>NC_138231.1:24471405-24776405 GCF_964197995.2 Scardinius erythrophthalmus
AGCATCTTTCTTAGTCATTTCAAGAAGAAAGTAAAAACAATATGATGTAGAAAACTATAAAATCTCTATGGTGGGAAAACATGGGTCTATTGCACAACACAAGCTTTGGCGCTGTGCTGTTCTGAACTCAGCTGTGCCTCACATATGGCGGTCACACACGCCTGCTGCTCTTCTGCTCCCTCGGCCCGCAGCGTGAAGGTGCGTTTGCTGTCCTTTGGTGTGATTGTGCAGCCTAATGTCCCATCATCACCCTCCAGCATCTCCACCTTTGCTCCAACCAGATTAATGGCCTTTTCTGCTGACTAGACGATTACATAGGAGCAGTTAAAAAATGTGTACCGTTGGTTGATGGGAAAAGAAAAGCATTTTTTTCTATGTGTGCCAGTGTTAAAGGACTAGCTCACCCAAAAAATGAAAATGTTGTTGTCATCACTTACTCGGAAAAGAAAAGCATTTTTTTCTATGTGTGCCAGTGTTAAAGGACTAGCTCACCCAAAAATGAAAATGTTGTCATCATTTACTCACCCTCATGTCGTTCCAAACCTGTATGAGTTTCTTTCTTCTGCTGAACACCAAAGAAGATATTTTGAAGAATGTGATACTCAGACAGTTGATGGACACCATTGACTTCCATAGTAGGAAAATACTATGGAAGTCAATGGGGCCCAACAACAGTTTGAAGTGACATTCCTCAAAATATCTTCTTTTGTGTTCAGCAGAAGAAATAAATTCATACAGGTTTGGAACGACATGAGGGTGAGTAAATTATGACAGAATTTACATTTTGGGGTGAACTATCCCTTTAAGGCCCGTTCACAACAATGACGATAACTATAACAATAATGGCACAAAGAAACGATATCGTTGGAATCACTTTCACAATTATTATTATTTTTTATTTTTTTTTGCTGATGAATGATAAAAAACATTGACAGCCATCAGAATCCATCCTGCTTTAAAGGGATAGTTCACCCAAAAATTTAAATTCTGTCATCATTTACTCACCGGCGTCATGTCGTTCCAAACCCTTAAGACTTTCGTTCATTTTGAAACACAAATTAAGATATTTTTAATGACATCTAAGAGCTTTCGGTCTCTCCAATAGACAGTCTAACGTTACGCAACTAACGTTACCACTTTGAAGATTCAAAAAGTTCATAAAGAGCTCATAAAACTAATCCATATGAATTGAGCGGTTTAGTACAAATTTCCTTGAAGAAACACAATCGATTCATATGGTGAACAAAATTTTAATTTAGCTTTTATTCACATATAATTATAAATATATTTCGGTTTAGCTTCTGCTTATCTTTATATGTGAATAAAAGCCTAAATTCAATCTGTTCATCATAAAAGCGATCATCCATTCATATGGATTAGCTTTACGATCACTTTATGCACTTTTTGAAGCGTCAAAGTGGTAGTTGCTTAGCTGTCAATGAAGGGACAGAAAGCTCTCAGATTTCATGAAACGGTCTTCATTTGTGTTCCGAAAATTAAAGAACAGTAAGTTATCACTTGAAAGAGCTCGCGCACAGATCGTATCCATAAGCAGGCGTTGCCATGGTAACTTAACAACAACATGGCGAAAAGAAACTCAATCCGTGGCATTTACATATTAATTATTTAACCGGCTAAAACAGTATCTGAACTAGACCGGATCCACACCACTCTGGCAGATGTGCTGAAGTTTAATGCTGATAAGCTGATCACTGTTATAAGTTTCTTAAGAGCCCGGCAGGAACTAGCTACGAGGCTCAATGATGATGATGAGCAAACCGGCATCATTAACTCTTACCTTTTCATTACAACCATAGATAAGCTGCCCATCTCTGATTTGAAACCATACCAATTCCCAGCGCCCGGTGTAGCGCGTTTTCTTAAATAACCATCCTTCTTTCCACTCGTCTTTTTCTTTTGGGTGGTTTTCATCAGTTGTGCCGTTAGAGGTCGCCGCTTCTGAAGCCATTACTCCGAGACGTTCTTCTTCACGCGCATGCGCAAGACATAATAAAAGTCTTTTATTTTTGATGTAGTTAGAAGGAATATACAGAGTAGATGGAAGAATATAAAGTAAATTAAAATATAAATAATTAAATGTAAAAAATAATGACAGCAAATATGATATTTTAATTAAATAGTAAAACAATACAACATTACACTAAATGTCGTTTTTAAATGTAATAAAATATACTTGTTTGCTTACAGGGTTCTCTCACAGTCATGCAAAATCTGGAAATATCAGGTATTTTTAGCGCAATTTTCCACCGGACAAAATTGCGATTGTTAACTCATGATTTCTGTTCTGTCTGTGCGCACCAATCTTGCACTTCTATCTACTCCTCAACCAGACCACATAGAGACTTCGGGTTTTCGGCATTATGTTAAGGAAGGTCTAATCTCGGGAACGCACAAAAAAAAAAAATCCAGGAAAAGATTTACTATCTCTAAGTGTTGTGATCCCATGACGTGAGAAAATTGCGCTAAAACACTCACTGAGTTTTTATTACTTGTTTATTTTATGCAAATGTCTAGACTGTAATATTTAATTAAGCAATGTTTAATCAAGTTACTACTGGTGAGTTTAATATCTATTGAATATCTATTAAAATTCTTATTTAGAAATTTATAAACGACTGGAAAGGTCATGGAATCGTCAATTTGTTTATTTGTTGTTGCTTGCCTATAGGTCCAAAAAGTTACGTTAAACCCAAATGTAACATTTTAAAGATGCATTTTAATCCAACAAAAGAGTTATTTGGGATAAACTAAAATAAAAGTCTTTTGTGTACGTCAGCGTCGTTAGTCCAGCTGTTGAGGAAATGGCGGCCGCGGCGATGGCAGGAGCTGTGGCGGATCTTCCGCACGTCACGGAGGCCAAAAAGATGGAGTACTTCTCCTCCATCAACTCCATGGCCCGTAAGATTATGCAGGAGAGGGAGAAGATAAAGGAGAGGTTTGGTTCGGATTGGGATCAGATGAGCCCGGTCGAACAGGACACGGCGATAGACAACGGGATGATGGACCCGCGGATCCGGGCTCGGTACGCCATGCACCGGGTGGACCGAGACGAGGTGATCTGCTACCCGAAACTCCTCATCCAGACCGGGCAGAAGACCGTACACTTCGGAGAAGAGGTGCTTGTGTTTTGTATTGATGTGTTAAGTTAGAGCGCTTATTGTCGGTCCAGTGTTGACTTGCTTTATTTGATTTGCTCTAGTCATTTAAGGCTGGTCAATCCCTAACAATTAATTACATTATACTAAAAACAAACCTTCTAAACAGACTGTCCGCTGTTAATTAATGTTTTTACTTGTATTATTCATGACATTAATAGATTTTCTTTATCTTTACAAAAATATGCCTGCTCACAAGACCTTATCTGAGCCAAAAGTCTATATAAGTTAAGTCTAAATTAGATTGTTTACTAGTAAGCAAATATATTTTAAACCAGCTTCTAAAAAATTGTAAGCAAAATATATATTCATTGTCAACTTAAATCAAAAGTTCCATTTAAGGTAAGTTGTTTACTAAACTTGTGTATTATAAATTAAAGTTTACTAGACAAAACCCTTAGGATTTTCAGGGTTAAGTTTATTAAACAAATCTCTGTCAACTTTCAATAACTTAAATTATTTAAAATCTTGCAAATTTCAGTGAATTAATCTGTGTACTTAGCAGATATGTCAAATAGCTATACATTAAGTTTAATGTATAGATATTTGACACATATCTGCTAGGTAAACGAATTAATTCACTGAAATTTGCTAGATTTTAAATAATTTAATTACTAAACAAATCTCTGACATAAAATCTATAATAAAATGTTTCTCAAGAAACTCGAGCCCAGATATCTATAATAATCTTTACCAAAAACTTAATTTTTAATATACTACAGTTAAACCAGCTACTAAACAAATCTAAGACAAATAATTTATATATATATATATATATATATATATATATATATATATATATATATATATATATATATATATATATATATATATATATATATATAGCCGAAATGTCAAATTTCTTTATTTCTGGTTACTAAATAAGTCTGTAACAAATATCGATAAATTCAACAATTTTATTAAACTTATATAAACTAAACTTTTTATTAAGCTTCTATCAACGATTTATTAATTCATATGTACGATTTATAATGCCACATCCATACGTTATGTATTAGCCTAGATTGAGTGATGCAGTTAATCTGGCTTCTAAACTAATCTTAGACAAATATGTTAGTGTCAACTAAATAAATGTCACATTTCTATAAATGTTCACTAAATATCTCTTAAAATTCTCGTAGATTAAACTTTCTACTCTATCAACTATAACAAATCTGTCAATTATGTATTAGATCTTGGGTTAGACTTGCACCTTTTTTTTTTGTGTACTACTACATGTTTTTATCCCTATTCAGAACAGAAGCAAAAATGACATTAAACAAGTGATGTTGCATCTTACGGCATGTTAAAATCTCTGTCTCCCCTGTTTCAAGGACTTAACTTGGCAAGATGAGCACTCGGCTCCCTTCTCTTGGGAGACCAAGGCAAGTAGGCCACCTCTGCTAAAAATACATTCTCAATTTGCTAGCAAAGTGCAAACAAATGTGATTCAGCCCTTCCCTTCCTAACAGAGTCAGATGGAATTCAGCGTGATCTCCGGTGCAACAGAGCCGGCTGTTCCCTCCTCCGTGAACGAATCCAAACCCAAGACCTCTCAGAGTTCCAAACTGCCCAGTAACGACGAGTCCTCCTTCTGGAAGATCAGTGCTGAGCGCTCCAGGCTAGAAGGCGAGAAGGCTGAGTTTCAGTCTCTGACGCCCAGTCAGATCAAGTCTCTGGAGAAAGGCGAGAAGCCTTTGCCCTCGTACCTGAGGCCCGAGTCTGGGCCGAGGGAGTCGGAGGAAGCGCCCGCCCCGCGGCCGGTTAAACAGAGAGCCCCCAAACCTCACGCTCCTCCTCCGCCCGTCCCTATCAGCGTGACCCCTGTGGCGATCAGCGTGACCCCAACACCTCCAGCCCCCGG
The DNA here is from genome assembly GCF_964197995.2 of Scardinius erythrophthalmus. NCBI lineage: Eukaryota > Metazoa > Chordata > Actinopteri > Cypriniformes > Leuciscidae > Scardinius > Scardinius erythrophthalmus. The sequence continues at coordinate 24,476,446 of NC_138231.1, forward strand.
GTCCTCGTCGCAGGAAGGGTGGGAGAGGGCCCAGAGCACCCTTCCTTCTGTAAGCAGCACTACGGATGATGTGTTCAGTCCTGGTCTGGTCACCAGGTCTTCCTCTCAGTCCAACAGCACAGTTAAAGATCAAGCCTCGCCCGCCGCCAGTCCTACATTCGCACAGGTTAGACCCTCATCTCATATACAGTAGTCAACATTTGAAGTGGAGCAAAAAAGTTAATCAAAGTTGTCCTAAGACAAGAACGGGTATTGTTAAAAATTCATGTACAACTTTGATGAAAGGTTGACTTACTGTAGTTACAGGGCTCCAGTCTGCGACTGAATGGTCACATTTAAATTGTTAAAGTTTTATGAATTCATTTGATTACTGTTACTGATTACTGTTTTTAACAATACATTTGACTCATAAAACAAAAGAAGCCAGAAACATTTAAAAAAGACGACAGATTTTCAGGGGAACAAAAACATTTCATAGGGCACTATTATTATTACATTTTTAGTAAATTATTAAATTGTTAAAATTGTATGAATTCAATTGATTAGTCATCCTATTTGATTATTAAAAATGAAACTCAACCATTAAAAATGGAATCCAGAACAATTTAAATGGAAAACATGGAATTTGTGAAAAAAAAAATGCAATGAAATTTGGGAAAACTTGGACTCTACCTTTTAAAAATGAATGATGTTCTCAAAAAGAAAACCTTAATTAGTTTGGTAGAATCTCTTATAATTATTTCTTATGAAAATGTTAAATATTTTAACAACTTACACCTCTTATGCTGTCAAAGCGAGTAATTGCGATTAATCGCATCTAACATAAAAGTTTGTTTATATATGTGTGTGTGTGTATATATATATATATGAAGACTTCAGATGCAAAAGCCTCTAAGTGCCATCTGAAATCTTCTTCTAAAATGAGCATTTTTATCAAGCTTGTATGTTTATGTTCAGTTAATTTACTTTAATGGCAATGAAAATTACCTAATAATTGTCATGAAAGTGAAATTACTGAACCTAAATATACAAGCTTGATAAAAATGCTCATTTTAGAAGAAAATTTCAGATGGCACTTAGAGGCTTTTGCATCTGAAGTCTTCATATATATATAAACATACGCACACATATAAACAAACTTTTATGTTAGATGCAATTAATCAATTCAAATTACATCCCAATTCAGAGGCTGCGGACACGGACTTTTGAAGTCCGCTAAGGTTGAACCGAGCATTGTTAAAATAAGTCAACATTTGAACTGCTTTAAAGTATTTATTTATTTATTTTTTTACTTTTGTGTCGTTAGATATTCAAGAAAGTTGAAACCAAATACTTGCAATTAAAAGAGTAATCCAGTATGTTCTCTAAAAAGAAAATCCAGTCATCACCGGCATGCAATGAATCTTGGGATTGACTATTTGCAAAGGATCCACTTGTTCTATCCTTCGCAGCCCAGGAAAAGAAGGGGCCGATTTGTAGGTTTGTATTTGAAGGAGCCTTCGAATTGCGATGACCTCCGTCGCTTCGCTGTGACATATTCGGCCCTTCAAGTGCAGCTTTCGAAGGATGCAGCCTCTGAATTGGTACACAGTGTGTCAAGCTCAATAAGTCTCTTAGAATAACCTTTTTATGACAAGGTTAGTAGGTTCAGGTTGTAAAATATGTGGTGTAACTGCCAAAAACCTAATGATACTTATGAATTATGTAATATTTGTAAAACAATACTTAAAAAGCACCTTGGAAAAAATATATTTAAAAGTATGTATTTATGGTTTGAGAAAAGTGTGTTTAACTTTTACTTAGTTACACCATTTTCTGAGTAATTAAACTGAGTAATTGGTGTAAATGTTGTTCAAAACCATATGAAACCAACATGAACACACGAGTACATGTCTAAGAACTTGGCACATGCATTTTGAAATGTATATTTAAAAATATATATATATTTTGACACTTGTAAATCATTGACCCTCACATTCCGCCACTTACAAATTAGTCATTGACAAACCATAAATTGTTTTATTTCCTTTTTTTTTTTTTTTTTCAGTTCAACACAAGCAACAATATCCTGAAGACTGGATTTGATTTCTTGGATAACTGGTAATGCCTGAAGAAGCCATTCTAGATCACAGGACCTACAAGCACCATGAACACTTACACTACAGAACACTTTCCTTTTAAATCCATATGCTTTAGTAGTTCATTTATAGTGCATCAATATCTCTACAACTGTATTCAAATCTTCATCTGACCTCATCTCACCGGTTAGAAGTTACTGCTATGATACATTGGGTAGGACTTTGAATCTTCTATCCTTGTTTATGTTGTTTTTCACACTTGGTACATTTGCAGAATCCATTGAACTTCCCTGTTGGTTTGGTTTCCCATTGTTATGTTGTTCTGAACTCTGGTACGTTTTGCACACATTTTCCCCATCAACATTAGAACCACCTAAAACTGTTTATAATTGCAGCCAGGAAACAAAGTTTTAAATCTTAAAGGGATAGTTCAGCCAAAAATGAAATTTCTGTTATTAATTACTCGCCCTCATGTCGTTCCAAAGCCGTTCAGAAATCCACTCAGAAAGCTCTCGGATTTCATCACAAATATCTTAATTTGTGTTCTGAAGATGAACGAAGGTCTAACGAGTTTGAAACGACATGAGGATGAGTGAACTATCCCTTGGGTGAACTATCCCTTTAAAGTTGCAGAACAATGTTTTGATTTTGTTTGGTGTCACTACCAAACTGGCACCAGCCAATTTCTATATTGCATTCACATCAACCATGAATTATACTGTGTTTTACAATACACCGAACCCCAAAAAACCCTCTTTAGACTCGAGTTTAATTCCTTTGTGCGGAGTTTCAGAAGTTCGGAAGATGTGTTACTTATGGTCGTAAATTCAGATCTACTCTAAAACCACTAGTGTGAAAGCCACATCACCGTCACTGCCATAAATTTGTATCTATATTTATCTAGACCTTGATACTAGTGTTAAGATGCTTCACTGTACATTTATTAATAAGGACCTAAACGAGACACCTTAGCGCTAGCATGGTTTTGAGATGACTTGCGCCTTGCTTGTTTTGTAGACTTTTTATATGCGTGCTGCTTTCATTGTATGCTTTGTTTGTCTCTTTCCTGTAGCCCAGTACACCAGAGATGACTTAAAAACTTTAAAGCAATAGTTAAAATCTCTTTTCTTTGTTAGGCCCGAAACATACACCACACAAGTACGCAAACGTAGTCAACATTTAACATGCATTATTGCAATACTGTGGAGGTAACAAACTCCAGTGCTCAAGGGGGCGATAGTGTACGCCTTCTGCACCATTAAAACTGAATGTGCTATTATTCAGGTAGCTAGCTAAAAACGCGTAGACAGTTTAATAATAACTTGCGTGTGATGATTTTAAACCGCTTGGTTTTTCCGAATGCAACGACTTGTGAAATCAAGATGCTGTAAGCGGTTGCGTTCACATACTTGCCTGTCGTATGATTCAGGGCTTAACTAACTAGGTTTTCAAAGGTAGATATCATTTTTGGAGCTTTGTTGCAAGATGTTTTCTCTTGAATACGAAATACGTGGCCTGGAGCCAGTGTTTATGCATTCATATATCTGTAATGCAAAATAACTACAATAAAAGTATGACACTCTCATGTTGCTTATCTCGTTCTTCACTTGGTTGGTAGGGGGCAGTGCAGCGCTAATGTAAAACAACTGCTGCATAGATGGAGTTCTACTCATAAATCCCATGACAGTTTTCTGCCGTTTGTCAAATATTTAAAGAGGTCACACTGTCCACTGTGTTATTTATTTTAATAAAATATGACTGTTGGATGTGCGGTATAATTGGTCACGTGTAATTTTCAACTAATATACTCGTTTTAGAATTTTATTCCCTGGGCAGTAATTTTTATTTTGGGGGATTGACGTTATTGCTTCACATAATCTGAAAAAGGCCTCATTAGTTTCTGACTGTAAAGTGGCCCTGTGGTTTTCCAAGAGTCTTTCAACATTTTTTTTAAGGGTAACGTTTAGCTCATTATAGTTTCGGTTCCTGACAGGCTACTTGTATATCCGAATAATCTTGACAGAGTTTTGAGTTAGTTGATAGGTGGATTAGATCAGTCTAACAACAACAGATTTGTTGTAGATTAATTGTTATTTGTTAAAGGTAGATATCTAAGCTGTTTATCTGTTTCTGCATCTGTTCCTTGTACCGTATAAATGTCTAGACAGTCATCTGGGAGAGATTTGTTTAGTTAGAGTTACGTAATGAACTGGGTTATTTTGGGCAAAACTCCATTCTTACATCCTTATTCCCTTCCAAAGTCTCCTCAAGAGGAAGAGAGAAAGACAGTGTCTTGTTAGAGGACGAGAAGCCCAAATTCCTTCCATGAGTGGAGACAGAACTCTAACAGAGCTGGTTATGAGACGTGAGACATTTTCCTGTCATTCGGCCACCGTTGACTTTAACAGAACAACATGTTCCCAAGGGACAAAGCACTGACGAATGTGTTTGTAAGGAAGTTTAGTCTTAGGGAAGAAAATGAACGTTTAGTTAAATGTTTATGTAAGAGGGAGACAGCTGAGTCAGTAAAACTGCCGTGTTAGCACAAAGAATAGAAGTGGGAGGAATGTGTTTGGGTATAATATGCTCAGGATGAAGCAGCTGAAAGAAAGAAAACAGAAAGAAAGAAAAAGGAAACTTTCAGATAAGGTGAAAGGAGGAGGAAAAGTGTCCGACAGCTGCAGAGAGGGAGGAGGCTAAAACAAAACAGAGCTGTAAAGAGGTGAACGAGAGAGCGAGAGAAAGCAAGAGAAGGTTGAAAGCAATGTGAACAGAGAGAAGGTTGCTGTTGAATGAACATCAGAAGAGCTGGACATCTGGGTCTGTATATATACAAAAAGACAGAGAGCTGGCTGAAAAGAAGAAAGGGATTTATGAAGTGAAGTGATTTGAAGTGGAGATGATTCCAACCGTGATTCTGGCGGCTGTAGTGGGCTTCAGCGCTCTGTCCTCCTGCGACTCTGCCGACAGCAGCACCAGATCGCCCGTCACAACAGCTGATCTGACTCAGGTTAAGAGTTTACCTTTACTTTCTGGGAAATCACCCATGTTTAATGGTGGCAGCTTGATTAATGATTTGTATTAAGTTTCACTGAGAAAATGTCTACCATGATGCTAATACAATACTATTCCTTCCAGTGCCTTGGAGTATTATGTAAATACCTTGGAATACATCAAAGTACCATGCTATTACCGTATGATACCATCACTGTACCATGGTACTGCAGCACTATGGTTTTATACTAAGGGTAATTGTGTTGCTTTAGAATGAGGCTAATTCAATACCTGCTTCTGTATTCATATTGCATGCAACGCTGGGGGCAAATGTCATGAGTATTAATTTCTGGTTGCTATCATCCTCGATCTGCAATCACATTATTTCAAGTACCTGCCCATGATAATGCATTCAGTATCAGGTAAAGGCTGGAATACACTACGCAACTTTTAACATCTAAACAGATTTTAAAACACTACACTTTCCGACTTTGCAAAGAGTTACAGAGGAAAAACTGAGGATCACACACTACCACAGTTTCAAGTTGTTCCAAACAGAAACTCATGCAGGAACATTTGCCTTGTTGCTAGGAGACGCATGACAAATAAAAACAATGTGTTCTAAAATCAGCTCAAAAAGCTTTGACTCTTCCAGACCATTAATCGGGGCAGAAATATTGGTTAAAGTTGTATATAGAATATTCTTTAAGTCTGGTTTTGATGGAGGTTCGTTCTGTTGTCGTTTAATTCAACAGGCGAGAGAGTTCAATGAGGAGACGGTTAGAGGGCGTGGGGACACTCCTGATATCATCGAACCTGAACCCACCACTGCCGTCTCCGACATGGAGAGCACTTACAACTACATATGTGCGTTACCCAATCACTCATTTCACCTCCCCACTTGCATCTGAAGTACCAGAAAATCAAGCCAAAACTAATGCAACGGAATGGATATATACTGTATATATGCAAATTACTTGCACCCCGTGTCTTAACTTGCACAAATAAAGGCTTGTTAGTGTGGTCGTATTTCATAGTCTGGGCACGTGAATTATATAATGATACGTGAGTATGTTATTTCATTGTAGTCATTTGATGAACTTAGTAAGATTATATCTTAAAAAAAAAAAAAAACCTGCTATTGAAGGCCCTCCAAGGATCCAGACATACTATATCATCAGCTACCTTCCCGTCAACCCCTTCCTCCTCCAAAAGTTTCTTAATATTCCTATTCATTCTCTGGTATGCAGCTGCATAGCTGACTAATGAAAGACTTGATTCAAACGTGTCTATTTATACATTTCTGCAGTGTCTAGACTGGCAGCGATGGATCAGGCCATCCACAGGCTTAATGTGGGACATTACACATTGGACATTAAAGTGACACAACTGCTGGAAAGAGTTTCACGTCTTGACAATAGACTAGGTGACACTGAGGATGCCATTCAACAGGTCTCGTCCTACTGCAAGGACAACCGCAAAGAGATTGGACGACTAGAGGGTCAGTGGGTTCAATTATAAATTCTGAACTTTATCCTTTCATCTTACCCTATTCCTGCCCTCTTTAACAAAACCACTTCCAATCTGAAATATGACTTTTCTATCTCTCACTCTGACCCATAATCTCTAACCACTTCACCTAACCCAGGGGTGTCCAATCCTGCTCCAGGAGGACCACTTTCTTGCAGAGTTAAGCCGGGTTCATACAGTACGATTTTTGCCACGATTTGGTTGTCTGAGACAAATTTTGCAAATCCTAAAAGATTCCTCTGATCCTAGACTAAAATCTGAAGTCTTTGATCATTAGTTTGGCATGTCCGCCGATTGACCCTTGCGATAAAATTTTCCCTCAGACAAAATTCTGGTAGTGTTAGAAGATTTGAATCGGAGTCCTGCAGGGTGACTCGCATGTAACGCAGCTCACTGTCACCGAATGCGTCATTGATAGATGATGTAAAACTCCGGACAAGTTTTCTTGTGTGCGTTCGTTTTTAACGCATCTTGACTGTTGTACAGTCTGACATTAATGACAACTGAGATCTTACAGTGTGACATGGATTACATCGGGGATCATCATACAAGTCTGACAAGAAACAATAGTAAAGGACTATTATAAATCGCACAGTGTGCACCCCGCTTTATGCTCTAACACAGTTGCCTGGGCTAGAGCTCAACTCTGCTGGAAGGTAGCCCTCCTGGAGCAGGATTAGACATCCCTGCCCTAACCCAATCTTAAGGGGCCGTTCACACAGAATGAGTTTTTCCATTCCACTGCGCAACTTTTCCATTATTTTTCTATGTAAACGCACTAGATGGACGTGTTTGACCGTTGCGTTCGCGTCTTGCGTCTTTTGCAGTGTTTCGCGTATGACACTCCGTTCTAAAAACGTGGTGTTCAAGTTAAAATAAGCGTCACAAGACCTTGCGGTTTTCCCCATTCCACTGCTTGCGTCTTGCGTTTTTCAAAGCAAAAACGTGTTCTGTGTGAACCGTCCCTAACCCTGCAGCCTAACCTCCTATCTCTAACTCCAGCCCTGAACTTCTTAAATCTTAGTCTTAAAACTCTGACTCCAACTCCTAATTCAAACCTTGACCCTTGTCTCCTATTATAATTTCTGTACTTTACCCACGATACTGTCATCCGGTTTTCAGACCTAACCCCAATTCCTAATTTCCTACCCTAAACACTAATCCCAACCCTATGCTTAACTGTCAAATCTTAACCCCTACTTAAACTGTAGTCCAGGGGTGTCTAATCCTGATCTTCCTGGAGGGCCACAGTCCAGCAGAGTTCAGCTTCACACCTGAACCTGCTAGTCAAGGTCTCACTAGGTATTCTAGAAACCTCCAGGCAGGTGTGTTGAGACAAGTTGGAGAGCTAAACTCTGCAGGACAGTGGCCCTCCAGAACCAAGTTTGGACACCTCTTCTCAAGTCCCTGTTTCAACAACTTTTCCTACACAAAACTCCTAATGCCAGCCCCGAACCCAGATCTGAATGTTATAGAGGAAAACCACACGTTGCCAATACTGGTTCTGATCTCTTGATTGGGGCCTAAAGTATATATATATATATATATATATCTGTGTGCTGTACTTTATTTAAAAAAATGAAAATGACTGATTCAATCAATTTATGTTGCTCCAGGCTGTCAGAAAGGCCGTAAAATGGGTTACAAATGCGTTTTGGCATATCGCGTGTATGAGACCTACGCAGACGCATCCCAGAAGTGCCAGGAGCGGGGAGGACGCATGGCTATGCCACGAGATCGCAAGGAGCAGGAAGCTTTGGCTGAATATGTGAAATCAGTTTTTCATGGAAACTGGCCTGTGTGGCTTGGAATTAACGACCAGCGCTCCGAAGGCCTCTACCTATTTGAGGACACAACCCGTGTCACTTACTTCCAATGGAGGAAGCACTTCCTGTCAAGCCAGCCAGATGGTGGGAAACGAGAGAACTGTGTAGCCATGTCCTCAGATGATGGAGACTGGTGGGACACCTACTGTGACAGACGCATGTATTATCTGTGCGAGTTTGACGTTTGACCTTGATCAATTCCTATACAGTCCAGCTCTCTTCTTATTGATTTTTGTTTAATATATCAAGAGCTGCTATTCACTAAAACTCATAAAAACTGGAGAATTATGCACATGTAGAATTAAGGCCAGTGAATTTACAGATCCCATGAAATGTTTTGATAAATGGATTTCCTATTGATGTTAACAGGATGTCGAAACAGGACATATTAGGCCTTAGCCTCTTATTCCCATTGAAGCCCAAAGTGATTCCATTGGTTGAGACAACTTTTATAAGTGCTTTATTCACTGCCTTGCTAGAAATGATAGAAAATAATTTTATCCTGTATTTAGTCATAATCATGAAAATGTTAATGCCTTTTAAATTAAATACTATATATCATATACCACAGAAGCTAAAAAATGGTCAAATTAAACATTTCCTTTTCTTTGTGTGTTCAGTTAGCCTTCTTTAACAAGCTAAATACCTGCTTACTAGCTCAACACAGCACCAAGAAAAGCTCTTTTGATTAGCTTGAACAAGATACCATGATAATGCACTTGTTTTTGAACAGGCTTTGATCAAGAGGAAAGGATTCTCCAGAGGGATCTTGTTCGATGTAAAGAAAGGAAATACAGAACATTTTTAAAATGCGTAAATCTGTAAATCAACTTTATATGTAGATGTGGTGTTTTCACCACATGTGTATGCTTTAAGACAAACCATGTGCAAATTCAGTACTAATTGCTGAGTATTTTCCCCTTAAAAACTGCAGTGAACCAAAAACACGGTTTGACACGCCCCTGTTTCCTGCCATCACAAACATGTAACCAATCCCGTCAACATGTGGGGCGGGGCTTTTCTCCACTGACTTTCTATGTCCAAAGAGTTTCTGAGCATGCTGTTTTTTAGGAGGCAGCTGTCTGACTCTGAGATGGTGAATGGGAACATGGTTTGTGTAACATTAGCAACACATTATTAGCTGTTTGATAATGTAGTCAAGCAAAAGCTAATCATATAAATTACTGTTATGTGTTCGATGTTGTAGAAAGTGATACATAAAACACATTAACTAGTAGACAACCCTGTGTAATTTACTTGTCCTCTTCTTCTCCTGAATTGGTTTCTGGTTGAAACATATATGGCTGAATTAAACCAATATTTCCACCTGTCATTGCGCAGCGTTTACTACAGTAAAGTTGACTAAGTGGCTCTCGGAGCTTGAGTGAGTGAGTGGAGACTGGCTAATTTGCATATTCATATTTCCACGTATTTTAAATGAAGCAAGAGTTATATTCAAACTATTTTAAGGCATGAAGAAATTATTTTCACAGGAAAAAACATTTAAATATGCTATTTTATTTATCAATGATGAGTTTTAAGAGATAAAATTATTGACTGCAGGGGGACTTTAAAAGTACAATAGCCTATTGATGGCTTTAAAGCTAATAAACTAAAATGCCTCAAAACATCAGAATCCTTTGTCTGTACGGTTTGAAAAACATGGAAAAATGAAAAGAGTGAACCATACTGAATTTTTAAATCTTTTTGATGTTTAATGTTTGCATTATTCCAATGGTGGTCCACATTTGCCCTGGTTCTGACATTACATTAGTGCTGTTTTTGACTTCAGTTCAAACCCGTAACAGAAATGTTTTCTCTTTTTGTTGTTCTAAAAAATTCTTTGGAATTATGGTTTGTTGTTTCAACCGTCAAGTATTTGTTTTAAAAGCTTGATTCACTTGACAACTACTGAAACATGTTTTGAGTGAAATAAGACTCTTGATCTATGCTGAAAGGTGGATAAAAGTCCATTCTTATTCTGGTGGATCAAAGAAATTATCAAAGAAATTTCACCAGTTACATATTTTATTTCTCTTTTTGTAAACAATTTACCCTTCACAGTAAATAGTAGTTAAACAATTTAAGATTATATAATTTCATATGCTTGTATAATTGTAAAAAAAAGGTACGGTTGCCATGAACCGGGCCCGAGTACGATTGTCCCCCCTCCCCACTCCCCCACTGGCCTGCACTCACATAGGGTTTCAGCATTCGTGCCGGAGCACGCTTACGTCATTATGGTGTGACGGTTTCGGGATAAACAGGAAGAGCGGCGCATCGCTCTGAGTCCATCGCTCTGTTTACTTTGTGGATAATTTTGAGTCGTTTGGTCCACAGCCCTCTCACAGCCTGTTGTTAAACAGATCTATCGCCTTTGTGGCACGAAAATTTTCACGTAATCGTGCTGCTCGTATGAGGAGGTTTGCGTCACGCGTCCTGTTCCGTGCTCCAGCACGGTTAGCGCTCACACTGCATGCGAACCGCGCCCGAGTCCAACTGAACCGTGCTCTGGCCCACCTCTTCCAACCGGGCCAGGGCCGGCTAATCGAGCCGCGCCCGGGCACGGTTCGGAGCACTCACACTAGTCAAACGAACCGCGCTTTGGTGGTCAAACGCACTCGGGCACGGTTCAAACTGGCTAGTGTGAGTACACCCTTAATCAAGACACTGGTTAATGTGTGATATAAGTGCTGCTAACTCAACAGACGAGCAGCTGCGATGACCAGAGGGTGTAAATATCCATCAGAGACGACTCTTCATAAGTGTATGAGTTTGAGTCAGATCTTCATCCATACAACCTCTGGTGGAGCTGTCTATCTGTGGAGCCAACCTATAGCAACACATTTAAGGCGTAAAGTCAGTAACCGCCCAGCTAACGGAGAACATTCTGGCAAGGTTCTCTCAATGTTATGAACAAACATTCTTCCAGGAACACTAATAGAATGTTTCATCAGAGTTATCTGGTCTTTAATAGAGTTATGCTGGGATGGCGTCAGAACCCGGAAGACTAATTCACAGCTGGTTCCTGTGGGATTTTATAATGTTTTTTTTTTTTTTTTTTTTCGATTTATGCAAATAAAGCCTGTGGTGAACATAACTTGACTATACTTTGACGTTTTGTTCTACAACATAATTTACACACACCCATAGTGAAAGCGCAAATTATGTTCTTTTTTGAAAACGTACATTTAAGTAACTATAAGAAGTAACTAATTAAAGAAGTAATTAATAAGTAACTATATGTGATGAGACAGTTCGGGGTGTGAGTGTGTGCAGTGTACATTGTAGAACAAAACGTCAAAGTATCGTCAAGTTATGTTTACCACATGCTTTATTTTACTGATAAATTTGGCGAATTGGTCTTCAGGGTTCTGACGTTATCCCTGCAGCACTCTATGGTGTTCTCCAAACGTTAGCACAAAAACATTATTTATACATCGTTCATGGCGAAACTTTTTAGTTGGACGTTTATTTAACATTTTCTAAATGTTGCTACTTATTCCAGAACATTCAGAGAACATTCAAAAGTAACATTGCCATAATGTTTGAAGAATGACGATATGGAATGTTTTCCTTAACATTCGTATAACCAAGAAAAAAATGCATTTTTAACACATTTAAAAATAGATATGTTTTGAACCTTCAAAAATAATGTTTTCATAACTTAATGGGAACATTAGTAGAACGTTCTTAGAACATATTTTTGTTAGTGGGAAGTTTCTTCACATTTACTACTATATATTATGGAGTTATACTCTGAAATGATTTGTTTCATTTTCCCTTTAGTGTGAGTCTCATAGTAAAACATCAGCTTCCCATTGTAACATTTTACAGATAAGTGGAATGATTTAGGGCAGACTTTGCTTTGGAAAAGAACAAGTATAGTTGCTACTCCATGCCAAACCGAGGGCCTGGAATGGTTAATATTACAAACTTTATTCTTTCTAACTGGAAATCTAAAAGTCTGGCATGGACATGAATGAGTATAACTTTTCAGGAAGTGGAACTTCTAATGAGGATGGCCAGGAAGCAAGTGAAGCAGTTCAACATAGCAGAAAGACCAAACCTGAAAGCCCCTTTTCTCCAGGACGTAAGAATGCTAAGAATGAGCAGAGACGGCAGCCAGAATCTGTGTAGCTGATGGTCTGTCCACTGGGCTTTTACACCGGTAGGAAAATATCACTTTACCACCCTGGTCCAGCACAAAATCACCTCCCATCTGAGAGAGACAGCGAGGGAAAGAAAGAGAGAGAGGGCTTTTAATCCATTTTCAAGAGTCCTAGACTACAGGGAGACAAATGTTTATTCTCTAACTGAGTATTATGCAATATTTGGAATTAGTTTTTATGGATTTGGCACATTCCACAAATAGCCTAATAAACAATTTTCTTCTTCTCTTTCAGTAAATCAGTGAAAATCCTGATGGTTAACATCAGGATGTCAAACGAAATACTATATCAGCTTTTTTATTTTCTGTTATTTTATTTTCTACCAAAATTTGGTGTTAAATGGGAGTTTAAGCCCTTATTTACGTGATTGTGTTTTCTTGCAATAAACATTAAATAAATCTTAATGGGACAAATTATATGTTTCTACACTAGAATTATTTACCCTTATGTGACATACTGTTAAATTTTTTGGACACAGGTAAGAAGGTAAACACCTTTGGGCCAAAATGGACCGTCAAAGTACGTCCTATTTGTGGAAAATTACATTAATATGGCTCAAGTCTATTGTATAACTAGACCTGCCTGCAAAATACAGTTTTGTAGCATGATTTGAGCTTAAGAAGTTAAATCGTTGTTAGATTTTATTGCAGATTTGATATATGTTTGATCAATGTAACTAACCCCATGTGCAGTCTAACAATCTTCCTTTCATTGCCCTTATCCCATAAAATCAGGGTAATAACAAACTCATGGGACGAAATCCAACCAGGTCAGTGTTTCATTCTTATGTTCTGTACATAATTATATATTATACATAATTATAATATTTTTCAGTAAATGTTCTGAGTGTCACCTGAAATAGATCATCGATGAACTGAGGTGGCACATCAGGTGACTGTCGGTTCATGGCCAGAAATTCAGAGTAGTGGAGCATTATCTTAAACTTCATCACCTTGGTGATGGATGAACCCAGACCGAAAGCTTGATACACCTGTAACCAATCATAAACAGAAAATAACCAAAGTCAATTACAACATAATTCAGCCAAATCTGGACAAAAAAAACACCTAAAAATGTGTAAATTTGTTAAAAGTTTTAAATTTGTAATTTTCTGCAAACATTTATGCTGAAAAAAAAAGCATAATAAATAAGGGAATACTTTTTTTAAAGCAATTATACACTAGTGACCAAAAGTGATGTCCGGCCTTGTAAAATTTACATCTTCACCCTTTATTCAAATATAATTACACTTTTGTAAGCATTTTGCGTAGGTGTGCTTGGAGTCAATTGTTTTGTTTGTGATAACACAATGAAACATGCCAAATTGTGCGGACATAATTTTTGGCCAGACTGTCATACAAAGAAATTATGAACACATGCAAAAACAACAGAGAACCAACGAAATATTAATAACTAATTATTTTTCTAAACAATGCTTTTTCCTGTGAGCTTTTTGTTTGTTGATGGTTTAATCAAACTGAATGTAGGGTCATTAAAAACAATATCAACATCAATTTTGGCCACTACTGTATATAAGAGCTTATAATTAGGCTAAGAAAGGACTAATAACGCTTTTGCACAGTCAATAGTTCTCACCACTCTCTCTGCATCCAACAGCATGTCAAACTCATAGCCTGTCTGACAAAGCCAGAACGCTGCTCCTTCAAGAGAACCATACGAGACCACCAGTACCCGCAATGACTGAGCTTCCAGACGCTTCTGTATGAGAAAGAACCAGAAACAGTGTTGATGATTCAAAGAAAACGGCAATGCTGACTTTGGAACATTCTCTACAAAATAGCAGCGCAATATTTTGCTTTGCCAAGTCCACAGCTGGGTCAACAAGCTTTCAAAAGATATTCTCCAAGCATGTCTCCATAAGCAGAAATGGCAGAGGTCTGCAGCTGTGCAGTTTTCATCTTCATTAATGACAGGCTGTCTTACCTTGCTGTCCTTCAGCTCAGTCAGGTGGTCTCGTCATGGCTGTCATCCGAAATGCCGGAGCAGCACAAGGAGGAGATTCTCTCCCTTCCCCAAGTACTGACTCAGAGACACATTCCTGCAAGAGTACAGGACAACCACGATGTATATTACAGTTCACACATGTCATATCAATCACTGAGCTGGAATTTAAACTCAAATAGCCCCAACCACAGGGCGTTGAATTGAAATTGAAATGTTTGTGATCAGTATGATTTGTTTTTGGAAGAAATGAATACTTTTATTAAGCCATGATGAAAAGTGACAGTAAATACATTTACAATGTTCCAGGAAGGGTTCTAAATGTTGTTCTTTTAAACTTATTTCTATTCATCAAAGATTTCTGAAGATTATTCCACAAAAATATGAAGCAGCAAAACTGTTCTGTTTTAACATTAACACGATAATAATAAGAAATGTTTCTTGAGCAGCAAATCAGCATTTTAGACTGATTAGAAGGATCAAGTGACACTGAAGACAGGATTTGATCACAGGAATAAATTACATTTTAAAGTATATTAAAATACAAACATTTTATTTAAATTTGTAATAATAATAATAATAATTCACAATATTACTGTTTTTTTATCAAATAAATGCAGCCTTGGCGAGTATAAGAGACTTTAAAAAAACATTCAAAAATTCTATTGACCAAAACAATACGCACAACTTTATCTCTTTTCACCTACCGATACTATCTTTACAAAACATTGATCATTATCTATATAGAGAAATAAGTGGAATTATAGATATAGCGTATGGATTATCTATAAAACAACAACAAATAATTGCTGGGTTAAATATAAACCAGGTAAAAGTTATCATTCTCACAATGCATGGCATTTAAGGTACAAACACAGAAATGCTATTAAAGCTACTAAACATAACTGGCAGAACAAATGTAATACCTCTAAATGATGTTTTGATTAACAAAGTTTGTGAGAAGCACGTTCAGATAATTAACACTATCACGAGTGGAGAGCATTCAGTCAATCAACGATAAGGGGTATATATATATATATATATATATATATATATATATATATATATATATATACAGCAGTCTTACCTCTGTTTGTTGACAGTTTATCAGCATCCCTCCACCACCCCTTCTCCACACTTCTAGTTCTAATCACTTCTATACATAGGGGAAGTACTCTGGGTTCGGGCCAAATTCTGAGATCAGAGCCCTCCCCCCAGACAGCACGCCAAATACGCATAAAGCTTTACTCCATCTAATTATATGTAAGTGTGAACTCGTAAAACAACTAGCTCCCACATTCAGAAACATCTTATAGACTTTGAATATATAACCACGAGTTAAACACTGATGTAATTACAGTTGTGATGTAGAGTAATAAACTCTTGCAACTGAAGGCCTTCATTTTGTTTCATCAGCAGAATAACCCTGTTTAGTAGTTCTGGATTGTGGCTTCCACTGAATATGAACAGTGATCATATCATGTGTTTATCTCACTCTTTAGTTTGGACGTGTATAAACCGTGTATCTGAGCTGAGCGTCTGGGCTGCAGGACACTGGGAAAGAATTGTGTCGCTCATTTGCATCTGAACATCCAGACGTTTCAAAAAACCATCCCACTCCACCTGTCAATCAAACAAACATACATTCACACACACACACCCTTATACTAAGGTAAAAACAATTTATCATTTGAAAACAAGCAATCTACGGAGCCCCTAAAGGGGACATGGTGATGGAAAAAATAGGAGATAGGAGAAAATATTATATTTCAATGCTTTTGCGTTGACTTGCAAAACTTTTGCGTTCCCCTTTGAGTGGAACTCAACAACGGCTATGGGAACGGTCCGTGTCTGAAGCACGTTTCGTATTGATGACGTATCGTAGCCTAGTACGTCACTAAAACCATAAATAGACGCCATGTCAGTGTGTTGCCAGCTTCTTTGTCTTCAGAAGCACGTTCAGATAATTAACACTATTACGAGTGGAGAATGGAGAGTATTCAGTCAATCAACTGTTACGTCCAAGGACGTATTCATTTGTGTATTGTATACCAAGAGTGTTATTTGCCAGTGCATATGTGTTTCTCTCTCTCTCTCTCTCTCTCTCTAATTGTGTGTCTGATTAGTAGGATTGATGGCTACCATCTGTGCTCGTTACCTGTGCTCGTTGCATCTGTGCTCGTTGCACCTGTGAGCGCTGCCCGCGCACTGATTGGTGCGTGTCCTGAGGAGTCTAATATAAAACCGCAGAGAGAGCGCTGAGGAAGGGTAGAGACAGCGCGGCGTTTGAGATTGTTCCGCTCTCCAAGTCCAGACGAGCGAGTTGTGCTCTGTGGTGTATGTTCACAATGTGTGTGAGAATGTGCCTCTGTAGCTTTTGTTATTTATGATTAGATAAGTTTTTATGGGTAACGTAGGGGGGAGAGGATACCCATTACTTTTCTCCTGTTTATGGATTAGTTAGGGAGTGAGGGAAGTTATATGTTTTGTTTTGCTTTTCGTTTTGTATAGGTAAGTTAATGTTATCCCCTTTGTAGTTAGAGGTATTGTTTTGTTTTCTTTTGACTTGGGCCCTCCTCCCGAGGTAATACTTTTGTTTGAATTTATTTTGTAATATGTTTCTCTACTTTATATCTTTCTTTTTAACGCCTGCTGACGTTAAATAAAAGGCAGACACGCCATGAGAGAATAAACTTGTTGGTTCATTTATTCTTCTGTGACTCTGGGACTGGAGAGCTGGAGATTCTCAAAGTCTCTCCACTTTTTTTGTTCGTCGTTCCCTATTTACCCCTAGATTAAGGGGAAGACGTAACACAACGATAAGAGGTATATATATATACAGCGGTCTTACCTCTGTTCATTGACAGTTTATCAGCATCCCTCCACCACCCCTTCTCCACACTTCTAGTTCTCATTACTTCTATACACGGGGGAAGTACTCTGGGTTCGGGCCAAATTCCGAGATCAGAGCCCTTCCCCCGGACAGCACGGCAAATACACATAAAGCTTTACTCCATCTAATTATATGTAAGTGTAAACTCGTGTGAACGTCCGCATCCTATGAGCCATGGGGAATGGCTGTATGTGTGAGTGCGTGTTTGCTGCTTTGTGTATGTGTTTGTCAAAGATAGGATTTTGATTCCACCATGTCAGGAAATAAGTTCAGGAGATGTGTGACGGCGTGTCTGTGATACATTACATGCAACGACTCACACAACGTGTGTATCTGTATGGGTGAAGAGCATGTGAGGCAAGTCCTTGAGGGGGCTGACTGTGCTCACTGCGACAAGTTTAATCTCTGCAAGCTCCGATCCCGCTTGGCTCTATTTGTTAAGAGCCAAGCTCCTGCACTCCATGGCAACTCGGCAACTTTGGTCATGGGGAGTTTGCAGGTACAGTTGACTTCACCAACTCTGAGGACCCGCTTTGGATCTTGAAGCTCGCTCTGCGATTTCTTCGCACCAGAACGAGACCCTGTATTTGAAAAGAGACTGACGAAAAAAGACAGGGCAAACAACCTCCCCGCTGCCACCTCCTGTTCTTCCCTAAACTTTACACCAAGGTGTCTAGATCTTGGAAGAATCCATACTATGCGCAAGTGTATATGCAGGCCACCTCAACATACTGTACTCTGAGGTGGCTGGTATGCGCAACCACAGGTACAGGGCAGTGCCAAGGGTGGAAGAGATGCTTGCGGGGTATCTCTCCCCCTCATCCGCATCGTTGTGGAGAAAACCCGCCTAACCCACCAAGTCTTGTAGAGCCAGGATTCAGTGGGCCATAGAACATGTACCCCATGTACTCTTTGGACATTAATCATGCTCACCCTGAAGTTAATCATGTCGCAAATCCAGTTCGAGGACTGGTCTAGAGTTCTCAACGGGCCTGAAAATTACAACCCGACCCGACCCGGCCCGTGGCTTTTAAAGCCCGGACCCGATGTAACCCGACACATAAACATGAATTATCTGCCCGAACCCGACCCGCGGCCCGACGCTGCGTCGTTTTTTTTTTTTTTCTCTCATAAACGTATTATCATGACCAGCAGACGGGAATTCAAATCAACCTTTAATGTTCACGCCTTTTAACAATACAAACAATACAAACAACTGAAACAATACACTTTAAATATATAAATAGGCTGTAGTAGCGACGGTGAATTCACCTGCGGCAAGTTTACTTCTCACCAACTCCATCTTCTTCTCCAGGCTAAGGGCGTGCACGCAGCGGCGTCAGGTCTGCCCCCGCCCCTCTCCATGATGCACGTTACACGCAGCAGCCAGACTTTCTTTACGGTGACCAGCAGCGATGATTAATAAATGTTTTTTTTTTTTTTACTGAGCGGAAAAGATTAAGCCCGAGGTCCGACCCGACCCGAGTCATTTGATTATATTTTCAACCCGAACCCGGCCCGAACCCGCGGGTCCCGTCGGGTTTGTCGGGCCGACCCGACCCGTTGAGAACTCTAGACTGGTCTGAGGAATGCATACTTGCACATCGAGATTATGCCTCTGTGGCTGGTCAGCCAGTTGTTTTGTAGGCTTTCTTCCCTCCACCTTAAGAGACAGAAGAGCAAGAAAGTTATGTCTGGTCTGTGCTTTGAGGATATCCATATCCGCTCAGGTCTGTGGCGTAAGTCCTCTAAGCTCCTGGTCTGCTTTGGTGGCCACAACAATTAAGGGAATGCAGTCACCAAGCAGCACTTCTCACACTGGATCACTGACGTGATCTCCCTCTCCTATGAGCCACGGGGAATGGCTTCGTTTCTAGGGGTTAGGGCCCACTCCGCTAGGAGTGTCACATCTTCAAGAGCTCTTGCAAGGGGTGCACCATTGCAAAATGTTTGGGCTATGGCAGGCTGGTCCTCTCTGCACACATTCATCAGGTTCTACAGTCTGGAGACGGATTCACTCCAAGGTTAATCCAGTCTTAGCCCGCGTTCACAATTATCAGTGCAGAAACACAGCCTTGCGGAGCAGGCACTATCCAGTGCCGTGGCGTGGCATTAAAGTTCTCATAGCGTCAAGCTATGATGCGGCATTGATTTCACTTGATAGGGAACGTCTAAGGTTATGCATGCAACCTGGTTCCCTGAGAGAGGAACAAGACACCGCATCGGGCTGCCACACCTGCACGTCTTCTTTAGACAGTCAGAATCTGGTTCTGGTTCTTGTGCATTCCCACAAAACAATTAGCATTCTCTCGCAAAAGTACTGCGTCCCCCCAATAAACTTTGTGTTTTCTTGCAAAAGTATTGAGTTCCCTCCAAAAACTTTGCGTTTTCTCACAAGTCTTGCATTCCCCTGAAAAACTTTACATTCTCTCGTAAAAAGTATTGCTTTCCCCAGTGAAACTTTGCATTTTCTCGCACATGTGTTGCTTGCCCCTGACAAACGTTGCGTTCTCTGAAAAAAAGGACTGCGTTCCCCCCAAAACTTTGTGTTCTCTAGCAAAAGTATTGCGTTGCCCCAAGAAACGTTGTGATTGTCATATATTGCTGTACTGAAGTGCACGACTCATTTGAATATGACAAAAAAACAAAATATTGGGTCTTTAACCCAATAATCCAGAACAAGAAAACTCAGGAGAACTAGCAACATGTAAACTCAGAAATAAACATAGACAATACTGGACACAGAACTAGGAAAAATCAGGGCTTAAATACATGGGGAGACATAATGATTGACAGGTGAACATAATCAGTAACCAAGGGAAAATGGGCAGATAAGACAGGCAAACACGGAAAACAAAACACCATGAAAATAAAACAGAACATACACATTACAGTGTTTCTCTCGCAATAGTTTTGCAAGGAAATGCAAAGGCATTGAAATATAGCATTTCCTCCCATCTAATTTTTATACCATCACCATGTCCCTTTCGTGGCTACATAGAAATAATAATAAAATTATATTACTTACTTCCAGTTGCAGTAAGCCTTCAACATTATCTCGAACCTCTGTGATTCTGTTTAAATTAAGAATAAAATGATAATACTATTATCCTTATAATTTTATGCAATTGATACCCAATATGTAATGTATAATGTAAAGGGCACAGATTAGTAGTGGATTTTTTATGACTATGAGGGGTCCCACACCTTGGTTAACTTCAAATTCAAGGACCTTTCAAGAACTTTCCAGGTCCAATACCCTTAAATTCAAGGACTTAATGTGGGGACACATTTCAAGTGAGAGCAACCTTGTAAGATACATTGACAGTTCCCTTACGAGAACGTTCTCTCGTACTGCGTTGAAAACGCTGTGGGAAAACTCCTTTTCTCGAGAATATTGAAGCCTTTATTTTAAAACGCATTGCTGCAGCACATGCGAGAGCTAGAAGCTCGCGTGAGCGTGCTGATTGGCTTGTGCAAAGCAACTGCACGAACCAATGGCGGAACAGCAGAGGAGCGCGAGCCAATCGGGGCGCTTGGCACTCTGCCAGAGTCAAGCGCGCGAAACTGCACGTGACAGAAGAGTATAAATACACAGAGAATCCGCCATTTGACAGATTTTATCTCCTTCAGCTTTCGACTCACCTCGTCGCTGATTCTCTCCGAGTGAAGCCGCTCGTCGTCGAACAGCCGTCCAGCGGAACAGCTTCGCATCCCGGCATCTGCCAGCTGAGCGTTTCCCTGTGGCATCCGACGAGTATCCTTTTTCTCTTTCTCTCTATCCTAAAAGAGCAAATTCGCTGTTTTCACAGCGCGCGGTGTTGATTCAAATGCCGCTCTCTATCTGTGAATACTGCGGGTTTCCCCTGCTTGTGTTTACAGACACACACTCTGTGTGCTGCCTGTCTCGGCCCTGAGCACGCCGAGTCAGCGCTCACTATAGGCGGCTGCCTTCTCCGCGACGGGATGCCTGTTTCTTCTCTCCGCTCGAGACTTGCTCTCGCTTCGTCGGTGAGTTATCCCGCCCTTCTTCCGTCTTCGGCGCCCCGCGAGCCCCGTAGGAAGAAGCGGCGCGATCATGAGGCGTCCTGAACGCGGTGAGTTTAGCGGATGCACGCTGGGCTTTTCTCCACGTGCTTCCCCCACGCTCTTCTCAGTTCTGTTCTCTCAGAGCGACCAACGCCCCTTGTCTGAAGCGGCGGGATTCGTCTCTTTTGACGGATCTGCTGATGTTATTGCATGACGCAGTTCCGTGGCGGCATCTGAGAACGAGGATTGGTCGGGCTCCGCAGACCCCTCCCCCCCGTCTCAGTTAGACCCTTCTGACACTCGAGCGAACATCGACGCCGAACTCTTCCGCGTCATGTCTCGCGCTGTCAACGAGCTGGGACTCTACTGGTTTTTCTCCAGCTGAGCCTGCCAGAAGCCGCCTCCACGAGTGGTACCTGCCGGGGCGCCAACAGGCCCCTCGTCAGCGCGCCGCTCCATTTCTGCCTGAGGTCCACTAAGAGCTCACTAAAAGCTGGCGCGCGCCCTTTTCAACTCGAACGCGCTCATCTGCTTCTTCAACGCCCTCCACTGTTGACGGCGCTGAAGAAAAAGGTTATGTGTGTCTCCTCCCACTGGAGGAAGCGGTCGCTGCACACTTATGCCCTCCCACTGCAGGAAGTTGGAGGTCTAAGACTGTGCACCCATCTAAGCCGTGCATAACTACTTCGGCCATTGCCAGCCGCGCTTATGCTGCCGCCGGTCAAGCTGCCTCTGCTCTCCACGCCATGGCGACCCTCCAAGTGTTTCAGGCGAAGCTCCTCCGCTACATGGATGAGTCAGGCCCTGACCCAGACACTTTTAAGGACCTCAGAAGTGCAATAGATCTAGCGCTACGCGCCACTAAGACCACCGCTCAAGCACTGGGCCGCAACATGGCAGCCTAGCAGTTTTAGAGCGCCACCTATGGCTGACATTGACCGAAATCAGGGACGCAGACACAACCGCCTTCCTCGATTCTCCGGTCACAGCATCTGGTCTCTTCGGCCCATCTGTCAGCGGCTTCGCAGACCGCTTCACTGAGGCTCAGAAAGTCTCCAGCGCCATGAAGCATTTCCTCCCTAAACGCTCCAGTTCGGTCCAACGGCGCCCCAAGGGCACGCCGCGACCTGAGAGGGTAGCTTCACAAGTCCTCCAGCCCCGCCCAGTGGCGGAGACTAGCCAGCGCATGAAGCATGCAAAACGGTTCCTGTTCCCTAAGCGCCAGGGCCCGCAGCCGAAGCTCACGCCCAAGAAGCCGTCCTAACCGGCTTAAAGAGGGGTCATTGTCCCGCCGCGGCCGGACCAGCCCCGAAGATCGCTCGAGTGCTACTCTCAGCCCCCTCTTCAGTTCAGGCGGTTGGAGCAGTATTAAATGCAGAACATGGGCCCGTCACCTGTCACGCACCTCTGCACTCAAACGCTGTTTTAACAGCGACCCACAAAAAGCACAAATCGAGCAAAAATTTCTCCCTCACATACATGTCAGTTCGAACCCCCAACACTGGGCGTTCCAGATATGATAATGTCTCTGTCTCTGCGGGCTCTAGCTTGGCAAGCTATTCCCGGAGTTTCAGAATGGGTAATGAACATCATAAAGCGCGGTTACTCGCTTCAGTTTGCCCGCAGACCACCGCGTTTCCGTGCGGTTATACAAACCACGGTAAGGAGCACACTGAGTCATGTCCTCCGCACCGAAGTGTTAAGTCTGCTGGCCAAAGGGGCCATCGATAAGATCCCTCTTTCTCAGAGTGAGTCAGGTTTTTACAGCCGTTACTTTCTTGTTCCAAAGAAAGACGGCGGCCTGAGACCCATTTTAGATCTGAGACATCTGAACAAGGCTCTCATGTCATGGCCGTTCAGAATGCTCACGACCAGACACATCCTGGCGCAAATTCGCCCAGGCGACTGGTTTTTCTCAATAGATCTAAAAGACGCTTACTTTCACATTCAAGTGAACCCCCACCACAGGCCATTCTTGAGATTCGCCTTCAAGGGGCAGACATACCAGTACACAGTCCTACCGTTTGGACTGGCACTGGCACCTCGTACATTCACGAAGTGCATGGATGCAGCTCTCTCCCCCCTGAGACAGCGGGGAATGCGCATCCTGAACTACCTCGGCGATTGGCTCATATTGACCCAGTCAGAGGCGGAGTCACATACTCACAGAGCCTGGCTCCTCAGACATCTAGAATGTCTAGGGCTCAAGGTCAAATTTGCCAAGAGTATTCTGTTGCCCAGCCAACATATCACGTTCCTGGGAACAGTTCTCGACTCTGTACTTATGAGAGCATGGCCCACACCGGCCCGTGCTCTAACGATTCAGCAGTCCGCAGCATCGCTCACAGAGGGCTCTTATGTACCCCTCAGAACGTTCCAGAGGATCCTTGGCCTCATGGCCTTCGCATCATCAGTACTCCAACTCGGCCTACTGCGTATGCGTCCTCTTCAGCTGTGGCTAGCACCTCTGGTGCCACCCCACGCCTGGCATTCAGGCCACTTGGTTATCAAGGTAAACCAA
The DNA here is from genome assembly GCF_964197995.2 of Scardinius erythrophthalmus. Lineage (NCBI taxonomy): Eukaryota > Metazoa > Chordata > Actinopteri > Cypriniformes > Leuciscidae > Scardinius > Scardinius erythrophthalmus. The sequence goes on from NC_138231.1 coordinate 24,500,451, forward strand.
CGCTGTGTTCAAGCCCTGGCACCTTGGAAAGACGCCAGCTGGTACCAGCAGGGCGTAAGCATGGGGGTGGTCTCAGAGAGGAGGGTGATTTCAACAGACGCTTCCAACTCAGGTTGGGGAGCGCTGTACGAGGGCAGGCCTGCTTCCGGCCTCTGGTCGAGCTCGGAGAAACGCCTACACATCAACTGCCTCAAATGAGAGCAGTTTTTCTGGCCCTGAAAACCTTCCTCCCATACCTGGCTGGACACCACGTATTGGTCCGGACGGACAACATGTCAGTGGTATCTTACATAAATCGCCAGGGCGGCCTCAGGTCCCGCATCCTGCTTGCCATAGCCACCCAGCTACTGTTATGGGCTCACACCAATCTGCGCTCGCTCAGGGCAGCTCACGTGCCGGGCACGTTGAACACAGGAGCAGACATGCTCTCTCGGGGCAGGGTTCCCCCAGAGGAATGGTCTCTCCACCCTCAGACGGTTCTCCTACTTTGGGAGGTCTTCGGGAAGGCAGAAGTAGATCTCTTCGCCTCAGAAGACAACCGTCACTGCCCAATCTTCTTTTCAAAGAACAGGGATGCGTTGGCCCACGACTGGCCCAGCCTTCCCCTCTATGCGTTTCCTCCGGTCTCGATGCTCCCTCAGGTCATCGAACGGATCAGAGACACGAAATGCGCAGTGCTCCTGATAGCTCCTCTCTGGCGAACCCAATCTTGGTTCCCGGAGCTGATACGGCTGTCTGTGACAGACCCTTGGCCAATCCCAGTGAGGCGCGACCTCCTGGCTAAGGCCAACAGGACTATAAGGCATCCCCGTCCCGATTTGTGGGCCCTACACGCTTGGCCACTCAACGGGTACCCCAGGACCTCCCAGAGGGCGTCCTGAACACGATCAGGGAGGCTAGAGCTCCGTCTACCAGACGCCTCTACCACCATAAATGGTCAGTGTTTTCCAGCTGGTGTTTAGCTCGAAACCTCGACCCACACAATTGTGAAGTACCAAGAGTGCTATCCTTTCTCCAGGAGATGCTGGATGCGGGTCGTTCCCCCTCCACTCTCAAGGTATACGTAGCAGCAATTGCTGCACAGCATGTATCGGAAGCCGGAGCCTCCTTAGGAAAATGCGACCTTATAGTTCGCTTCCTTAAGGGCGCCAGAAGGCTTAACCCGCCTCGGCCGCCATCTGTCCCAGCATGGGACCTTTCTTTGGTTCTGCGGGCTCTTAAGGGACCTCCCTTTGAACCACTTCAGTCAGCCGACCTAAAACCTCTCTCCCTGAAAACTGCCCTGCTGTTGGCACTGGCGTCAGTCAAGAGAGTAAGTGACTTACAGGCGCTCTCTACTAGCGCTTCCTGTCTGGAATTCGGCCCCAATGACTCTAAGGTCATCCTTAGGCCAAGACATGGATATATTCCTAAGGTGCTCTCAACTCCGTTCAGAGCCCAGGTTATTTCTCTGTCAGCTCTTCCCACTTCAGAAGAGTTCAGTGATGTTCTCACACTCTGCCCTGTCAGAGCTTTGAGAATTTATTTAGAGCGTTCAGCCTCTTTCAGACAGTCTGAACAGCTTTTTGTTTGTTTCGGGGGCCGAACCAAAGGTCTTCCCGTCACGAAGCTCACGCTGTCCAGATGGATAGTGGATGCCATTGCTCTGGCCTACACCTCACTGGGCCTTACATGTCCCATAGGTGTTAGAGCTCACTCCACGAGAGGCGTCGCCTCCTCGTGGGCCTGGTCGAGTGGTGTTCCTATCGAAGACATTTGTGCGGCGGCCGGATGGTCCGTCCCATCCACATTTGTGAGATTTTACAACCTGGAAGTTCCTGCTCTGCAGGCACGAGTTCTCTCTATCTAAGCTCTGGCTCTGCGGACCCAGGCTGGTTTTGACATTCTTTCTGTCACACTTGTGCGACGACCGGCTAGTCTGTTTCGTCCACATTTGGAAACGTTACAACCCAAAAGTCCCTGCTCCGCAGGTACGAATTCTCTCTAGCTAGGCCCTGGCTCTATGGATCCAGACTAGTTATGAAAATGTCTATGCAGGACGTTATGCGCTATATAACGTATGCGGCGGCCGGCTGGTCCGTTCCGTCCACATCTTAGACCTTTATGGTACCTGCCTTATAGGCATGAGTAGTCTCTATCTAATGCTGGCTCTGTGGACCCAGACTAGTTTTTGACTCAGACACTGGTTGTCATCTCGTGTTGTGGGATTCTTAAGACTGGCCCTTGGCCCAGCTTTATCTGTTTGGATATCTAAGGGCCCGAAGATTCGGTCTCTTTATCCTAGGCTATTCTGTACTTCCTGGAGCTCTCGGTGAGTCAGATTGGCCAAAGACGACAAGCACGGCGTTTTAAATAGTGTTCCCACAGCGTTTTCAACGCAGTACGAGAGAACGTTCTCGTAAGGGAACGTACTTGGTTACTTACGTAACCTCGGTTCCCTTAGAGATAAGGGAACGAGTACTGCGTTGCCTTGCCGTGCTATTGTCTCTTATGGCAGGTGTCTTTTCGCTTCAGTCGATTTAAACCTGTCAAATGGCGGATTCTCTGTGTATTTATACTCTTCTGTCACGTGCAGTTTCGCGCGCTTGACTCTGGCAGAGTGCCAAGCGCCCCGATTGGCTCGCGCTCCTCTGCTGTTCCGCCATTGGTTCGTGCAGTTGCTTTGCACAAGCCAATCAGCACGCTCACGCGAGCTTCTAGCTCTCGCATGTGCAGCAGCAATGCGTTTTAAAATAAAGGCTTCAATATTCTCGAGAAAAGGAGTTTTCCCACAGCGTTTTCAACGCAGTACTCGTTCCCTTATCTCTAAGGGAACCGAGGTTACGTAAGTAACCAAGTACGTTTTCATCTGTCAAACAACTATGCAAAAAAGCTTTTTTTGCATTTATTTTTGGCCATATGACAGATCTGATATTCTATTTGTTGTATTTATGTTTTGCATAAAACTGAAGAATATTCAGTACATCCTATAAATAAAATAAATAAATAATGATAATAATCAAATAAAATATTAAATAAAATAAAAATGTGTCAAGGTCTTGAAACTGATTATTTCTACATGACAACTTGACAGCTCAAGAATAAACCATGAGAAAAAATGAGATCAAGTATATAAATTTGCAACAGAACATATTGTTATTTTACATTTGATTATTTTATTTATTTCTACATAACTCTTCAGCATATGTTGGTGTGCCGCCATTTGCTACTTAAATTATGACTACATTATTATGCAATTATTTGTCCCATTTTTATTTAAATAATTTACCACTTTTTTAAACTTTTTTTTAAATGTCATAAATTGTGTATGACAGATAGGATCATCATTTATTATGCATATGATTAATATTTATAAACGATAAATTAATAAATAACATTAATTATAATCAATGAATTAAAATGTCCAATATCGTCTACATATATAATAGTTACTTTCTAGTCTACATAGTCACTATGTATTATTATTCTGTTTGTTACATTAATAAATGTGAGGGTTGCCTGGGACATCAGTAAATTAAACAGTTTAGCGGTTATTATGCAAAACATTTGATCAGTGAATGCCACGACTGACCAATCACAAAATCAAGTATTCCTGAGAGAATATTTCCATACTCACTGAAAAAACTGTTCCCATAAACTTTCTGCTTCCTTTTGGTTTTTCACACCCAGACTGAAAGAAAACGTCATATCATGAGATGGAGTTTATCATTTTGTAGTAGGCCTACAACAAAATACTTCAAACATGCACCATGGCAATGTTTAAAGACAAGTATACACACCAGTTAAAGAACTTGGCCCCTGCTGACATCAGACCAAATAAAGGACGAATTTTCTTATTTACAATTTCTTGTGAAGAACCACCTAAACAACAGTAATAAATATGTGAATCCTGCATGTATTCGGAAAATTCAAGAGTAAATTATAACTATACAAGCCCATTATAAAACAATGCGAAGCAGAAACCTTTTTCATAGACTCCCACTTTTGAACCCCAATTTATACACACGCACACTGCACACATACTGTATATACATGCTACCTATTTGAGCACCCATAAGACGTACACAATCTCATATTGTTTAGGATACCTTTAGCCACATCATTTTCCACATTATCCAACGATGTTCTACCAAATGTTTTCAGTTCTTTCAGAGCCCGTATAAGTGTGTTTTGGTCAACTTCAGTAGCCATGCTGATCTTAAAGCGAGTTACATTCTTACATGTGTCATTCATCAGATCAGGTGATTACGCGATCCCGGAACCTAAACGGTGATTGGTTGAACCTCGTCAGCGCTGAGAAAAGAAACAGTTACCATTTGTCATTGTCGTAGTTTATTTTATCTGCGGTATGTTTGGACAATAATTTACTTCTGAATTATGTCACTAAGGAACTTAAACAGAGAGTAAATAAAAAAAAAATACACAGTGACAAGTTTAAATAAATAAATGTATCAGACCAGCTTCCGGGACCTCCGACCCTAGAACATGCATGTAGCCTACCACTTAGTGGATGCACTGCAGACTACAAACCGCTTTCTTGCCTACTTGGTCAGTACAAATATTGTAAAAGTAATAATACAAATAATGCTATTTTCTCCAATAAACACAACAACACTGGTTTCATTCAACTGATTTTTATTGACGGTGGCCGTTCCATCAAATGAAGTCATAGATTTTCCATTGTCAAGTTTTTTGTGTGTGTGCGTTTCCCCTCATGGAAAAAAGCCCCTGTTCTTACATTTTCACAGGAAAATAAAGGAAATAAGTATTTTCCATAAAGCACCAACCATGGCATGAATAAGAAAACCAAAAAGCTACTTAAAATGAGATGCTCAGAAGATGCTAAAATAAAATTAAAGATTTATAAGATTAAGGAAAATAAGACTTTTTTTTTTTTTGCCTTTAGTCAACTGCAGATTGAGGTGCAACTGTTTCCAGTGTTTAAGATCACATGTACATCTCCAGAATCTCATCGCACATTGTTCAGTTGAACCATTAAGTAAAGTCAACACAAATATTTATAAAGAAGCCAGTGTGGACAGTAAACATGGCAAAATCTCTTTAAAACAACAAAAACATTTGCAAACCTCTTTCCCCCACTGTTTTCAAGTATTCAGAAAGGAACTCAGAGCTGAAGAATATTGCTTGATAAACTGTTCAAAGGACATCTCTGCAACAAGTCACCAATTTGATGGGTCTCAAATGAAAAATCAATTAAAAACAACTGATGAATAATAATTTAATAAAGATTTTTAAACAATATTCTGCTACATTTCCTGCTGTTCTTTCCCAACTCAGCTTATGCTTGCAATCGCTGAACTTTAATGACATAATAAACCGCAACACAAATGTATATTTCATTTAAAATTTGAACAAAGAGTCAACTCTCTTCTCCATGTTTGTGGAAATATAAAAGCTAAAACCAAAGAGAATTTCCACTTAAATTTGATATGTAAAATCACGTAAAAGTGAGAACTGTGAGCAAAGATGCCCTGAGTAGAGACGCCCCTTGTTTGTGTTTTGTATAACTGGATGGTATTTCAAGTTTAGGATTTCTTGGGACAGTGTGAAGACGAGTCTGTGTTTAAAACTTCAATCATGGTCCTCGTTAACTGAAACGTCTCTGAAACCGACGGAAGGTTCTGGTACCAACTCGGCAAACTAGTAACAGAGAAAGAAAGACAAATGTGTTACCAGTATGAATATGAGCATTTAATAGAAGTTGTAGCTTCCTGTCTTACCTCTTTAAATTCATCCAACTCTTGACGGTCTTACTGAAGCGATCAGGATTGGCTGTCGTCATGGCCTCGAAGTCAAACAGCTGGGTGATAAACCAGAAAAAGTTATGCTTTACAACAGATACTTATATAGTAAGTGGAAGTGCAGTAACATTACTGTATGTCTTTACCTTTCCAGACGGGATTCGGCCCAGCACCTCTTTCCCACTGGCCATCAGAGATCCCATGACGACAGAATACGCCACAACACTGGAAGAACAACAGCGATTTTAAACACAAGGTATAACAAACACAAATTAAATATAGTTCTAAATATATTCTGCCGTCACTGAAATCTTGTTCAAGTCAGCATGAAATGGAAATGTACAATATATCTATTTTCTAGAAGCATCTTAAATTATCTTAATGTGAATTATTCATCCATTTTTTATTTGACCTTGAATGACCAAAATATAATTTCTGATGAAACGACAGACTTGTCTATGGTGACGTATGCCAAACTTCTGCAATCATTTAGTCCACTTAAAGGGGCTATATGTAGATTTCAGAAACCCTTGTTATTAGCGACACCGGTGGCCGTTATATGAACTGCAGCCTGTAACTTATTGCACGTGCTCGCACTCATGCATTCATAACACACAAGAGACTGAACGTGATTCAAGGCCCCAATATACTCACAGCGAAGTTCTTTTTCATTCTTTGTAAAAAAGTAAAAAGAAGGTGTACGTCATCCACACTGCTGAGAGCGACGTTTAGATGAATGTAAAAAAGTGCTGCATGCTTTTCTCTCAATCACAGAATAAACAACAAAAATTACAGCGGTGAGAAAACGTCAGTTAAGAAAGCATCTGATTATAGCGATGTGGATATGTTTGCACCAGCTCTGCGATTCACCGGCATCATGTCAACAGATGAGGTATTTAAAATTACACAGTTATGATAGTTTGATTATAAAATATATTTGAGACTATAGACTATATAGATCTGGCTCTGTGAGAGTATAGTTTGAATTAATTGACATTACAGTACAGAATGGCTCTTCCGGCATTATCCTGAACATTGTATAAGCATTAATTTCATGTGTCATTGAACATAAGAGAAGCTAAACATCACATCCTTTTGATTTTCCCGGCAAAAACGGGAAAGTCTTGTTTTTGTTACAAGCTGTTCACACATTGGCAATGACAAAAGAGATCAATACATGAAACTTCTTACATATAGCCCCTTTTAACCCAGCTCTGTTCTTACAATCAACTGCAAGCTCACATTTAGATCTGCTTCCACTGATTCAATTAACAAACAATGAACAGAAGTCCTCGCCCTTCTTTTCGGTAATTCGTTACAATACTGTATAAATGATGTGATGCAAATTCACTTACATCACTAGTTTAATGTGGCTTAATCTGTGTTTTGCATTTGATGGAGAAACTTGTCCAATCTTAGTAGGAGTAAAAACATACGCAATTAATGATCAATTTATTAAAGTAAATATAATAAAAATCTATCTACAAAGTAAAACCGACAAATTTACAGTAAACACTTTTCAAAATATATTTAAATACATTTTTTAAATGGTGTTTTTAAACATGTATTTGGCAATTGCTTTTCTTATCCCTTTTCAATCCAGTAAAAAAAGTATAATTGTCAATGTCAACAGCCGATGACATGGATTCAACGAACCACCATGCTAAATTAATAAAAGCAATTATCTTTTTTTTTTTAAATGCCATTTAAAACTTGTATTGATTATGTATTATTAATTAATTCAACCTAAATCCCAAGAACCAAACTATTTATTTCATGGTTTGATATCATTTTCGTGACTTGCTATTTACCTGTATTTATCTTCAAACTCCAAGGAACAACTTTTAAACTAATTTTAAATAATAAACTTTGATTCTGCTTTCACAAAACCCTGAAAGTATCTAAACTGCTTTAAACTTTCATGCCTTGTCATGGCAGAATCAAAGATTGTCATTATTTTTACCTAAACATTAATTAAATATGTTTTAAATTAATAAACTACCAACTGATTTCTACAGTTTTTTTAATTCCACTCATAGACTAAAATTCTCATGCATAAATATTCTCTAAACAGGGAAATTAAAGCGGTTTCTTACCTGGAGCCTCTGGACAGTGGCATGAGGTTACAGAAGTAATACACCAGAGAAATAATTAAATTACACACGGCATCTGCGTCCTTGAGAGAGAAAGAAAGAAATGCAATAAATACTACTATAATAACAGTAAACGTTACGATTGCTATGCTATATTCTGCTATATTCTATATTCTGACATATTCTGAATGTGTTCTCTTTTGAAGTATGTTCTATTAAGTACAAGAAATAAACGCTACACACCATCTGACTAGGAAGTCAAATCTCAAAATCACAGCCTTTGTTGTTGTACAATTTCTAAAAACTCGTAACCTAGAGTGCAAATGGAAACAAACTCTAATCAGTAGAAAGAAAGTACCTCCATCTATAAAAAGGCTCTAAAAGCTGCCAGGGCCGAGCATATCCACAAGCTCATAGAAAATATCAAAACAATCCAAGGTTTTTATTTAATACAGTGGCTAGATTAACAAATAAACAGACATCACCTGAACTGAATATTCCAACCGTTTAGTAGTAATGGCTAATTTCTCTACTGAGAAAATCAAAAGCATCAGAAATACCATTGTAAATGTACAATCTTTGACAGCGTCTTATTATTCAGCCTCAATTAATCGCCCCTCATGAACAATTGTAGTGCTTTACAACTATAGGACAGGAACAGATAAATAAACTTATCTTTGCATCTAAACCAGCAACATGTTTATTAGATCCACTAAATAACTGAAAGGAACCACAACTAAATCCAAATGAATTGGCAAATTACAGACCCATTTTAAATCTTCCATTTATGTCTAAAATGCTAGAAAATGTCATGCCTGCTCAATTGTGCTCCTTCCGGCAAAAAAAATATAATCTATGAAAAATGTCAATCTGGATTCAGACCCCATTAAAGCACAGAAACTGCACTCGTTAAAACTACACATGACTCCTAGCTTCTGACCAAGGCTGCATCTCAATACTAGTTTTATTTGATATTAGTGCGGCATTCGACACTATAGATCAGGGTTCCTCAAACTCAGTTCCGGGAGGGCCACTGTCCTGCGCAGTTTAGCTTCAACCCTGATCAAACACACCTAGCTGTGAGTTTCTAGTGATCCTGAAGACATTGATTAGCTTGCTCAGGTGTGTTTGATCAGTGTTAGAGCTAAACTGCAGGACAGCGACCCTCTAGGACCGAGTTTGAGGAACCCTGCTATAGATCATAAACTCTTAAATCGACTACAAAATTAAACTGGTATACAGGGACAGGCATTAAGGTGGTTTAGATCATACCTATCTTACCTTTACCATTTTGTTTATATTAAACAGGGAATTATCCAAGTTAACAGTAAATTATGAAGTGCCGCAAGGATCTGTGTAAGGCCCTCTGCTATTTTCAATATAAATGCTCTCACTTGGTAATAACATAAGAAGACATGGAATGATTTTCCACTGATTATAATTACTCAGTTATATATTTCATTATGACCAGATGAAATCTCAAAATGATCCAAGTTGACACAAGTATGTTAAAGATAAAATATTGGATGACCAGTAATTTTCTTCTATTAAATTTGGACAAGACTGAGGCATTAATGGACCAAAAACCTGTACACAGAATCTCTTAGAAAACAATTTGCATCTAGAAGGATGTACTGTAACTTCATCCTCTACAGTAAAATATCTGGGTTTTATATTTGACAGCAACTTGTCATTTCATGTTACAAAAACAGCCTTCTTCTACCTCAGAAACATTGCTAAGCTCCGGAACATGCTATCTGTTTCTGTTCATGCATTCATAAACTATAGACTAGATTATTGTAAACACAGTTAGTCCAAAATGCAGCTGCTCGAGTTCTTACCAGGTCAAGAAAATATGATCATATAACACCAATTTTATCATCTCTACACTGGTTACCTATCAAGTTCACTATCGATTACAATTGGATAATACACAGTCACCTCTAATAACAGATTACTCTAAATTGTAATGTAGAAATATGCACTTTTCTGTAAAGCTGCTTTGAAACGATATTTATTGTGAAAAAAAGAAAAAAAGCTATACAAATAAATGTGAATTGAAAAGTAAGAGAGAGAGAAAGGGAGAAAGTCTTGTCTTATAGTAAGTGGGAAAGAATGCATTGCATCACTTTGCTGAATTGCTTAATTCAGTTGCTCAGTTATCAGTTTAATTTGCATTTTAATGCACTTTTGTATAAAAAAAAAAACTCTTAACTTTTGGCAGTCTGTTAATAATGAATCAAGATGATCTTTGCATGTATATGCTCTTATGTTCCTTATAAAAAAAAACAGAAAAATGAATGTGTGATGTGATCTAGGGCAGGGGTTTTCAAAGTGGGGGCCGCCAGGGGGCGCCAGGGGGGCCGCAGCAAGTTGGGGAAAAAAGCGGAAAAAAGTAAAAAAATATATATATTTATAAAAAATATTAAATATTTGCTAATATGAGTATTGTTATGAAATAACATTATAATAATTTGTTGCATAGCCTATCTTAACATTATACTTTTAATGTTAATATTTTAGAGATGAACTGATTGATCGGCTAGTGACAAGAATTGGCCGATTTTCACGTGATTTTCAGTCTGACATATGCCGATTCAAATGCACTCGGGCGCCGCATGAATAACATGATCGCGCAACATCAGCATCACACATGCACACAGAACGCACATGTAGGAAACCTTGTGAATTACGGTCGTTTCAGACCGCGAGCGGCGCGCGAGCAGCGCGATTTTTTTCCGGCGTGCATGTTCAGTGAGTGCATTCACACCGCGAGCAGGAGCAGCGCGTGAGCGTCAAGCAGGAGCGTCGCGTGAGCAGCAGTGAAGCGGAGGGTTTCGGCGCCGAGTCTATTTTTGCTGCGCTGCTCACGCTCAATTAAAGTGAAGGCACACTTTTGATGGACAAAATAAATATGATTTCACACAAAAAGTACCTAAAATGCACATATTGCATGTATAGTGTGTTTGAACAAGAACTGGAGTAGGATTTTTGCCTTCATTTTCTTTTCTGACATAGCCTTACTAAAGAAAATGAAGACAAAAATATTTATAGAAAATGTATTAATTTAAACTTGTTTTTATTAATCAGTTTGGGTAAAAGTGGTGTTTTATTATATATAGGCTATATTGGGGCTGGAGGAATTAACGCGTTAATCTTTGCGATTAATTTGAAATGTTTAACGCGTTAAAAAAATAACGCATTTAACACAGCACTTTTTTTTGCCTCGTTTTAATGATTTCCTGTTGCGGCTGCTATTAAAAAGCCGAAAATATGTGGATCGGGTTTCATTCTCGAGCAGCTTTAATGAGCGGGTCTTTTCCGCTCCGTGTGCGCCGCCGCACTCTCCGTTCCGTGTGTGTGTGTGTGTGTGTGTGTGTGTCGGCCATAGGTGTCGGCGCGCTGCGCGTTCTGCTCTGTCGTTCACGGCCCAAACGCTCCAATCATGTACCGATCACGCACTGGAAAAGCAAGTCCAAAATAAGGTGAAATTTCTCTCTAGACTTCTGTTTGCTGCGCTGTTATTCATGCTGGGCAACAATGTTAAAGGGATAGCTCACCCAAAAATTAAAATTCTGTCATTTACTCTCCCTCAAGTTGTTCCAAACCTGTATGATTTCCTTTCTTCTGCTAAACACAAAAGAAGATATTTTAAAGAAGGTTTGTAACTAAACAGTTGCTGGTCCCCATTGACCATAGTATTTTTTTTTTTCCTATATGGAAGTCAATGGGGTCCATCAGTCGTTTGGTTACCGACTTTCTTCAAAATATCTTCTTTTGTGTTCAGCAGAAGAAAGAAAGTCATAAAGGTTTGGAACAACTTGAGGAAGAGTAAATGAGGACAGAATTTTTAATTTTTGGGTGAACTATTCCTTTAAAATGACCTGCTCTGATCACATGCTATGTGTAATAATAGCTTTTTTAGGACTATAGTTTATTTTTATAATTAGTAAAAAAAAAAAAAAATTGAAAAAAAAAAAATTGAAAAAAAAAAATCTTAAATTGATTATGTTGATTGATTATTGAAAAAGAATAATACATTGATATATTGATGTTTAATATTATTTTAATATAGGGCTATTTTCTGTTCCTTTTTTCTGGTGATTCTAAGTTTTAATTATTGATGATTACAAGCTTGGAGGAAATGCAATTAATTGCAATTAATTACAGCAAATTGTGCAAGTAATTAGTTAATTTTTTCTAATCGATTCCCAGCCCTAATATATATATATATATCTGATGTTCACCTAGATGTTTTATTTATTTATTTCTACACGTGCCGTAGTATTGTCGATGGGTTCAATAACACATCCTGCAAAAGGGGGGCCTTGGCCAGAACCTAGTGGTATTTGGGGGGCCTTGGCATGGAAAAGTTTGGGAACCCCTGATCTAGGGATCCAGACAGAGAGAAATGGGTGTGATAATGTATGTGGGTCTATTAGTGTGTGTGTGTGTGTGTGTGTGTGTGTGTGTGTGTGTGTGTGTCGGGCGAGAGACACAAGGCATGCAGGTCACAGGACTCCCATGATTCTCTGTGTAGCAGGTCAGACAGGTGTAATTCCTCTGAGGGAGACTGCGCTTACGTGACACTGAATTCATTTGCTTTAAGAGTCGTGACTAATGAACACACGCCAGCAGTCACACGACAGGTTTAGCAGGAGACAGAGGACCTTGTGAAATCGATGTTCAGCGGTGAGAAGAACAGAGACTGGCAGACACACAAACAGACGTTCTTACCCCTAGTTCAGTGGAGAGCATCAGGGTTTTTCCTTTGGCAGTGAGATCTTTATAAAGCGCTTCAATTTCTGACTGATATTGCTGTGTCCTCTCATCTGTGGTCTGAGTCTCTACTGAAAATAGCATGTTTCCCACTCTAACACACACAAACAAAATCATAAGCATAGACACAACAAGGCCTGAAACAAGCATGTAAAAACACTTCTTCCAGCCTTTACAAATTGTTGCGTTATGATCCATGTGAGAACTAGAATGATAAAATGTACTATTTTATTACTGAAGTTGATTTTCTATATAGTTATATATAGTTTTAATCTGCATAAACTAAAGTTCCCAGCTAAAAGAAAAACCTAAATCAGCCTAAGCTGTTTGGCTGGTCTTCCAGCCTGGCCATAGCTGGTTTAGCTGGCTGGATTTAGAGGGGTTTTGTACACTTCTTTAGATGTCTGAGAGACCATCTTAAATCATCTACATCCATCTTAGTCCAGCAAAGACCAGCCAACCAGCTCTGGTTAGTTTTAGCTGTTTCTTCAGCAGGGTTTGAAGATAAACTTTAATGTTGGCTTGATAAACCCTTGTCTAAAAGTTTAACATGATTTTAAAAAGCGTTCAGAATGTTTTTAACATATTGCTAGCCTGTTTCTAGCACATTGCTAGCATGATTTAACATTTCTAAACCGTTTTAACATGTTTGTTGTTAGTATGTTTTACATGTTGCTAGCATGTGTTAGCACATTGCTAGCATGATTTAACATTTCTAACCCATTTTAACATGTTGTTAGTATGTTTTACATGTTGCTAGCATGTGTTAGCATGATTTAACATTTCTAACCCGTTTTAACATGTTGTTAGTGTGTTTTACATGTTGCTAGCATGTGTTAGCACATTGCTAGCATGATTTAACATTCCTAACCCGTATTAACACATTGTTAGCATGTTTTACCACATTGCTAATATGATTTAGCATGTTGCTTGCATGTTTATAACAATTTAGAATGTTTTCCTAGGCTTTCATAGACTTGTGATAAGATAAGCTTAAATACTATATTTAAGATATGTGAAAGTTTTTACCCCCTCAAAGGAATTTAGTTCTGTTCGTAAGTAGGATCAGTAAGAAAAGATACAGCACACAAAATCAGAACAGCCTGAAGGTCTGTGTTGAGATTGGGGATGGGGATCATAACTAGTCTAGGCCATGTTCATTTTAGACATTTGGTAATTTTTGGTCTCAATTTGCTGCTTTAGCCAAAATACACTGAAGCACATGAACTTTGAAGGCATAATATTTTAGAATAGTTCTCACCGATCTCCGGTGATGGTGATGGTGAAACCGTCGTACTCTTTCCCAGGATCCTTCATACTGGGCACTTTCGAATTGACTGTGAAGCCGTCTCTGGTTTTACTGTTGAACTGCTTCAGATATGCAAACACACACAGAAACATATCAGAGGAACTATCTTCTTGCGGTTCATGAAAGCTTGCATAGATCTATAAATAAATGTGGCTATTCTAAAACACAAACTCTAAGTGTGAAATACCAGTCGTAATTATGAACAGGCAATCATTCCCCATGTGTTTATCAACTGTTCATATCATTACTCACACATTTGGCCTAATCCTAGAACAAACATACTCATCGTCATGTGTTAAGGCTGTTACACGTCTTATTATGAACATTTTATATTATCATATGAAAAATATGAATGGTGAAAGGAAAGTAAAATCAACTAAAAATGTTCCTTTATAATGGCAATATAAGAAAAAGGTTTTTATATACCCCTGAAAAAATAAACATATCTCAGACATTAATTACTGGTAATCTATTAGGGTGAGAAAGATGCTTGTCTTGAGACCTTGTCAAACCAGCAAGTTTGTATTCATTTAGCACACAAATTATCCATTTAATGATTAAGATGATTATTAGGTACAGATAAGCAGCATATTTATAATGTTACTACCTTCATGATGGGCAGCAGGTCCTCAACTTTATTTACATTTTCCAGAGCCTGCTTTACTTCCTGAAGCCCCCGCGGGTTAAATGCCCTGATGGAGAGAGGACACATTTATCAACTTTAATATGGTGCATGAATAAAGGGACAAAGAATAAAAGATAAATGAATAATTTCACAAGGTTAATAAATTATTTACCTGTTTGACTGGTGTGTGAGTGAATGAATGAATGAATGAATGAATGAATGAATGAATGAATGAATGAATGAATGAATGAATGAATGAATGAATGAATGAATGAATGAATGAATGAATGAATGAATGAATGAATGTGTTTAAACGAACAAGGAGTGCAAGTAAATGAAGGATGTGAATGAAAGAAAGAATAAACTAAGCGTATAACTGAATAAGTGAAGTGTGTGACGAAATGAGCAGAGTATAATGACTGAGTGATTTACACTAGCAATGTTTGGAAACAGTACATTTTTTTTTTATGTTTTTGACAGAAGTGCATTATGTTCATCCGGGCAGTGTTTATTTAATCAAAAATAATTACATTCATTACTATTTAAAACAACTGTTTTCTATTTGAATACATGTTAAAATGTAATTTATTCCTGTGATCAAAGCAGAATTTTCAGCATTATTACTCAAGTCTTCAGTGTCACATGTTCATTCAGAAATCATTCTGATATGATTTGATGGTCAAAAAAAACTTTCTAATTATTATCATTGTTGAAAACACATTAACTGCTTAATTTTGTGGAAATCATGATACATTAGATCATATATTTGAAATAAATCTTTTGTAACATTATAAATGTCTTTACCGTCAATTTTTATCAATTTCATGTGTCCTTGCTGAATAAAATAATTTAGAAATTATAATAATAATAAACGGTAGTGTATGTAAATGAATGAAATGTTTGAATTAATGAATAAATGAATGGATGTTGTGTGTGAATGAATGAATGAATGAATTAATGAATGATTTTAAAAACTTTTGTCAAAAAACAAAAACCCAAACATAACTCACCCGTGATAAACCAGTATTCTGTCCTTTACGAAGATGAGAATACTATTAAAATACTCCAGATATCTGATATTTATGATCTGCCCTCTGTGAAACAACAGAAAAAAAGAATTAAAACGCTATAAAACAATCAAAGCAATCGTTTTAGGTCTATGGGAGCCCATTTCCAACACATAAGTAAAAAAAATCATTCTCTAGAAATCAGAATTATGATATACTTAATATAAATTATGACTTAAAATTCAAAATTATGACTTAACTTGATTTGACGAGTCGAAATTATGAAAGAAAGCCAGAATTATGACAAAAATGATCAAACCCATGATCTTTGAACATAATACAAATGCTTGTGCTCTTTAAAATTGGGTGAATTCTGATTGGCTGCCAATGTTTTTATCTTTCTGAAAGTGATTCCAAAGATATTGTTCCTTTGTGTCGTTATCGTTATACTTGTGGCATGAAGAATAACAACAATTATTAAAACTCGATTGGCCTTGGAGTGAACGGCCCTTAAAAGCCAAACAAAGTTGTTAAGCAATTAGGACTGGCAGCTTTGCAGAGGAAGTGACATGTTGAGGGCAGGTACAACACCTGATGAGGTTAATGTGGTTGTTAAATCCTCTGCTAAGACTCCTGGCTGGCATCTGATCCAACCACAGAACAGGCTGGTCTGGATCTGCAATCCTGTTCACGCACACACACACACACACACACACACACACACACACACACACAAGATCAATCATCAAGCCTAACTCTTGGTAACACCCTCACCAGAGCCGCGAGAAGAGCTCAGGCACGTTGGCTGGAATCTGACCTTCTCCATTTCACTGCGATGTCAAACATGTCTCTCCACTGCAGCTGTCGGGTCTTTCCGTTGACTCGAACCTTCGAGTTACTCCAGGTGCGCTGCATGGCCTGCATCACCTCTATGGTGGCCAATCCCATCGCTACACCAAACACATTCAAAATACTATTCAGAATTACAATGACCTGTATCCATCTCTTCTATGACAGGCATGTTTTTCATTTTTTTTCAGTTCAACTCATTTTGATATTTTTTGGAGGCATAAAGTAAAAAAAAAAGAAAAAAAAGAAGAAGGTGATATAACCGTCTTGATATTATAATAGATAAATTAAATTAATTTAATGTACGAATGAAAAAATGTTAAGTAGTCCGGCATAATATTTTATTATTATTATTTCAAAAAAAAAAAAAAAATGCTTCACTGCTTATTTTATATTATTTAAAAACATTTCTCTGCCAAAATCATGTAAGTGTGATCAACAAAAATGTGTAGTCCAACCAGTACACACACAAAAAAAAAAACAAAGTCAATAATTGTTTGTAAATGAGATAATTTGACAATTTAATCTTATGACAAGCGCAGATTAGTTCAGGTTATAAAAAAAATAAAAAATAAAATGTGGTTTGGACTAAGATTTAATGAGATTTATAAATTAATAGTTCATGATATTTGAAAACCCTGAAAATTATATTAAAAAAAATATTTTTTTTCATATTTAAAAGAATGTGTAAAAGTAAACTAAAACTAACTAACAAAAAATAAATCCTGAAAATAAAAATAATGATTTGGCATTCAAAGTGCAACAAAATATATATATATATATATATATATATATATATATATATATATATATATATATATATATATATATATATATATATATATATATATATATATATATATATATATATATATTATTATTTTTTTATGGTATTTGATGATATTTCTTATTATTTAGTCATTTAAACTTTTCTTGAAAATGTCTTTATAAGTTTATTATTTAGTGATGTTGAAGAGCGCTGACCTCTGTGTATTCTGAGGTTTGGCAGGAACCCTAATGTGTCGTACTGCATCAGTGCGCCGAGGTGATCGGCTGTACAGATGAGCTTCTGAACTTCAGCAGAGTAACTGTCGAAGTTCTGAGGTAGAACATCTCTACAAGACAAAAAGAGACAACAAGAGAATAAGAGAAAGTTACAATGTGCAAAAAATATACTGATATCCAGTTAATCATGCATATAAATTAGATTCAAATGTGCCTGATTCCCAAAAACACAAAAGACGGATTTTGTTTCTAAACTCACTTAATATGAGGCTGAAGTCCAGGCTGTTCTTCATAGTCCTCGATGAGGAAGGGAAGATTTTTGGCCCAGTGGTTCTTAAAGTTTCCAGGCAAATCCTGATCAACATTATACTCCGCAACAGGTACATCCAGATGAGAGTGTAAATAACGGGAGTATTCTATCACATGACAGAGAAACGAGGCATATTTTAACTCCAAAATTATATTGAATCTGGACAAAATTTTTACCAAATTTAAATTCTGTCATCAATTACTCACCTTCATGTCATTCCAAACCCGTAAGACTTTTGTTCCTCTTTAGAACACAAATGAATTGATGAAAGATTTCTGTCCCACCATTGACAACTACGCAAATTTTGCCTTTAAAGCTTCGAAAAGTTCCATATGAATTAATTGAGCGGATTAGTTCTGAAGAGACACAACCGCTTCATATGATGAACAGATTGAATTTAGGCTTTTATTCACATATTAACATTTATTGACACTGACATCAGTTTTGGTAAACGGAAGCTCAAGCATGTTCGCTTGACGTGAGAACCAGTGAGGTTCATTCACGTGTTACGCCGCATTTTTGAGCTTCAGCAAGAACTTAATTTCTTCCAAAATACAGGACATTAAGTGACTGGAGAACTGGGAGAAGAATAGAGTAAACTATAAAGTTACTTATACAATGTGTATCTGATTTGAATAAAACACGATTTACAATTTCAAATAAATTGAAAATATATTAATTGCCGTTTCCATAGACATCAGTGTGTATTTAACAAACTTTAAATGTATTTATTTTTTGCTAGTACTTATGTGTATTTAAAGCTGCAGTCCATAACTTTTGCCGCTCTTAATAAACAGAGCTGTATGCGTCCTGCAAGCTACTTCTCTCTGTTTATGTCTATGAGTAGTGATTCAGAATAAGACAAAAACACGGTTTGGAAAATTAATTCATGATTTACTCTCTTATATAAATTTTGCACAACACAAAAAAATAATAATTACGGACTGCAGCTTTAAATGTCTGAAACCTAAAATAAACATGTGGTTGAAAACACTGAATAGTTGTGATATGTGACAAGCGCTGAGCGCCCGTCTCTGGTTCAGCGCTAGCCAAAACATGAAAGCACATTTGAATTTAGCAGTTGATCACGTGATGTGATTGTATGCAAAGGGTTGAAAATATCTTAATTTGTGTTCTGAAGATGAACAAAAGTCTTACGGGTTTGGAACGACATGAGAGTGATGACAAGTTTTTCATTTTTGGGTGAACTATCCCTTTAAATCTTTACTCCCCTACTACAGGACTCAACAATAAAGATTGACAGGAGTCAGTGTGATTTACACTATCACACTAAACTGCATTTGAATGTGTTGAAATTAATGTGTTAGTTTGTCTGTATGAGACTAGCAGTAAGCTAGATCAACATTAGAATAACATAAAGATCATATTCTGACATTTTATCATTGTTGAACTATAAAACATTGATTAGTTTTATGTAATTGTGCTCACCTGTTTAATAAAGTACATGTAGGAGCGGTCGAAGTCTCAGACGTGGAGCTCTCGTTTATATACTGTCTATGGGAGCTCTCAGCATCTCGAAAACACTGCGCTGATATTGATTCTCGTTTTAGTTCTCCTTTTTTATCCAAAGTCTGCTTGTCATGGTCCATAATGTTTGAACGAAACAACAACAGTGTGCAAATAGACATTGCGAACTACACATTTGTCCACGTCTGTCGCTTTGGTTACTATCAGACGGCTCTGGTTCATAGCTCTGGTTGCCATGGCAGCACGAGCGGAAACCAGGGATAACGCGGATATGACGCCATTGACGGCGACAAAACGGAAATAAAGAAACGGGACGTTTCTCGAATTAACTTACAAATTTCTCCTGGTTTGAAAGTTGTTGGAAACAGTCGGGATAATGTAAGTACACAACTAAAAAAAATATGTAACATAGATATAGTGATTTTTGCTATTTTTAAAGCAAAAAAGTTACATACTGTGCCTTTAACGTTCAAGGATGATAAGGAGATGAAAAGACTGTATGAAAAATTGTGGCTGCAAATTCTGCAGATTTATGTCACCAAGGTAACATTATCTTGCTGGCTAACACAGACACTGAAGCTCCTGAGAACTAACTGATCTGTTAAGCACTGTGTAGTGTTTGTTAATGATATAATGAAAGTTATTAAAGAGCTCTAATTTCTCACCTCTGAGATATTTGACTTTGAGATACTCAGAACTGGCTTTCTGTCCCAAGAGAGGATCGTTGAGCATGACTTTAGTCTGAGCTTTAATGCCCTCGTAGAACTGACCCATGGCCACGTGACTGAGACCCTTCATGTACTGACACACCTCATTATAGGGCTCCAGTTGCAGACATCTCTGAAAGACAACACGATAAAGACACTTCTGAAACTAACAAACAACCACAAGACTCGTGACGACACACATCCACCCGTGAACGGTCAACATCTCACCAGAATAATTGAAATAACATGTTTGTTTTGTGATTCAAAACAAGAAATTAATAAAACAATACAAGAAATACAAGAATGAGAAATACTGTGTTGAAATAAACAAGTGACATAATGACAATTTTAAAATCAATGTTATTGATGTTGCAATGAGGGACTTTGGAATTGCACAACTCTACACGGGTCATCCTGACTAAAGATAGTCTAGCTGATCTTCAATAAATAGACGCAAGTGACGCAAGTGAATGTCCATTTAAATAAACAACGAGAGTCTGTAAAACAACTGACAGCTCACCCAAAAATCCTGTCATCATTTACTAACCCGTTCATCTTCAGAACAAAAATGAAGATATTTTTAACTTTCTGCGAGAACAAAACGAACTGGTTCTTATGCGTCAAACAAACAACGTTTGAGCTTCAATTTAACATTTGATGAGCTCTATGTATGCGTGTTGATCAATGTTTGTGTGTGAATAAAAGCCTAAATTAAATCTGCTTATAAAATGGTCATGTCTCTTGGATTACAATTCCTTGATTCATATGGCTTGTAAGATTATATGAAATTATATTCTTCTGTATATTAATTCTACTGTAATATAACATTTCCAACTAAAAGTAAATATTTACTGGGAAATAATGTACAGCAGGACTTTCATCCATCATGGGATATGTGGCCATGGTTACATCAGCAGTGAAGAAAAGTGGGTTTCAGAGGCATACAAATTCTACCAAATTAAATAGTCTACTTCAAATCAATTTATAGTTCATGTTGTTTTTAAAGACTAATATTGACAATGTAAAGGTAATTACACCATGGTCTGTCTGAATACTCGACTCTGATTGGCTGGAAGGTGTGCAATAAAACGGTTTAATGCACAGATAGTTCCAGTCAGTTTAATCACCGTTCTGTATTAATGCACTGCTTTCATTGAAGCGTGCACACAGAGATAGATCACGCTTCGCACACACAGAATATTCATGATGAGCACAGAAACTTATCAATGCTGCTATTAATAAAATCTCAGCACCGAGTGGGTAAAATCGCTGTTTTTGAAGTAATTAAACTCACAGCTTAAATGTTAGTAGAGAGAGAGAGAGAGAGAGAGAGAGAGAGAGAGAGAGAGAGAGAGAGAGAGAGAGAGAGAGAGAGAGAGAGGAGAGAGACGCTAAACATCAATTTAACCCTTCCGTCAAAATTCTTTCAAATATTGTGCTGCAAACATCAATAACAGCTTTTATATGTCAATGCTGGCAAATGACCATTGTATAACCGGGATAATCCACGGCTAGCTGTGCATTAAACTATTTAAATTCATCGCGTCGGGAAGTTCTTTAAGTCCCCCTGACGTCACAAACTACCTTGTAACCAATCAGGTCAACCTGTGATCGTCAACGAGTGGATCTCTGAGCTGGTGTGAGTGAGTGGAGGCGGGGCTAATTTGCATATTCATAGAACCGCGTATGCTAAATGAGGCAAGGGTGTAGAGTTACATTCAAGCTATTTTAAGGCATAAAGAATTACATTTTTTAAGGCATAAATAGGTACATTTTTTTCAATTAAAAAACTTTTAAATATGTCATTTTGGTGATCTAGATTAAAGACACATCTCTTTGACCTAGCATTCACATAATACATTATTGACTTCTATAATTCAGTGTTAGGCTGCATAGATTAGGTCAGCCGGAACCGGGAACACTTCACATAAATCCTGATGTACTCGTTACATCATAAGAAGAATGGCATCTACGCTAATTTTAGTGTCTTTGTTTATCCCGAGGTTTTCCCGCTGCCTGCCGGATCCAGGCCGTATCCAGATCTGACGAAGGACCTTCGCCTGGACCGATGACAACGCAGTGCTAAAGTGCCAACTAGTCTCTCCCTATGGAGGATCCCTTTACCACTCTACAGATAAAGCGTTGCCGGAAAATTCGTTTCGCGTTCCTACCCCGAAGTGATAAAATAAAATAAAAGTCTGTATCAAATTTATAATGAAAGACAAGTACTTTGTTTAGGCTTGGTCTGTAGGGAATTACAAACCTGCGTACATATATTCAAACGCACATAACTATAGAACCAATTCTAAATGCGCATGAACCAATTCTAAAAGTCTGTGTAGAGAGAATGGTGTCGTCTTAGCGGCCCCTAATTTAATAACAAATGATCGTTGTGACGGAAGCGAATCAATCAAAACTAACTTTAGCTGGAAAATAACTTTA
This sequence comes from Scardinius erythrophthalmus, assembly GCF_964197995.2. Classification (NCBI taxonomy): domain Eukaryota; kingdom Metazoa; phylum Chordata; class Actinopteri; order Cypriniformes; family Leuciscidae; genus Scardinius; species Scardinius erythrophthalmus. Next base: position 24,522,827 of record NC_138231.1, read on the forward strand.
TTAAAGAACCGCTATAAAGCCAAAACAAGCTCTGTTACCCTAAATAATACGTTTGTCTCTGTAAAAGCTGCTTTGAAACAATCTACATTGTTAAAAGCGCTATATAAATGAGGATGACTTGACTTGACCAAAGATGAGTTTTAAGGAATAAAATGATTGACTAAAGGGGGTTTAATGCACAGCTAGCCGTGGGTTATCCCTTACATACAGCACATTTGGGACACACAAGACTGATTTACCTTAAAGTTGCCGATGGCCTCTTGCAGGCTGCCGTGGTGGTACAGCATCATTCCTCTGAGCTGGAGCGACTGGATGTGGTTCTGATCCAGTAACAGAGCTTTCTGAAAGCTCTCCATAGCATTCTCAAAATCACCCAATTCCCTAAACAAACACACGTAATTGGCTCCAGCTGAACATTTGCAAAGTCTGACTGTTAAAATCATCATGTGTCAGTAGAACCACACCTGTAAGCCTGGCCCAAGCTTTTGTACGCATCTATGAAGTCCGGCTTCAATTTGAGAGCTTCTTTAAACACCTCTATAGCCTCCTGCATGCAGAAAACAACATTTTAGTAGTAGCATAGACTGTAAATGTCGTCAATTACTGTAAATATAGTCAACTGCACAGTATAAAATGGCAAATCTCTTTAAACTTTAGTCTAGATCTCACATCGAAGTTTTATGACTCAGGACATTGTGTAGTGCAATTTCTTTTTTTGTGATATAAGGGTTTTTTACTTTAAGGAGGCCCCTGTGGAAGAAGGTCAGCCCTTTATAGAGCATAGCGATAGGCTGGTTCTTCTTCAGCTCTAGAGACTGCTGGAAATCATCCATGGCTGCCATATAATCCTGAAAAACAATGAGAGAAAGGAAGACACCTGTAAATCTTATTCATCAATGAGCTATTAAAATTATACTACCATTAGGGGGTCTCATTAAGGAATTATTTTTATTTAGCAACAACTACTTTTATTCAGCAAGGATGCATTAACCTGATCAAAAGTGACATTAAAGACTCTTAAAATGTTACAAAATCAATTGTATTTCAAATAAATGCTGTTCTTTTGAACTTTCTATTCTTTAAAGAATCTTGAAAAATGTTACGTGCAAAAAAAGGTCCATTGTCTATTGTCAGTAGCGTGGCGTATTCATTTTAAGTTAAGAAGTCATTCTAGCAGGTTGAGAGAAAGTTCTAAAAGTTTCATGTTTTCATAGTACAGTGAACTTTTATCTCAAAAGATACATTTGATTCCTTATTATAATAACAACCCTATAGAAAAAAAAAGAAAGAAAAAAGTATCTCTTTTTATATCGCACTGTATTCATGCATCAATCATAATTACTGTGCACTTGCATGATAAAAAAAAATCTTCAAGTGCTGAAGCTGACAAACAAGTTATGTTCCTGGACTCCGTACCCACGCCACATAGATACAGCGCTATCCATGGGATGGACACTATATGAAGTGATCTATATGTTACAATAACCCTTAGATCCATTAAAGCCAAAACCAAAGAGCATCATGACAGATGTGTACCTCTGATATGAAGAGCAGTGTTCCTCTGTGCCTGTAGAGTCGGGCTGAAGGCTGCAGCTGAATGGCTTTAGTCAGGTCTGACAGAGCTTCACTGATGCGGCCCAGAGGAGACAGGATCTGAAATCACATGCTTCATCATTAACACTAAAATCATGGTCGCTTTCTTTCTGAATAAAACGTTTTTATTATGAAGAATGTCAATCCCTGGTTCCTTACCTCGGCCCTCTGCTCGTACACTTCTGGTCTGTTGGGCTCCAGTGCGATCACTCTGCTCAACTCATACAGAGCCAAGTCTGCGTTCTTTATGTCCTTTAGAGAGAGTGAGAGATACCTTAAAATTATAGTTCACTTAGTTAATTTACTCACCTTTGGCTTTGTTCTATTGCCATATGCCCGTCTTTCTTTTTCGGACCACAAAAGGAGAAATGAAAAAGAAAACTCCTGCTCGTCCATATAATGGCAGCGCACATCGAGTAATGGATTTTCATGAAATAATACATTAATTTCAGTTTGTTTTTCACCAAACCCTATCGTATACGCCCAGAACACTCAGAATTTAAACGTGCCACATGGCATCTTTTTTTAGAAGCTTGATGCTGGATCGTTATTCACTGTCATGATGTGAATGAATACAAGGGGAGATATTATTATTATTCATTTTTTTTTTCGTTTGTGGTACGAAAAAGAAAGAAGGGCATACAGCAATAGAACAACACCAGGGTGAGTAAAGTAGTCTGAACTATTCTTTTAATTTATATGTACAGCCATCAATAGGAGCACGGATATATTTAGTAGTTTCTGATGAGACAACATGCATACACAACTGGGCAAAAGGTTTGGGATCATTTTTTTTTTTATGTTTTTGAAAGAAGTCTCTTATGTTCACCAAGGCTGCATTTATTTGATCAAAAACACAGTTTAAAAAACAACAACAACAAAAAACAGTAAGATAATGAAATATTATTACAATAAAATAGCACTTTTTATTTGAATACATTAATTACTCCAGAAGTGTCACATGATTATTTAGAAACCATTCTAATATGATGATTTGCTGCTAAATTATTGTAAATAATTATTGGTGCATAAATTAGTAATAATGGTTATTATCAATGTTGAAAACAGTTTTCGCTGCTTAATGTTTTTGTGTTTTTGATTCTTTGACATATTTTGACATACAAATACAATGTTTAATGAACAGCATTTATCTCAAATAGAAATCTTTCATAATTTTGTTGTTGTTGTTAAGTCTTACCCCAAACATTTGAATGATAGTGCATTATGGTTTCCAAAAAAATACAATAAGTATTAGTAGCACAATTGTTTTGAACATTGAAAATAAGAAATGTTTATTGTGCAACAAATGATTTCTGAAGGATCATGTGACACTGAAGACTGGAGTAATGATGCTGAAAATACAGCTTTGATCACAAGAATAAATTACATTTTAAAGTATATTACAATACAAACCAGATATTCTAAATAGCAATAATATTTCACAATATTACTGATTTTACTGTATTTTTGATCAAATACATGCAGCCTTAAGAGCATAAGAGACTTCTTTCAGAAACATTAAGAGATCAAACTTTTGACCAATAGTTTAAAACAACTGACTTGCCTGCAGACTCTTTTTGCCGTATGCTATTCCCCTTCCATAGATGGCACTGACCAGTTCAGGATCTCCCTGAGGTTACAGAGGACAGTCCTTTTGTAAAAAATACTTACAATATGTCCATTATCACTGCACACAATATTCGCCGTTAACTACTACCACTCAACCTTAGTTAGAGGCCTGGTTTCACAGACAGGGCTTAGATTAAGCCAGGATTAGGCCTTTTTTCAATTAGGACATTTAAGCAGCTTTTATGACAGGCTTTAGAAAACAAAACAATGGTCTATATTTATGTCAGTTCAAGTTTCTTTCAGTTAAAACAGCTCAACATGCATTTTAATCTGGGACTAGACTTAAGCCTCGTCTGTGAAACCAGGGGAGAGTGTTTCTGTTGGTATACTCGCATTCAACTGTATGCATTACTGATACAGTGATATTTCAACATTAAATGTCCTTTACAACTTTCACTTCTAGAGTATGAATTCAGGATTTTCAACAAGAAAAACATATTTTTTTTTTTTTTTTTAACTGACCTGCAGCAGTAAGGAGAAGTGTTTGATAGCTTCATCATAGAGGCCATTTCCAATGAGAACGTAGCCTATAGCTGAAATAAAAACAAAAGAGCGTTAGAGGTTCACGTCAAGTAAAAAATATATATATATGCAAACGACACAGTGTCCGAATTCAAAACAATATTTGACACACACCAAGTTCTTCATTGGTATTTTGGTTTTCCACAGCGAAAGGAAACCGACGCTGTTCGACAAACAACTTTGCCTGATTCTGTGGTGACAGAAAGAGAGGAAGAAAGAAAAACACGTCAGGAAGTCTGTCAACCTCTTGCAATCAATCCAAACCCACCAGTGGTTAAAAACAATACAGAGATCCATAATCTATAGTTACAGACTCAGAGGATGTGTTTGAGCCGAAGAGGATGTGTTTTGGTTTTGGCCTGACACTCTTCATTCACGTGTCTACGTTTTTAAAGAGCAGATGTTGAAAGAATAGCTCACCTTAAAATGAGAGTTCTGTCATCATTTACTCACCCTCACATAGTTTCAAACATTTATGACTTTCTTTTTTCCATAAAGAGACAAAAGGAAACATTTTATTAATATACCAGTGGCTCTTTTTCACACATTTACATTGAATGGGGACTGGAACTTGCAAAAAAAAAGAACCATAAAAGCACCTTTTATAGTGTTTTTTTTGTTGTCATTTTAGAGCTTAATACATATTTTATATACATGTACAAATCTGTGTTTGTGCTGCTGCTAATCCAGAGAAAGCAGTTAGGCTATCTAGGTATGAAATGGTATTTTCAACCACACAATATCGCAATTTCTGTGTTACAAATATTCATATTATCATAGAAGAACTGGGATGAAAGTGTATAGTTCAGATATAAACACTGATGTCCACTGAAGCGATCACAGTGACTGTTTAAAAAACTGTGTTTGTCATTGAATCATTCACTCAAGAGATTTGTTAAAAAAAAAAACAGATTCATCCAGCAATGAAACAAAGTAATTATGGGTGATTCATTGAATCATTAATTCAAACCATTTTTTTTTTTAAATAATTCATTCAGAATCATAAACCATTTTAAACAGACTCCAGCATAACATTTATCAGTACCTCTAATAAAGTACAAGTTATTTTGTTTAGTTGTCTGTTCAGAATCATGGGAGAATCGTGATTTTTGAAACCAAAAAATCCTAAATTCCTATAAATCCTTAATTTATCCAGAACCGTGCAGCGGTTCTGCAGCTAAAGTTTGAAACCACACAAGTAAATAAATAAATAATTACAGAATTTTCGTTTTGGACCGAAGTTACTGAACTAATACTTTAACACGGTGCAATATGAAGCAAATACAACTCACAAGGATTTTCTCTGCATTGAGTGAAAAGATGGACTCGCAGGGCGGGTTGCTCCCCTCTTCACAGTCTGGATCCTCCAACTGCAGAATAGATGACTCTGAGGGACCAAAACATACATAAAAAAAAGAAAGGTTACTGGATGTGTCTCAAATGATGCACTATATACTATGCACTTATACTATGCACAATGTACTCACAACTTTTCAGTGTGAACATAGGCTACTACGTGCACTATTCATACTACAAATTAGCATAGAATAGTGCAGGAAGTAATTTATGCATTCTTAAACAATCCACCAACAAAAGTATTTTAGGGGTATTATGATTTCAGACACAAAAATAACATAGGCTAATGTCTTATTCTATAAGGATCAGGCCTACTGTTAGTCTAGACAAACTGAAATGAGTACATTAGGTTCTTTCATGATGGATTACTTAGGGTACCTTTGGATCTAAACAAAACCTGAAACAATCCCAAGTCAACAGTTTGACACAATAGCAGTTACTTCCTACAGTTATTGTTACTACTGAAAATAGTGGACTTGTGCTATTTGTGTCCCAATTTTAAACCATGGTACTAAATGATTAACATATTCAAAGACCACATGCATTTACATATTCCTACATGTCAGTTACATGTTAGAATACCATGATATTACCATAGTATAATTTCCAAATCACCACGGTAATGCCAGGCTGCATCTGCTGAAACTAAGCGATCATGAACTCATTGACACCCAATTAAAGTTTTCCTACAGTATGTTTATATAGCATTAAGAAGGATATGCATGAGGCACAAGAGTTTGAGATGCATTTTCTGAGTTTCTACAGGCATTTGTAGAGTTATTGCTGAGTTTCTGCATGTATGATGTGAGTTTCTACATCTATGCTGTGAGTTTCTACATGTATGATGTGAGTTTCTGCATGAATGATGTGAGTTTCTGCATGTATGATCCCGTTAGGCTCGTGTCACTGTAAGCGGAAGAGAGTGAATCACATTGAGATATGCATCAGAAAGATCAGGACGTGGCAGAAGCTCACCGCAGTCCGCCGCATACTCCTCCCACTCGGCTGGAGAGCTACAGCCGTGCTTGTGAAGGTCGCTGTTGAAGAAAGTCAAGGTGGAGAAATACTCGCTGGATAAAATAGCTCCGCATAAGTACAGCAGCGACAGAGCCGCCAGCACAACACCCCCGCCAGCAGGTGCCATGTTGCGAGTAATAATGTTATGAGCAGGTGAGAAACGGTGTAGTCTGGGTAATGTAGTTGCGTGGAACTAAATCCCCACTTCCGGCATTTGGTGACTGTGGTGAAAAAACTACATTTCCCATCAGTGGCGCTATAAGCCCCGCCTCTAATGGAGGATCAGGAAGCAGTAGGCGTGTTTTCGTGCTGTCATACGGAGAATGGCATCGGGACTGTTCAAATGTGTCGAGTGTAACGAAGATGCAACCGAACTGTATCGAGACTACAGCCATGGCATACTGAAGCTCACCAGATGTGTGAGTACATCATCTTTTCTAGTTTAGTCTGGTTTTATCTGATCTGTTGAGGTTAGCATGCTCACAGTTTAGGGCGGCCTATTGTAATGCATATAGATAGGGAAGCCCGCTGATATATGTCGCTATTTTACTCCATTTATATTTTTTGCTGTATTTATATTTTTCTTGGCTGAAACCCCCATCTGTTGAGCACATCCAAAGTTAAAGCCTGGCAAAAAAGAAGAAAAAAATACAACGAATATATGGTGAAACTGCTGTTTATTGACAATGCTTAAAGAAGAGTTCCTTTAAAGAATTTAAATGAATTAAAAATGCAATATTATCTGATGCTGTAAGTCCATCTTCCACATTTCTGCATTTGAAATACATTATAGGCTATTTAATGCCTTAAAAAAGACATAATACAATTATGAAATTGATGTTTTGTCTAATATTGTCACTAATATCTGTAGATATGTTTTTTTTTGTAAATTATATTTTTTATTCCCCTTTGCAGAGTTCATGCAAGAAGCCGGTTGACAAATACATAGAATATGATCCAGTTATTATTCTGATAGATGCCACTCTATGCAAAATCCAGGCCTTTAGACATATACTCTTCAACACTGAGATCAATGTGAGTAAAATGTATTTTTACTTTTGTTTTGGAAAAAAAATATGTGTACAGAAAGTTACTCTGATAGCACAAGTAAATCTCTGAGACAACTATTTGATGTCTGCATTTACATCTGCAAGACGTAATTTTTAGTGTTTGCTCACCTGCAATACGTCTCTAGGACGTTTCCTGTTAGATGTCATATAGACATTTAGAATACCTATGTCTTTAAGATGTTTAAGATTTAGAATGTGTGCATTGCAAAACTGCTTTCTAAGACGTTATTTCAGATGTTTCAGATGTTTTTAGACAGCAGATGCTTTCCAGATTAACAGATCTTTAGCAGACATCTTACAGACGTACCTGTGCTATCTACCAATTGTCACACTGTGCACAGAATACAGACTGCATATTGCATAAATAGTAAGCATAGTATTCCATTGTAAACACAGCCTCTGATACTCTCTCTCTAGATCCACTGGAAACTGTGTGTGTTCTGTCTGCTGTGTGAGGCGTATCTGCGCTGGTCCCTCCAGCAGGGGTCCCAGCCCAGCAATGACCCCGCTGACATCATTCGTTACACCAAAGAATGGGAGTTTTATTGCATGTTTGCACTGGCTGCGCTGGGTAAATCATTGTGTTTGGCTCTGACTAATTGGATGGAATTATTGAGAAGCACTAATTGAGTTGTTGGGTAACACAAAGTAGTGTACAAGTTATGCATATTTTAAAGGTATTATGTAATAGAGTATTTAAGGGTTTATAGTCAATGTAACTATCAGTGTTGGGGGTAAATCATTACAAGTAACTTGAGTTACGTAATCAGATTACTTTTTCAAGTAACTAGTAAAGTAATGCATTACTTTTTCAATTTGCTATAAAATATCTAAGTTACTTTTCCAAATAAGTAACGCTAGTTACTTTTTCACATTTATTGACTGACAGCTCTCTGTTGAGAGAAACAAAGTGAGGTGGTGGTGTGTGCGCTGTGTAAACATGATGGTTATTGTAGTTCTAGAGTAAATGTGAACTTACTCATCTCACTGCTCAAAATAAATAAAAACAGTAAAATGCAATCTTAGAATTTTACTCAACTTTTATAATTAACTATTAAATTACACAAATATACTTTGTGAATTTAATCTCACTTTATTAATGTCTTTGCTGCTGACCTTCAATGATCTAATTCAACCATACTAATAAGCAAAAATTACTTTATAAGATTTAGAAATAAGAGTGTTGAACTTCCTTCTCCTGTATATTATTGTTCTTTAATCCAGAACAGCAGCGCAGCTGAAATGTTAGTTTGAGCAGCACCCTTTACTGTACAAGCGTAAATATACATTTCCTTCAGCCTGAGGCTTATTCAGTTCACTTTTGGTGTGAAAGGGCCTTAACATTTGCCAAAAATATAACTTTTTTGTTGGTCTTGTTATAAAAAAAAAAAAAAACAAGCAAGCCCAGCCCAGGTGAGAAGAAAAAGTAACGTAACACATTACTTTTCATAAAAAGTAACTAAGTAATGCAATTAATTACTTTTTTGGGGGAGTAACGCAATATTCTAATGCATTACTTTTAAAAGTAACTTTCCCCAACACTGGTAACTATCAACAGTAAACAGTAATATTGTAAAATATTATTTCAATTTAAAATAACTGTTTGCTACTGTAATATATTTTAAAATGTAATTTATCCCTGTGATGCAAAGCTGAATTTTCAGTATCATTACTCCAGATAACAGTTGTGCAGCACGGTCCAAAGATCGATTAGAATCAAAGAATAAAATAAGATGTTAAGTGTCATCAGCATGTTAAGATGAATCCGGTGTACCAAGTTTTATTTTTCTAGAACAAAGGGTTCAAAAGTTACAACCGTTTCAAATGTGAATTTTTGAACTGGTAATGGCGCAATAGAGTTGGTCCTAGAGACTTCAAAATTGTTCAGATTACTATACATTACTATCACTACAAGTGTGCCCATTTTCATAATTCTCCCACTTACAGTTCATAGGGATGCCATAGACTCCCATTTGGGTAGTTTGTGACGTCAGAAACACCAGCGATTTCAAACCGCGTTTTTGAGACTGTCTTTGGTTCACTGCAGTTTTAAGAAGAAAATACTCAGCAATGGTGTTGACTTGTGAATTTACACATGGTTTGTCTTAAAGCATATTAAAAACACCACATAGACATATAAACAACATTTCAAAGCTTGATTTTCACCACAGGGAGAAGTAAAGTGTTACCTACTATTCGTATCCTTATTACTGTAATGTAAAAGATTGCATTACAGTAATTAGAATATTGTTTGGAGTGGAAAATGTGCTTAATTATCATGAAAATAATGTGCTAATGCATCGATTCACCCTAACAGCCTGTGCTTTGTTTGGTTTCTAGAACTGGCCGTGTTCTGCACAGGTGTGTTGGTCATTCTCTGGATGGCGAAGCTCTTCTCTGGTGCTTCTTTTGAATTCACTCCGCTGTTAAAGGCACTTCTGCTGTCTGGCTACGGCAAAGTGCTGTTGATCCCGGCTGTCATCTGGGAGCACGATTTCTCCCCGCTCTGCTTCGGCCTCATACGACTGTTCGTTCTGACCTCAAATTCACAAGCCATAAGAGGTAAAGATCAACAAACACCTATATTCATGGAACACATACAAGTTAAACGCACTCACTGGCAGCACAAGATAAGCATACACTCTCTTTCACGTAAACACCCAGAGGCAAAGCGAAATGTGCGCATAACACTCACAGAACCAAAGTAAATACTTTCTCTCCCTCCCACGGGCTCAGTTTCCCACACACATGCGTTCACATGGAGGGTTAGATTGTTTGCGTAAGGTCCTGGAGGTACAGGTCACTCCCAGAAGTTCCTGTGGTCTGAACAGATGTTTCACCAACACTGTTATAGGGATATCAAATCTATCAGTGTATTAGTTCTAAATTGAAACAAGCTTTTGTATCATATCAAACCAACATGAATACTAACAGTCAGTGTTGGGGAAAGTTACTTTTAAAAGTATTGTGTTACAATATTGCGTTACTCCCAAAAAAAGTAACTAATTGCGTTACTTTATTTTTTATGAAAAACAATGCGTTACATTACTTTTGGTTACTTTTTCTCACCTGAGCTGGGCTTGCTTGTTTGTTTTTTAATAACAACAAAAAAATTCTATTTTTGGCAAATGTAAAGGCCCTTTCACACCAAAAGTGAAATAAACTAGATGTACCGCATCGCGGTACAAAATATGACCGCCGCTCAGGCCTGCACTGGCTTTCCACAAAAATAAATGACGTGGAGTAATTTGGCTGTATTGCGTGTTTATGTATATACCTAAAAAAAGTAATAGTATGTGCATGTCTGTCTGTGTGTGTGTGTGTGTGTGTGTGTGTGTGTGTGTGTGTGTGTGTGTGTGTGTGTGTGTGTGTGTGTGTGTGTTTGTGTATGTGTGTGTCTGTGTGTGTGTGTGTGTGTGTGTGTGTGTGTGTGTGTGTGTGTGTGTGTGTGTGTGTGTGTGTGTGTGTGTGTGTGTGTGTGTGTGTGTGTGTGTGCGTGTATGTATGTGTGCGTACATGTGTGCACGTGTGTGTTTGTGTGTGTGTGTCTGTGCATGTGGATTTGTATGTGTGTGTATGGGTGTGTGTCTGTGCGTGTGGATGTCAGTGTGTGTGCATGCTTGCGTTTCTTTGTATTCCTGCATGTGTGTGTGTGACAGTATCATCCTAAACCAGCAACCCTTCGCTCAACAGCACCATCTACAGGCCGATGAGTGTACAGTCACTAAATGTGCACATAAATGAATTTATTTTATACCCCCCCATGGATGAAATTCTACAAAACTTAGCAGAGGATACCCCCAGAGGATGTCAAGTTAATCATACACATGAAATATGGTGCAGTTCTGAACATCTCCACTGAAGATAGGGGCGATTAAAGCAGAATAATATTGCATTTTCATTTTTTATGGGAGGGGCGCAAATCACAAATGAGTGATTATGGGCTAGGTTGATGTGGGCCCTTAAGAGCAACATACCATAAAAATTTCTTCATCCTCGTTGCCACGGTTCAGGTAGTTATTTAGGAAAAACTGCATTTTTTTGGGTTTGGGGGGGCCCAGCGCGGGGGGGGGAGTGGCCCCCGGGGACCAAACGAAATTTTTCCGTAGAAGTCTAGTGGGGCTACATGCCCACCAAATTTCATGTTCCCCGGTGCTTCGGTGTCCCTGGTATCGTTGACGAAAAATTTACGGGGGCCCCAGCTCAGGGGGGGAAGTGGCCCCCGGGGACCAAACGAAATTTTTCCGTAAAAGTCTAGTAGACCAACATACCATAAAAATTTCTTCATCCTCGGTGCCACGGTTCAGGTAGTTATTTAGGAAAAACTGCATTTTTTTGGGTTTGGGGGGGCCCAGCGCGGGGGGGGAGTGGCCCCCGGGGACCAAACGAAATTTTTCCTTAGAAGTCTAGTGGGGCTACATGCCCACCAAATTTCATGTTCCCCGGTGCTTCAGTGTCCCTGGTATCGTTGACAAAAAATTTACGGGGGCCCCAGCGCGGGGGGGGGGGGAAGTGGCCCCCGGGGACCAAACGAAATTTTTCCCTAAAAGTCTAGTAGACCAACATACCATAAAAATTTCTTCATCCTCGGTGCCACGGTTCAGGTAGTTATTTAGGAAAAACTGCATTTTTCTGGGTTTGGGGGGCCCAGCCCGGGGGGGGAGTGGCCCCCGGGGACCAACCGAAATTTTTCCTTAGAAGTCTAGTGGGGCTAAATGCCCACCAAATTTCATGTTCCCCGGTGCTTCGGTGTCCCTGGTATCGTTGACGAAAAATTTACGGGGTCCCCAGCGCGGGGGGGGAAGTGGCCCCCGGGGACCAAACGAAATTTTTCCTTAGAAGTCTAGTGGGGCTACATGCCCACCAAATTTCATGTTCCCCGGTGCTTCGGTGTCCCTGGTATCGTTGACGAAAAATTTACGGGGGCCCCAGCGCGGGGGGGGGGGGGAAGTGGCCCCCGGGGACCAAACGAAATTTTTCCCTAAAAGTCTAGTAGACCAACATACCATAAAAATTTCTTCATCCTCGGTGCCACGGTTCAGGTAGTTATTTAGGAAAAACTGCATTTTTTTTGGGTTTGGGGGGGCCCAGCGCGGGGGGGGGAGTGGCCCCCGGGGACCAAACGAAATTTTTCCTTAGAAGTCTAGTGGGGCTACATGCCCACCAAATTTCATGTTCCCCGGTGCTTCGGTGTCCCTGGTATCGTTGACGAAAAATTTACGGGGGCCCCAGCGCGGGGGGGGAAGTGGCCCCCGGGGACCAAACGAAATTTTTCTGTAAAAGTCTAGTAGACCAACATACCATAAAAATTTCTTCATCCTCGGTGCCACGGTTCAGGTAGTTATTTAGGAAAAACTGCATTTTTTTGGGTTTGGGGGGGCCCAGCGCGGGGGGGGAGTGGCCCCCGGGGACCAAATCAAATTTTTCCTTAGAAGTCTAGTGGGGCTACATGCCCACCAAATTTCATGTTCCCCAGTGCTTCGGTGTCCCTGGTATCGTTGACGAAAAATTTACGGGGGCCCCAGCGCGGGGGGGGAAGTGGCCCCCGGGGACCAAACGAAATTTTTCTGTAAAAGTCTAGTAGACCAACATACCATAAAAATTTCTTCATCCTCGGTGCCACGGTTCAGGTAGTTATTTAGGAAAAACTGCATTGTTTTGGGTTTGGGGGGGCCCAGCGCGGGGGGGGGGGGAGTGGCCTCCGGGGACCAAACGAAATTTTTCCTTAGAAGTCTAGTGGGGCTACATGCCCACCAAATTTCATGTTCCCCGGTGCTTCGGTGTCCCTGGTATCGTTGACGAAAAATTTACGGGGGCCCCAGCGCGGGGGGGGAAGTGGCCCCCGTGGACCAAATGAAATTTTTCCGTAAAAGTCTAGTAGACCAACATACCATAAAAATTTCTTCATCCTCGGTGCCACGGTTCAGGTAGTTATTTAGGAAAAACTGCATTTTTTGGGGTTTGGGGGGGCCCAGCGCGGGGGGGGGAGTGGCCCCCGGGGACCAAACTAAATTTTTCCTTAGAATTCTAGTGGGGCTACATGCCCACCAAATTTCATGTTCCCCGGTGCTTCGGTGTCCCTGGTATCGTTGACGAAAAATTTACGGGGGCCCCAGCGGGGGGGGGGAAGTGGCCCCCGGGGACCAAACGAAATTTTTCTGTAAAAGTCTAGTAGACCAACATACCATAAAAATTTCTTCATCCTCGGTGCCACGGTTCAGGTAGTTATTTAGGAAAAACTGCATTTTTTTGGGTTTGGGGGGGCCCAGCGCGGGGGGGGGAGTGGCCCCCGGGGACCAAACGAAATTTTTCCTTAGAAGTCTAGTGGGGCTACATGCCCACCAAATTTCATGTTCCTCGGTGCTTCGGTGTCCCTGGTATCGTTGACGAAAAATTTACGGGGGCCCCAGCGCGGGGGGGGAAGTGGCCCCCGGGGACCAAACGAAATTTTTCTGTAAAAGTCTAGTAGACCAACATACCATAAAAATTTCTTCATCCTCGGTGCCACGGTTCAGGTAGTTATTTAGGAAAAACTGCATTTTTTGGGGTTTGGGGGGGCCCAGCGCGGGGGGGGAGTGGCCCCCGGGGACCAAACGAAATTTTTCCTTAGAAGTCTAGTGGGGCTACATGCCCACCAAATTTCATGTTCCCCGGTGCTTCGGTGTCCCTGGTATCGTTGACGAAAAATTTACAGGGGCCCCAGCGCGGGGGGGGAAGTGGCCCCCGGGGACCAAATGAAATTTTTCCGTAAAAGTCTAGTAGACCAACATACCATAAAAATTTCTTCATCCTCGGTGCCACGGTTCAGGTAGTTATTTAGGAAAAACTGCATTTTTTGGGGTTTGGGGGGGCCCAGCGCGGGGGGGGGAGTGGCCCCCGGGGACCAAACGAAATTTTTCCTTAGAAGTCTAGTGGGGCTACATGCTCACCAAATTTCATGTTCCCCGGTGTTTCGGTGTCCCTGGTATCGTTGACGAAAAATTCAGTAAGGTGACGGGAAAAAAAAAAAAAAAAACTTTGACAATCCCTATATGACCGCTTTCGCTAGCTACGCTAGCGGCGGTCATAATAAGCCTCAGGCTGAAGGAAATGCATATTTACGTCTGTACAGTAGAGGGCGCCGCTCAAAGTAACCTTTCAGCTGTGCTGCTGTTCTGGATAAAAGAACAAATAGGATACAGGAGAAGGAAGTTCAACACTCTTATTTTAAAATTTAATCTAAAGTCATTTTTGCTTATTAGAATGGTTGAATTAGATCATTGAAGGTCAGCAGAAAAGACATTGGTTAATAAAGTGAGATTAAATACATAAAGTATTATTTGTGTAATTTAATATAATTAATTATAAGTTTTGCGTAAAATTCAGAGATTGCATTTTCTGGTTTTATTCATTTTGAGGAATACTGAGGGCCCTATCTTACACCCGGCGCAATGCAGCGCCAAGCGCGGCGCAAGTGTTTTTTGCTAGTGTCAGTCCGACGTAGTTATGATTTTCACGTCCTGCACCACGTTGTTTTAATAGCAGATGCATTTGCGCCCATTTGTGCGCCCATGGGCTGGTCTGAAAACGAGGAGTGTTCAGGCGCATTGTTGGCGCGTTGCTATTTTGAGGCAACAGAAATAGACTGCGCTATTGACTAACTGAATCCTGGTCAGTGGCGCAATATTTTTTTGTTATTTAATGAGCGCGTTAGTAATGTGCGCCGATAGGTGTGTCCACAATGCGCGTACACTCTGCTTATTAAACACACAGGGACGCACAGCAGCACACAAACATGCCAAATATTTAAAATAAAAGGATTACAATGTAAAATATTATTATTGTGTACATAAAGATATGGTGGAACCCGGCTTGTCTCGTAGATGGTCTGCTTGTGCACTTTTACCTCGCGCACGAGCAGTTCCGTTTGCGCTCTGGAGACGCGTTCGGTCTTTCCACTATCAAATTCCGTCATGTAAATAGCGAATCTGCCATGGCGCAAGCGCAACTGGCTTTTATAGGGAATGGGAGATGAGACTCTGATTGCTTTAACGCATGTAAATCCCAAAACACACCCATTACTCATTAAGAGAAAAGGGACAACCCTTTTAGACCATGCGCCGGGAGTGCGACCATTTTTCCTGTCGTTAAACTAGCAAAAGTGGATTCGGACACGCCTTATTATACGTTTATCTCTGTAAAGCTGCTTTGAAACAATCTACATTGTTAAAAGCGCTATATAAATGAAGATGACTTGACTTGACTTAAGTGAACTTGCGCCGTGCACTTTAGACCAGCGCTTAGATCCTTAAAATAGGGCCCTGAATGTTTTTGTGCAAGTGAGATGAGTAAATGCATGTGCACATTTAATCTAGAACATAAATAACCATCATGTTTACACAGCGCACACAACACCTCCTCACTTTATTTATCTCAACATGAGGACAAGAGCTGTCAGTCAATAAATGTCAAAAAGTAACTGGCGTTACTTATTTGAAAAAGTAAATTAGATATTTTGTTGTAAATTGAAAAAGTAATGCGTCACTTTACTAGTTACTTGAAAAAGTAATCTGATTACATAACTCAAGTTACTTGTATTGAGTTACCCCCAACACTGCTAACAATACATATTTACTGGCACGTTTTAATCTAGATTTTTTTTAAGATACATTCTCCATGTTCCAGTGATTCTGAACTGCAGTCGCCGTCTGTCTCTCCTGGCGGTGTGTGGAGGCTTGCTGTTGGAGATGTGGGTCGCCCAGGCTTTAAAAACACTGCAAGTCTGTTCACAGGACTATCTGTCGATGCTCTAGATTAGAAGAACATGAGGACTTCACCATCAGGATCGTCTCAAACCTTTGACCGGATGTATCTAACAGTCCTGTCTTAATATAAATGGGTGCTCTGAATTGATCCAAAGCATTTTTGTCAGTGAGACAGAAGGTTTGATTCATGATTCAACTGTTTACCTTGTTAAATCTCAGATGTGGATGTAGAAACATTCTTGTCATTACTTCAGAGATGTTGTTTGATCAAGATGTTTTGTATAAAGGAATTTATTGTGAAACTAAATGAGGTCATCGAGAGCAAATTTTTCATCTTTACTATGGTTACCACATAGTTATGAGTTTGTACATGCATATATGTCTGGTATGTACTAAGCTAACCCCTTTGAAGACCGGTGACTTGTTTTCACTTGAGAGTTCTCCTTATACACAGAAACTAGTCTATATAGGCAGAAAAGGAGCAGGCCTGCAGTTTCCACGAAATCCTGTATGTTTATGAAGACTTTGAAGGCACAGCTTCACATTCCTGAGGTCATTTGTCAAATTCCTCCATTAGCTCTGCTGACAGAAGACGTTGACTCAGATATACTGCAGATGGCTGTTGACATGATGTGTTTAAATACTGTAATGATCTGAATGTCTGTTTTATATTGCCAGGTTTATGTATGGACTTGCGTAATTCATCTATGTTACATAAATGTGAAGTGTGGACTTTCAGTATGAACTTGTGCAACTTGTTCTGAACAAACTCAGGGAATAAATCTTGCACTTCTTTGTGAAACCAGTGCTTAATGTTTTGTAACGGTTTAGTGTTTCTGAGGCAGTGCTGAGGGGGATTGTGGGTATTATAGGGTATGTTAAAAAATAATATATAAACTGAATATACAGTATATTATAATATTTATTACACATGATGCAGTGGAATTTAAAAATATAATTACAATGAATTTGATAGATAGACACACAGACAGTTAGACAGACAGACAGGTGAACATAGATAGACAGACAGACATACAGACAGATCAAACTGCATATTTTTACACCTGTAGATTGTTATGACTAAACACAGGTCAGTGTTGAATGTCCACAAGTCAGAACAGGTTTTTTAATATCTTTGCTGAACGATCATACTCTGGTATCTTGTTGTACTACAGTCACAGTGTGCAGGTCTGAAGGATCTCTGTGTGTCCGCTTCACGGGTCAGTATTGTTTAGGAGTCAGATGGCATGCTAAATTAATCCTGAAATGAAGTTATCCAATAAGAAGAGAATGCAATATTGGGCTCCACTCTAAATTCAAGTCAATTACTTTCAGTCATTCTTTGAATACTTGTGTTGTGTTTTTCAGATGCTATCTGGGTACATTTAAAAATTCAACATCATTTTCAGTAGTGAGTACAAGAAAACTTAAAATATGGCTACATTCAATCCCACTGATATAAAAAATATATATATTTTTTAAATTAATGCATAGTTCCTTTACTGGATGATGATTGGTCAACGTTCCAGTCATGCTAGAATACACATGAAATTATGTAAAAGAGTCAGTCTCACTATTACATTCTTAAATGACTTTATTTATTTGAATAATTTTCAAGAAATTGTACATTTATTATATGTAATGTATTTATATTATACTGTATATTAAGAGGACAACTACTAAACAATACAGGGCCGGTATTTTCTAGCAATAAAAAATAAGAGGTACAAAATAGAAGAGATTTTGATACGAGTTGTAAATAATTTAAATAACTCAACTGATTGTGGTTCCTGTAATGTGATAACCACAGTTCTGTGCCCAAGGATATGATTCTCTTAAAATTTAAACTTGCTATGAACAATGACAAAGAGTATGGAAATGCTTTTCAGACAGTTATTGAACAATGCGAGAGGCTCACATTGTGAGCGGACCTTTAGAATTCAAATGATGTTTTGTTTAAGATTTTCAGATGATGTCATGTTTAAGATGTTTTGTATATATTGTGAAACTAAATGAGGTCATCGAGAGCAAATTTTTCATCTTAACTATGATTACCACATGAGTTTGTACATGCTTGTCAGACAATTATTGAACTTATAGAATTCGAATGTCAAAAATATTTGACCACAAAAACCAAACCAAACAACATGGATTATAAGAGTACACTTATTTCACATGAAGTATGTAATACTGCACCATTAATGTCACTAAACTGCAACAGTAATAATCATTGTTTTCAAACAGTTTTTCAAACACTCCCCCTATATTCCATTGGTCAACCAAGCGGATAGACCCGCCTCAAACTCACACCATTGGTTGAGCCCATGTTGCTGTTAAGACATCAAAATATTTTGTGGCCTGAATGTCATTTAAAATTAAAGGGATAGTTCACCCAAAAATGAACAGTCAGTCATTACAAACCGATGAGGTTCATTCTTGAAAGCACATTGAGCTTCTGTTTACCATATTTAATGAGCTCTATGTGTGTGTGTTGATCAATGTTTACATATGAATAAAAGCCTAAATGAAATCTGTTTATCATATAAACCGATTATCTAGAAGACTGATTAAACTGCTTGATTCATATGGATTACTTTTACAATGTCTTTATGAACTTTATGATGCTTGAAAGTTTTTGTGGAATGGACTTTCAACGGAAGGACAACAATCTCTCCAGTTTCATTAAAAAATGTCTTCATTTGTGTTTCAAAGATATGTGAAAGTCTTATGAGTTTGGAACGACATGAGGGTTAGTAATTAATGACAGAATTTTCATTTTTGAGTGAACTATCACTTTACATCCTTGATTTCTTTAGAGAAATTTCCAATAGTTCCAAAAGGTCTACATTAATTTGTTCAAGTAATAACAGACGTATGGCTTCTTTACCACGTTCTCTGCTGCATGGGCAACACATCTTTCCCTTGTTGCAATTTGAGCAGGAAAATCCCTGGTCAACGTGACGCGGACGCATTCAATAAAGATTACAGTAATCCGACTCAATCTCCTGAACAGGTGCTTAGGCCCAAACTCAGGTGTGGATTTCCATTTAGAGATTTAGCGCACAGCAATAAAACACCCTCACATGGAAACAATAAAGACCCACATCTCGCCTCCCTATTGCTGAAGAACTGTAATTGTATAAGTATTGACATAATATCTATTAAATGTACTGAGATATCAAGTTCAAGAAAGTACAGTTAGACCTGTGAGCAGTGGAATATCATAACAGACTCACTTATTCATCTCCTCAATATATGGCAGGATTTTGTGACTTTTAATCTCGTTGTCAGTTTGTTTCTGTTACTATAATAACTTACTATAGCTACAACATATAGCCTATATGTTTATGTAGCATAGCATCTTGATTTTAAAGAGGTCCTATTATGCTCATTAACAGGTTCATATTTTTGTTTTGGGGGTCTACTAGAGTAGGTTTACATTATTTAATGTTCAAAAAACTCAATTTCCTTATAATTTACATTGTTGCAGCACCTGCTTTCACCCTCTGTCTGAACGCTTTAAAACCTGCCTTCCATAAAGCACAAGCGGCTCTGATTGGTCAGCCGGCCCCGGTCTGTTGTGGCTGGTCGACCGCACTCAGCATGTGTTGGAAATGTAAGGCCCCTTAAAGGGTTATTTCACCCCAAAATTCAAATTATCCCATAATTTACTCAGCCTCATGCCATCCTAGGTATAACTTTCTTCTTTTAGTCTTGGCCAGGAATTATTTAAATGAGAAATATTATATTATAAATTCCCTTACTCTTTAAACCTATTCCTTACCCGTATCACACCACAATAGAAGCAAAAGTCATCAACACAATAAGTACATTGTACCTAACAATAATTTTTTTTATTTAAGTATATAGTAGTTAAAGACACCTGGTATACCAGTAAGGGAAACCAGCATTATTCCACGTAAACATTTCAAACAGTAATATTCTACATGTATGACTTCATTATGCTGCATGTTTAATTCAGCAAGTGGAATCAAGTTATAATCTTGGAAATAAAATGGTAATTCTGCATTTTTATCCATATCTGTGTATAAATGCCTTAACATTTTGCAGGTAAATCAAACTAAAAAAAGGATATAGAAGGTTGTATGGAGTGCATTGCATTATAGGAGTCGATAATCCACACAGTAAGCTAATGCTCATTTATGCATATGTAGGTCAACCTGATATTATATGCATACAGAAAATTTGCATACTGTGCTGCACAGTAAACATAATATACTAAAGTATAAGCACAATATGCACATTTTCTCCATATGATAAATAAATCGAGATGAATGACCCAAAGTACTACTTTTTCAAAGTATAAAATAATTTAATGTGTGAAATACTCTATCCAACAATGCAATGCACTGAATCTGACTATCCATTTCCAGTGTGATGGATGAAACTAGAGCAAATCAGCCACAATTTTTAACATCCTGATCCATTATTAAACAGGCTCCCAGAAGTTAAGATATTTGTTTACAAAATTGCATTAAGATGCTAATTAAATAAGATAACCAGACAACTGAATTAAGCAGTCTGAAACGTTTATTGAGGTATATATACATGTATATATATATATATATATATATATATATATATATATATATATGTATATGTATATGTATGTATGTATGTATGTATATATATATATATATATATATATATATATATATATATATATATATATATAATATTCTAAAGTGACAGAAAAGTTGCAACAAAAACAGAAGGACAATACATTATATTTATTTTATATAGCTAACACACACAATAAAACATACTAAATGTATAATTCCTGTATCAATTATTAATTCAAACACATCTGACAACTTTGAAAAACACATTCGAGAACATGGACTGACAAAAAACATCAAAGCCAAACACACAAAAGCCATCTAACAGAATAATGTAGCATCTTTGTATACAAAACAACTGCAGAAATCATTTCCAACCAATGCCAACCACAGAGATCAAAGGAGCCAACAATTACTTTTACCGACTTCTATGCAAATTACAAAAACCGAGCTGGAATTTCCGAGCAGGATCACAGTAATAAATCACCCCGGGGTAGAAGATAATGGGGAGACATTTTTAGGGTGGAACGTTCGGCTGTTAATGAGAGGGACTGATATGAAGATGCTGGATGTAGATATGAAATTATACGATAACAGAAGGGCCAGCGATGGCAAAAAAACACCTGGATTCAAAGCCGAGGTGCGGCAAGGCACGACGTGTGAAGTTCAGTGCTGCTTTTGGTCAAAGCACCTAAAGCCTTGTGGCTGCATAACAAGATCCTTGTTTTGTTTTTCTCCCTCTCAGAATTGAGCCAAATACGCAGATTATAAAATGGAAGAGTGTTAAAGTTTAATCAGAAATGCTGGGAATTATAAAGCAGCTTGATTGTGTCTGCTGGTGCGAGAAAAAAACAACATTTCAGAGCTCAAACACACAAGAGGTAGAACAGATTCTCTCTCTGCTGATATTAATATTTTTGTAGATGAAACATCTCTGAAGATTCTCAGTCAGAATTAGATGATCCATAATGATGCACTTTTTGAATTCCAGGCTTTCGATTCACCCACACATCAAGAAAATGCTTACATTATGGCATGCTGCATACCATTCACAATATGCATAACGTTTGGTGGATTGATGGCCATATGCACTTGCTAAAACAGTTTATTACACATTTTGAATACAGGCGACCTCATGTACGTCACATGACATTTATGCAAAAGGAGACACGATGATTCTCCAATGATATGCACTGAAAGTGCAATGGAAGACTGAATCCAAGCAGCAATCATAAGGAAATAAATAAAACATCTACAATACATGATCTAGCATAGGTTTACATAAATTGGGAGGGAAACGCTATGGAAATGTTATGGAGCTGGTTATCGATTTACTTATGCGGTATATAAATATGTTCATAATGAGTTAATATGTTCGTAACGCAATACAATAGTAACCTGGAAGATTTGAGTTTTGTTTTGGTGATGCTGTCACAAGCTCTTAGTGCTGGTTATATCCTGGATTACATTTCAGCGAAGAATAGGTAGCACTTCCAGTATATTATTCAGAATTCATATTTTCAATAAAAACAAACCCCTGTTTCCTGTTAGCACCCAGTGAGCGACTGCTCAGCGAGAAGTAAGACTTTTATAAATCCGGAGGGGTGAAGCGCCAAACCGACAGCTATAAACCCACCAACAGAAGCTCAAACATGATTTACTGTAAACATCATTATGAAATGATATGCTTCTCCCCTTATAAAAAATGATCGTATAAAATTTCCAATGTTGATTAAATCAGGAGAAAAAAAAAAATACTATGTTGTATATTATACAATAAATAATAATCCTCATTTATATTTCCTATAGAAAGAGTCTGCTGTGAAACTAAATGCCAGCAAACTAAATTATGGCACAGCTTGTTTTCATCAAAGAAAAAAAAAAAAATAACAGTCAAGCGTTTTATATTGTGATATGGAACGAGTCATGTATCCAGCTGTCCTTGGATGTCCCGTTTTTAGGAGACGTTTCATTTCCATCTGGCGTTTCGGTTGGCGTCAGACCGGATTCAGTGTAATATTCCTCATCTTCATCGAAATAGCCGTTCTCCATCCCGTACGGGCCATCGGCACTGGACACAGCGGAGAGGTCCTGGCAGCTGCCTTTGTACTCCTGGATGGACTCGTGAAGGGACCAGAGCTGACAGAGCAGGGACATGTCCTGCTGCCGCAAACCAACCTGCGCAAACACACACTGGAATGAGTACTTGCAGAGATCAAAGGGACAACAAATTGCATACTAGAACAAACATTTACTTTGAAATCTACCTGTGGTATTTAGCAGAGTCATATAAAGTATATTTTGAGCTTGCATTCCAAATCTTATGTTACCTTTGTTCTGACATTGTAATGGTTCTAGTCAGCACAGAGAAGTTCAGAACATGGGAACCGAACATTTTTGTTCATCAAAGGCGCATTTTAATTCGAACTGAACATTTTTAGGCATCAAGGAAAGTTATTAATGTACGAACCGAACATTGTTGGATATCACAAAAGTGTTTTGCATTTTTTGGGCATTGCAAACTAGTTCCGAACATTCGAATCAGACATTTTGGGCATTAGAGGGAAGTTAAAAACGCACGAACCAAAGTTATTTGTTCATCACAGGCGCAATCAGATCGAGTTAGAAACATTCGAATAAAAAAATATCAGGGAGATGTTCAAAACATTTGAAGCAAAGCTTTTTGGGCATATGTAAGTTAAGAACCGAACATTTGTGTTCAACACAGACACAGAAATGAAACATAGCTGGGAATCACAGGATGTTCAAAACATTCAATATGTGTATGCAAGGGCGTAGATTTGGTTTGAACATTGGGGGGGTTGAAGTTTGGGTATGCCTCCTTTTCATGTGATCATGGTATAAATATTAGGGGGGTTGTAATGCATAGATTTAAATATTGGGGGGGTTATCTCCCCCCCAACCCCCCCACAAACTACGCCCCTGTGTGTATGTGTATGTATATATAATGATTTGAATGTTTTGAACATCCTGTGATTCACAGCTATGTTTCTGTGTCAAACACAAATGTTCCGTTCATAAAAAAAATAAAAGAAAAAAAAATTATATATATATATATATATATATATATATATATATATATATATATATATACATATACATATACATATATATATATATATATATATATATATATATATATATACACATACTAACAGTTTGAGGCATTTTTAAAAAACACTTATATCGATAATTTTTGGCCATCACAAGCAAGTTTTGAATGTACGATCCAGCCGTGATTCGAATCGAACATGGTTGGAAACGAGTGTTCGAATCTTTTAAGTCAAACATTTTTTTGAGGATCACGGTCACGTTCAAAACATTCGAAGAAAACTTTTTTTTTTTTGCCATCAATCACAGACTAACTTAGTTCCGAACATTCGAAACGAAAAATCACAGGCGCGTTCGAATGTTTCAAAATGAACATCAAGTTCGTTAACGAACTTTTGACACCAATGGCGTTCCATACAATTTTCGATTCTCTCCTATGATGTCCAAAACAAGCTGTCTCGAGTCTCGTAAGCTCACAAGCACTGACAAGTTAACGTTAAATGAACGCCTGCAGTCAGAGGAGAACAGCTGTTGCTTACTATTCCGTACACACTCACCATCTCTTTTCTAAGCAAAGCCAGGGCGGCATCCAGGTTAGCTGGTTTACTCGCCAGCAGACTGTCCGTGTTATTCCTTCCTCGACTCAGGTCGTCCTGAATCATGGTCTTCTTCACATACATCCTCTCCATGTCCCTCCACGAGCCGCCGCTGGAGTTGAGGAGTCCGCTCAGGCTCTTGGGCAGAGGCGGCAGACCCTCAATACAGGCCAGCACACCGCCCGCTGCTCCATTCCCAACCTTACCATTCATACTAACATTCACCAATAACAAGCTATGCTTACAGTCGAGGGTACAGTAACGGCATATGATGGTTTTCTTAAAGACCTTTACACCTTGACGTCGAAAAACCCATGTAACAGCCACCGCTCCGAACAACACCTATAATCTGTCGGGCTAGAACTCGCACTTCCGTTCGCTTTAAAGAGACCCAGCGCAGACTGGGCGTGGCCAATGACGGAGAGGAGGGTCACTGAATATTCATGAGCATTAAGTTCTGATTTAATCTTTTCTTCTGATCAAAGCGCAGCCGGAGCTATTGTGTGGTAACCTACATTTTCATCACATGTATATTGTTTTGGTTTGTTACTGACGTGTTTTAAAATAATAATAATAATAATAATAACACACACACACACATATATATATATTCTGTTCTAAAAAAGAGATATATAGTATATTCACTTTAAGAAGTGTTAAAAATAAACATACTTTTATAAATATTCACATTCAAATCACATTTGTATAGCGCTTTTAACAATACACATCGTTTCAAAGCAGCTTTACAGAAAATGCAGTCCACA
The DNA here is from genome assembly GCF_964197995.2 of Scardinius erythrophthalmus. NCBI lineage: Eukaryota > Metazoa > Chordata > Actinopteri > Cypriniformes > Leuciscidae > Scardinius > Scardinius erythrophthalmus. Next base: position 24,547,770 of record NC_138231.1, read on the forward strand.
TTACACTTTAGAGTGATCTATAATCAGAGGTAACTGTCAGTTATGTATTTCAGTACTTATACTGTACAAAATCAGTTAGCTAAAAATGTATTAAACAATGTAATAATTTAAGGCAGAAACAATGAGCTCATTAATGAATACTTGTTTGTTAACAAATGATTATGATATTTAGAAAAATGTAGCATTGGTGCATGTTGATATAATCTAAATGTGTTGCGTGCATGTATGCGTGTTATATTCTAATTTAGCATTGTAATTGTGATTACAGGGTGAAATCCTCTAATGGTAGCTCAGACCTTGGCTTGAAGAACACATGGGCAGGAAATGGCCAGATGAATTGACTGAGGGTGAGGTCAGGGCCGGGATCCCAACACGGAACAAAGGTGTCAGTGGCGGGCAGATGGTGACCGCGATCGGCCACGGATCCACCCCTCTGACACACACAAACACACACACCCTGCTGCAGCTGAACACAAAGCATTGACATGAGGCCATTACAATGACAGCATGTGCACACAGACACACAAAGACAGCTCAGATGCTGCTAAACTTCCCTGCCTTCTTTACCAATGAACTGAATATCTACAACCTGGCTGAAACTTGTTATCTGTGTGACTCAGTGAGTTGGGATAAAGATCCGACCAGTGACCACAAGGTCGTTTTGTCATGTTAAAAAACAACAATGTAAAACAATTAGCTAAAAATTAACAATTAGCCAAACAATTCCAAAGTATCCTTTCTTTATCGGTCATTTATCTGTTCTGTTCCACATCAACACATGTTGTCCACACGAAGTGCCTTGCAGTGAATGCTATCACTTTGATTAATTCATTATACATGTACATTATACAGTTTGCCCTTATCATACGTAATCATCCTCCAGGAAGTGACACTAATATGAGGAAAAACAGCACAGACATGTGATTACTTGTGGTATTAGCTGATGTGTCAAACTAAAACATTCCATCCTGTTGGACAAAAATTAAATTAACACCTATATTTAGTGGTTAATCTTAAAAAACTTTAGCTATTACTTCGAGAGGCTGCCAATGGGCGGAGCTTGACGTCCGACCACCCCAAGCCTAATTGAGTTAAGCTCCACCCCTTTGATCCACATCCATTCGGCTCTGCACTTATTTCTATCCTGTTAATTATTTACACTATGACATGTAATTTTAATTAATAATAAAGTAATTAACAACTATTAAAATGTCAGAGTTTATTTTGTAAGGGGCCGTTCACACAGAATATGTTTTGGTATTTCACTGCCGTTTTCCATTGTTTTTCTATACAAGCGCACTAAATGGGAGTGTTTGACCGTGTCTTTGCATTCCACTGCACTGCTTTTCCATTGTTTTTCTTTGAAAACATCTGTTAGATGGACGTCTTTGACCGCAGTGTTTGCGTCTCACACACAGCATGCTGTTCTTAATTGCAACATTAAAGTTCAAATTAGTACTGTCAAATTGATTAATCTAACATAAAAGTTTGTATGCGTGTACATATATAAACTTTTATGTTAGATGTGATTAATCGATTTGACAGCACTAGTTCAAAATGTTCTTTTTTTTATTCCACTGCTTGTGTCTCACGTATTTTCTCGCCGTCAGTGTCTAGTGGACTTTGTTTTCAAGTGCTCAATTATGCGCAAGACCCTCCTGATGACGAAATTAACGTCACGGACAATGCGCGGACCATCACGAAGCGCAGACGACTGAAGTATGCTTTGGGCTTTAGGGTGTCGGTTAGGGGTTAGTTTCTGTTGTAGCAATTCACCTTTCGGCACCCATTTCTTTGACCTGCAGCTACCCGTTTGATTTTTTTGTGTAGAAAAACGCGAGACGCAAGCAGTGGAATAAAATAAAAAACCTTAGTGAATGGCTCCTAAGTCTACTTCATCCTATAAAAATGCTTGCTTCCTTAAGTTACAAACAAGTCTATTCTTTTTTAAAATGTTACAGTTCAAAAGGTACCAGAATTGTCCACGTGTAAAATTAGGTATGGATGAAAATAAATACCACCTAGACTGTTTCAAGAAGACTAAGGGATACCAAATGAATTAATTGAACATTTATTTCAACAACAAAGTGAAAGGTAACAGATTTTGAGATTTAAACACAATAGAAAATCCACTTAACATTTTAATAACGAAACATTAACATTTAAAACACACAAACATTTGAAACCACCTGAAGGGATAGTTCCACCCAAAAATGAAAATTTTGTCATCATTTACTCACCCTCATGTTGTTCCAAACTCGTATAAGTTTCTTTCTTCTGTTGAACACAAATTAAGATATTTTGAAGAATGTTAGTAACCAGACAGTTGACGGAAGCCATTGACTTCCCTTATGTATATTTTTTTCCTACTATAGAAGTCAATGGCTACCGCCAACTGTTTGATTACCAACATTCTTCAAAAATAGAAAGAAGACAGAAACTCGTAGAGGTTTGGAACAACATGAGGGTGAGTAAATGATGACAGAATTTTCATTTTTGGGTGGAACTATCCCTTTAATAAACTTCTCAATTTTTTATTAAAACAGAGTATGAATCAATATAAAACCATTTTTAAAACAAAACGTCTGGTCTTAAATTGGCCAACAATAAATTGTGCAAAGTTTTCAGTCCCAAAAGAGAATGATGCATCACCATCACAGTTTTGCCTTTATCAGAACCTGTAGTGCATGTTAAAACCACATGCACAGATTATAAGTTACGTCACTGCCTGGAGCATGACAAACACTAAACAAATCACTGCGTCATGCAGGAAAATCAAAATTATGTGCTTGGGCCTATAAGTGAACCACGGCAAAATTAACATCTGCGTGTTCTAGGTGTAACATGAGCAGCGTGACCTCGTCATCAGCCATTGTTTACAGAGGCGTGCCGCTGGATTTGAAACACAACAATACATCATGACTCTAATCGCATGGTGTTATCCTGCACGCCTTAATAAATTCACATCTGGGTGGGGTTCATTTTTTAAACGTGTGCATTCCTCTAAGGCACAAAGCATTTGGAAAATTATTATGCAGAAGGCAGCACAAGCCCCGCCCCCCTACTCATTGGACAACCTAACAGAGCTGTTATTGATGACACCGAGATGAAAACGACCTTGCAAAGCCTGATCCGGCAGAAAAGCTAATCACATCTAAATCCCACAGCGGACAGCCAACACGAGCGAAATTCAGTACTGCTGAATCGGCATGAACCGCGGACATCAACCCACACAAGGACAGTGACGTCTCTTCAAACAACTCACTCGGTTTCAACTAAGCTGTCAATCAGTCCTGCTGACCACACCCAATATTCTTCCCATGATGCAAAGAATCTTTTTTACAAAATTGAGGTAGTATAAGTCTGTAATTGGAGAAGTACAAAAGGAAATGTGGTACTTTTTGTGGGCTATTGCGCTGCTAACGACTTCTAAATGTATTTTAAAAGCCGTGACTTACACAGTTATTGCATTGGAAGTAATGTTTCACACCACTATGATATTAAATAATATGTAATCTTTCTATTTACAGCTATACCTGAGTTTTGAGCACAAAAATCCCATAGAAAACACCTCTCCTAGCTTTAGTAAAGCCCTATGGCCTGTACTTGATGTTTTCAGAGATTACAACAGACAGGAATCTAAATGTTCATTGACTGCAGACTCGGGTACTTTGATGTGGCACACAGGGCAGTGGACGGTGATCTGGAATGGAGGATTGTTTGGAACGCCGTCTCCGACCTCCTCTCTCTGCTGCACTGCGGACGTGGCGGACTCACCGACTGTCCGCTGGAAGTAATCAAAGATATGTTCGGAGTTATGCTCGTCCCATGATCTTTTCTTGGCTCCTGAAGGCGTAGTCCCTGATGTCCGGGGGCTGCCAATGCTTCTAGGACTCGGAAAGTTGGATTCATGCTTTCCGGAGTGCTTGGAACTGGACCCTGAAGTAGTTAAAGTGTGTGAACTTTGGGGAGTGCCAGTGTTTCCGAATCCTGAGCTTGCAGCATCTGACTCTAGTTTTTGGTTACTTCCGAAGAGCTTAGAAACGTAACCTGATGTGCTAGTTGCAGACTTTTGAGGGCTTCCGAAAGCTTTCGACTTTGAATCTGGGAATTCAGTTTTAGCACTATTTCCAAAATATTTGGAGATATACGACTCTATAGAGTCAGGCTTTGGCCCTGTGGTGGTGGATGAATGATGGTTATTGATCAGGCTTGTTTTCCCAAAAGGTTTTGTGTCTAAGGCACTAGATGAAGATGCTCCATTACATTTAGCAGGGTTCGCTGTGGTGGCATCTGTGGCAGGCTTGGAGGAACCGGGAGCACTGGCTGCTCTCTCCGGAGATTTGAGGACTATGGCCTGGAAGAGATCTTGCACTGACCTCTGCTTGCCTTTTAAGTCTTTGACTTTGGAAATCCTCACAGGTGAGCCGTTGACGTTGATAAAGGCATTAGTGTTGCTAACAGACTTCCTGCGGGGAACATTCGATGCACCTTTGCTGACTCTTTTGGGCAAGTTTGTCTCAATGGGCCATAGTCTTGGAAGGAGCGGAGAGTCAGGGTCAGAGTCAGAGTCAGGTTGCGCTTTAGGAGGACTCTGAGTCAGCTTGTTTGTGGAAGTTTGCGTGTTCCCTCCAAGAATAAACCCTCTCCCACTGAATGGAATGACATTTCTGATGTCTTGTAAGCCAGAGCCTGAAACACAATACATATAATATAATTGTCCAGAAAAGCAATGTGGCATTATCAAACCAATGCTCTTTGTTTGTGCAAGTGGCCTGACATAGCATCACTGGCTCAACCAATGCCATTTGTGACGGATCTACCGAATTGTGACTCATCAGTGTTGGAGTCGGCCATTTTATTAGAACCAGGAAGTTATATTGGGGTAGGACCATCTGTAAGTTTGACCAAACAAGGGGAGTTTTTAGGAAACCTGAGGTGCCCTAAATAAGATTTAACAAGATTCTGACTTTTTAAAAGCATTTATGTCCTCGTAGAGCTTGTAATTACAACTTATAAACTTGTACCATCTGACCGCTGCAACATCACGTGGAAACACTGTAGTAAAATGTAGTTAAGCCATTGATCTATATTTATGATGGATCAGTGAGTTAAAATACCTTTGTTTAATAATTAGGAATTAAGGCTCAGGTATACTTAAAGGTGCAGTCTGTAAGAATGACAAAATAGGTACTGCAGTCCAATTCAAAATATCAGAGATTGTCGTTTCTCCCGCCACCTGCTCCTCAGACTGGACGGCGCTCACACGGGTTGCCAGTTTAAGCACACGCAACAGGAACGAGCGCAATGGACAATAAAAATGGGCAATTTAGCAACATGCAGCATCACAGACCAAAACAAAAACAAACATTCCAGCCTGAAAACGCACATTTCAAAGTAAAATAACTGGCTGTGTTTTTCAGAGAAAGGAGTATATGAACTTAGCATGTTTCCTCAATATGTCCAAACATATTATGGTATTGTTATGCTTTAGTAGAGTGAAAAAGTTACATACAGCACCTTTAATTTTCTTTGTTCCACTCTGTATGGCGCAATTTAATAAATTTTGACAGCAAATTTTGATTTAGTTTTAGTCATAGTCTTTTGGCTAAAAGGCAAAGTAGTGTTCATGTAAACCTAGCTATTGTGATTGAATCTCCTCTAGTGTTGGGCGATATGCTCCATTTGTATTTCGTCCTATCGTCAGCCTGTGAGATCGGCGATACACGATATTATCGTGAGGGGGGCGGGGCTTACTTATTTGATTATTAATGCCGCGTTCCAGGCAACCTGTAACCCGTGTTTTTCCAACTCGTAACTGGGAGTACATCGTTCCAGGCAACCTGTAACCCGTGTTTTTCCAACCTTATACCCGTGAAAGTGCACTGGAACGGCAGTAAAACCCGTAACTTCCCACCCGTGAACGCGTACTAGATCGATGTACTCCCAGTTACGAGTTGGAAAAACACGGGTTACAGGTTGCCTGGAACGCGGCATAACTTGCTTATTTACTCATTAATTTGCTTGTTTTATTAGTTCGTTTTATATATGAGAATTGTTTTCTATTTTGCTAGGAAAGGTGGAGTGTTTATTAATAGGCTAATTCGGGTTATTTCCCGGTATAGTGAGGTAAAAAAAGATCCTAATCATTCTTGTATCTGTTTCAACATGTCAGCGGGAAATTTACGGACACACATTATCCTCTCATGCCGTTACAGATGAAGCATTTTGACTGTACTTCTGCACGAGATGGGAACACGTTTTAATAATTTCTTAGGTCAAGAAAGAGTCGGAGTTTGTGATATATGTCCTCCTACCAGTGCATGCACTTCACACATCGCACTTCAATAGGCCCAAAGAACGCGGGTTAATGTGTTTTAAATGCCGGGAGAAATCAAAGGCAAAAATCTAAAAGTCGATCGGTTATACTTAAACTTATGACTTGACTCCGATAAAGGAAAACGGGTTAATGTGTTTACATGACATGCATTGTCAGTTTATTCAGCATAATCGAGTTAATAACGTGCATGTAAACGCTGAAAATGAAAGCAGAAACGGACTGAGCATTAACGGCGCGTTCTCTCAGAGACGACGTTGGATATAAAGGTAGGCTACAGTTCTTATTCGATCTACGTCATCAATGTACGCGGCGGCCATGTTGTTGACATAGAAACCACGGCAACTGTCAGTCTGTCAATTGACAAGCGAGGCAGCGTCGGTATTATCCATGGTATTATCGCTGTATTTGTTTTAAAACAGCGTGATGGTGTGTTCTTCTACGTACTATAGCCTATATATTATGGTCATCAACCGGCTTTCCTGAGGTAAATGTTATGTGACTAATTGTTCTCCAGCTGTTTTATTGACCCCTTTGTTTGTTTGTTTGATTGGTCGATATTATGTATGAGGAATATACATTTAGGTAAGTTGTACTGTCTCTTTCAACATTGTTCATTCGTGTTTATTTACAAGCTAGAGATGATCGGTTCACGTGCCGCTCGGGATCTGTCGCTTCACATTTACAAGCGCCAAAACGGTATTTATTGTTTGAATTTCGTAATAAAAGTGACAGAACCTGAGAGCTGAGATTTTTTTATATCATAACTAACCTGCTCTGTCTAGTCTGTCGGTCTCCGTGTCCTCTTTGCTTCGCGATTTGTCTGTGCGTGAGAAAATGGATGTGTGGCGTGAGAGCGTGTGAAAAGTGTCAATTGCGTGTGTCTCACGGTGAATGCGAGAGAGTTGGCAGCTCTAATAAATATCCGGATAAGTTACGGCTGGCAATAAGGACGGATCTTTATTTAAGGCTGTTGGGTCTATTTAATATGGGTCCACACCAATCAAGCTTATCTTCTCTTGATACCGATGAGATGAAGCCATTAGGCTACTGCTCCCCTCAACTCAAATCTGCGTGCGGCTAGGGGCAGGACAGATGTCATGTCAACAATATGGCCGCGGTTAGCTACTTCTGGTGTTTGCGAATAAGGCCTATAGCAACTATCTTAAAGCCGAACTCGGCAACTCTAGCGAACTCTAGTCACTTCTTCGCTGATTTTCCCTTTTGTTGTCGCATGTTTTCCCCACGAGCTCCCCCTACAGCTGTGGGGGGGCGTATATTTCACAACACAGTCGTAAAAAACTCACTTGCGGCGGCCTCCTCCCCCTCTCTACCGCTGCTCATGTGCGTTTGTTTTGATCGGAGCAAGCCAACTGTATCGCGTGGAGCTATGTCTACCGAGGTGGGTAATCTGGTAATACATTATACATGTGTGTGTGTTTATGTCGAATTGCCGTAAAGCAATTTGTGTTTCGCGCTCGTTCTCGTTCTCGCTTTCGCTTCTCACGAGACTTCCAATTTCTATCTTGCCGGGACGGTAGTGAACAAGTTGCAAGGTTGGTTTTCCGCCTGGGAACGCTGGGGGGAGCGGGGAAAGTCACCAATATCACCAGAACAGGTTGTTTAACCATCCAAATGATTTCTAGACAGTTTTATTAAGTTAAAAAAGCTACCAAGTTCTCCTTTAATTTACTGGCTTAATATTTCTCTTGTGGACATACATTATTGACAGTGAAACAATTAGAAGAATATTACTTGTTAAACAAGTGTTTGAAGTTGCTTTTGATTTTCACAGATGGCAGAGTTGTGCTGCGTTCGTGAACTAAAGACTTTTATTAGGCCTATATAATTTTAGTGATATTTTCATTAATATTTTGTATTTTTATTGTTTTTAGTGTTATTAGTGTAATTAAATGTTTTGTTAATGTGCTATGGAAACAAAATACTGACGAACAACGATGCTGTCTTCATCTTGGCTCTGTATAAGAATGATGCGTCTGTTAAAGCAAGCACTCTTGACAATTTGTGAATGGATCTCATACGCGCGTCGGTGATGTCGCAAGTGTGGTTATGTGGTGATGTCGTTATAAATTTAGGCAAGGCAAATTAATTGTAGTTCATAATTAATTTAATAACAATACTAGCTTCATAATAATAATAATGATTTAATACATTAATGTGAAAACGAGCTAATTATCGTATTGATATCGTCAAAGGCATCTGCCAGCAGCGATATCTCTGACTATCGTCGATACACGATACTATCGTCTATTGGCACAACCCTAATCTCCTCCCAAATCAACCCTATCTAACATTTTCATTTCATTCTTATTCATTGACGAAAAGGTCAATAGATTTTCCTCAATTCAACACAGATTCATTTTTCCAATAATAGTGTTGCCATAGAGTACCATACTCTATTTGAACCAATTTTGAATCCTATTTGAAAAATCATTATTCTAGCAGAAGTGGTATAGAAAGTTCAGACCTTTTTTTTTTCTATTTATGTTTTCTATTTAGCATTTGCTCTTAAAGCTAGTCTAATTTACTTTTCAGTGTTATTTTTAAAACTATGCACATTTGTATGAATTTCGTTTAATAATGTGGTAATAGCGAATGGATCACCTGTTGTGCTGCTGGGAGGCTTTGAACTCTTGGAAATCTCACTGGAAGGATTTTTGTCTTTCTTTTTGTCGCTTTTGCCTGTTTTCCCATAATTCTCTGGCTCTTTGATTTTGGTGTATGTTCCACCGCAGGTCCTTTGGTGCTCAGCCCACCAGAGATCTCTGGCCGAGGGAGGTCTGTTCATCGCACGCTTTACGTAGCCAAAGAACGGTCTGCGATTCTGACAGGGTCCATTACAGCGCCACCAGTGCTGCCTGTACACGTCAACCTCATCGTGAAACGAGTGATATATCTGTGAAAAGAGAAGCAATACAGCAATGAGATTGGTGTCATAATGTTCTGCTAGTTAAGTCATGACGTATTGAATACCGTTTCCGGGTCCAAACCTCTTCTCCATTTCAACTGAGAATACTTTCTCAACAATCATTTATGAGCACTATTCATTTATAACAGATCTATAAGCTAAGTTTACATTACAGTCTTCAGGCTCATGACATCTCCAATATTTTAACAATTCATAAAAGACGAATCACTGTCTGGTCAACTGAGATTTCGGTATAGAGATAAAGGTTAGATCACGGTGAGTGTATATCGGCACTGTTTGTTGTCTGCTTTTGGGATCTGATCGAGAATTTGGACCAGGAAACTGACACGTGACGTCAGACTTAACAACTGGATATTGTTTAATAATCTGATCTGTTCACAGTCTTACAGTGATTTTGGTGCCGCTTGCTTGGTTGATTCTGTCCATGTGTTTGCAGAACTCTGGTCCATGACCATCTCGATCTCTGTTGTTTTGAGTCACAAAGAGAAGAGCGTGGATCATCTCATGAAGAAGAGTCTGTGGAAAGAAACAGTAAAATTAAAATCAAGCTGCAAATGATCATGAAATACATTTTGGGCACTTCATTTTCAATTTTCCTCACATAAATTTATAAGATGGAACATGTTATTGTAACATATATATGATTAATGGTATAGAATACAAAAAGGAACTTTTTTTCTTTAGAATAGGGTGCATTGTTGAATTGTGCACAGTAAGACCAAAAGCATGTGCTAACCCTGACATATGAAATAATATAAATCTATTTATTTGTTTTAAATGGAAGAGTTTATTGAACCTTTACACAAAATATAAAAAAACTTATGTGTTTTATGTTGAGTATCACATTTGATACAATATGGCTTTTATGACTCATACCCAGACAGCAACATAGTGTCAGCCCAGATCCAGCCCACATCTGGTATAATCCACGTGTACCAGATGTGGGCCGGATCTGGGCCGACACTATGTTGCTGTCTGGGTATAATACGATATAGCTAGTGAGTATACAGAGTTCACACTCGATTCGAGGAAAATAATACCTCAATTTTATTCAGAGGCTCAAACTAAGCAAAAATTTGCAATTTGTCATTTATATGGTCAAAAAGTAAAATTAAATTATGAAAGCTTGTAAGGTAAATAGATGAGATTTGTATAACTGTATGGCAGAATACTTGCATAAAATGCATATAAATATCAGTTGTCACTCTTGATCTCCCAATACCATGAAATATGATGTTTAAATGCTTAGTTTTAAAGCCAAAGTTCTTTAGTTTTTTTACATTTTCACATGATTTTTCTAATAAAAAAAAAAAAAAAATATATATATATATATATATATATATATAAATAATCAAGTAATCTAAGTTGCTTAATCTAGTAAATATTCATCTTGAAATATTATGATTACAATATTGAAGTTATTCTTACGTTATTGTATAAATATCATTAAAGATTCAATTTCACAGCACAAAGACTTGAAGGATGACATTTTTAAAATACATTTTTGCTAAAAGGTCTTTTTCTTGCTGAAAAGTATAAATATCAATCGGATGACATGTAGAAGATTGTGCACAACGGGTTTGCCAGTAAAGTTTAGAGGCTTTAGAAATTACGATACAGTAGGCTTAGGTTAAGGAATTTTCATTTTGACTTTAAAGTCACATTTAACCAACCTGTACGAGATCTCTGCGGGGTCTGAGCTTCAGGAGAGGTTCACTGAGTCGAATAGAACACAAGCCTCCTCTTCCCTCATAAGAGCAAACACCAGCACACCTGAGGAAACAGACATTAGACAGTGATTACACACGTCAAAGTCATCTATCTATCTATCTGTCAATCTATCTATCTATCCATCTATATGTCTGTCTTTCTACTTTATGTCTGTCTATCTATCCATCGTCTGTCTGTCTGTCTATCCATCTATCTGTTAATCTATCTATCTATCTATATGTCTGTCTTTCTACTTTATGTCTGTCTATCTATCTATCTATCTGTCTGTCTGTCTATCTACCTATCTTATATCTGTCTATCTATCTATATTTCTATCGATATTTCTATCTATCTATCTATATATGTCTGTCTATCTTTCTATCCAATGCAATTCAAATTGCTGTATTGGCATGACTGTAAAATTTAAATAATACAATATTGCCAAAGCTTGGAATACATAGAATAATAAAAACATCAATATAATAGAAGAAAATATTACAACATAACTTAAATTTAAATAAACAGTGTAACTAGGTAGTAATATATACAAAAATAATATTCTATTAACTATCTATCTATCAGTCTATCTATCTATCTGTCAATCTTCTATCTATAGGCCTATGTCTATCTAACGTTATCGATATGTCTGTCTATATATATATTTATGTCTGTGTATATATCTATCTGTCTATGTATTTGTTTTGCTGAGCATTAGACAGAATCCTGCACGTTGGGTTTGTGACTCTTACAGTGTCATCCTCGGGCTCCACTTCACCTCCACCCCGCTGAGTTTCCCCCAGAAGAAGCTGTCGTTAAACTGCAGGAACATGGCTCTCACGTCCGGACTGGGGTCCAACGTCTCCCACGACTCATCCACGATGGACAGCGATCTCTCAGGTCTGGGGCTGGGCTGAGAGAAGGGAATCACACCAGATGATTCGATCTTACGCTTTTTACTGGCCGGACAGTCTTCATCACTCCATCCAGCAGCCGATGTCTCCTGATCAAACTGCTCTTGTAAACGAAGAGCGAGTAAAAAGTCTTCATCCTCCATCTTCAGTCTTCTTTAGTGCGAATAACGTTAGATCAACTGGATGACACCGTCAGCCAGCACAAAAACTCCACATATAAACATTAATCAAAACCAACGAAACTCCCACCTCATACATTAAAGGGTTTAGTATAAAGTTCGGGCTAATCGAAGGTTTTCACGATACTGATTAACGTCTCAATTTTTTGAAGGAATACTCAGCACTTCCACTAGAGACCTTTGAAAAAAATAATCGTTGGCCAATCAGAAAGTCACACAGTGCTGGGAAATGTATTTCTATTTTTAAATTTGATAAAATACATGAACAGCGAAACACGGGGAATATGTGGATATTACGCCGTGCAATGCCCAAACAGATAAAATAGATTTACAAAAATAGAATAAAAAATAACAATGCTGTGTTACGTTATTCTTACGTAAAATATTGACCGATCAAAACAGTTGCACGGAGTTGATGTAGCTGCTCAAACAAAAACAAATAGTAGAATTATATAAAACAAATAGTCATTTCAATTAGAATTCCAGTCAGTTTAAGCCAAAATTAACAAATTGCAACAGAAGCAAACTCAACTGATTTTTTATCCTCAATATGTCCTCAGTAAAGGAAAAAAAAAGTCCCGAAGAATCCAATCAGGGGAAAGTTTCGAAAAAGACCCAAATATATTTTACCATATAATGTAAGAAAAAGAATGAATAGGCCGTAAGAAAAAGAATGAATAGGCGTATGAATAGGCTATATTTGGGTCTTTTTCGAAACTTTCCCCTAATGGGATTCTTCGGGACTTTTTTTTTTTTCTTACTCAGGACATATTGAGGATACAAAATCAGTTGAGTTTGCTTCTGTTGCAATTTGTTCAACCTTTTTTCATAAAATGACTGGACTAGTCTTTTGATATTTAATTATTCACCCCGATATTAAAGTGTGGTCTACACATATTTTCCTCATAAACACGGGGTAATTTATTCATTTTTACTCTGTTAAAACATTTCCTACAAAGGAGGTGGTGCTGATTTTTGGTCTTGCTGTTTTACTCAAATTGGCACAATGACATATTTAAAAAAAAAAAAATCTGAATACTTTATATTTGTGAGCTATGTTTGTAATGAAGTGTATGAATTAAAACGTGAATATGTGTGTTTTTTAATCAAACTATTTATTTGTTAAATCTCATCATAGGCATATTAACATGGACAACAAATGCATGTAAAATACACCGAATGCAAGCAACTGCGTGCTACTAGAGGCACATTTTATTAGTATTTTTTAAATAATTCAAATATAAGTGCGTGAATCTATGTTGTTGTGTATTTTGAAACGTTCGCTCTTCACGTGATGTGAGTGACGTCACGGGGAGGTGTCGCGAGTGTCCTGTTGAGGAAGCGCTCTGTCTGCAGCTAAACTGCAATGACTAGCTGATTAACACAGAATTAAATTCTCATTTGTGTTTCTTTTATACATCTTCGTTCGCCGTGACATCCAACAAAATGGCAGACACTGGAAACCGTTTGCGTAAGTTGCTGGAATCCCCTAATTTTGACCCTCAGTCGTACGTGAAGCAGCTCTCGCAGCAGTCCGACGGGGACCGAGATTTACAGGAACACCGTCAGAAAATACAAACACTCGCCGACGAAACCGCACAAAACCTGAAGAAAAATGTTTATAAAAACTACAGGCAGTTTATTGAGACTGCCAAGGAGATTTCATACCTGGAAAGTGAGATGTATCAGCTCAGTCACATTCTTACCGAGCAGAAGAGCATAATGGAGAGCATTACACAGTCTCTCCTGTCCACGGACAAAGACGAAACAGCCAAAGAAATGCTCACAGCCTTCCCAAAGGAAACAGAAGAGGTCAAACAAAGAACCCTAACCACGCTTTTGGAAAAAGTGGAGGGATGCAAGAACATCATGGAAACCCCCGGAAGATATCTGGTCTACAATGGAGATCTTTTGGAGTATGACGCGGACAACATGTCGCAGATCCAAAAGGTCCATGCGTTTCTGATGAACGATTGCTTGTTAATTGCAACCTGGTTGGCGAACAGACGCGGCGCTGTGAAATACAAGTACAGTGCATTGTATGACCTGGAAAGCTTTGCGGTTGTAAACGTAAAAGACAACCCTCCGATTAAAGACATGTTCAAAATCCTCATGTTCCCAGATAGCCGCATCTTCAAAGCTGAGAACAGCAAGATCAAGAAAGAGTGGCTGGAGATCCTGGAGGAAACGAAGAAAAACAAAGTGGCGAAAGACAAGCACATAAAGGAAGAGGAGGTGCCGAAGTCGCCGGTCAGGCAGGACGTCTCCACGAACCCATTTGAAGATGACGAACCACTAGATTCAGAGGAACTGGTGGATCTGAGTCCCGAATGGATCCAGGAGCTTCCGGAAGACCTTGACGTGTGCATCGCTCAGAGAGACTTCGAGGGCGCTGTTGATCTTCTAGACAAGCTAAACGAATATCTGAAGGAGCAACCGGTGAGCCCGCGGGTGAAGGATCTCAGGGGGAAGGTGGAGGAGCGTGTTCGACAGCTGACGGAGGTTCTGGTGTTCGAGCTCTCGCCCGATCGCTCTCTCCGCGGAGGACCTAAAGCCACGCGGCGAGCCGTATCCCAGCTCGTCCGCCTGGGCCAGTCCACGAAAGCCTGCGAGCTCTTTCTGAAGAACCGAGCCGCGGCCGTCCAAACCGCCATCCGCCAGCTTCGTATCGAAGGAGCCACGCTGCTATACATCCAGAAGCTCTGCAACATCTTCTTCACAAGCCTGCTGGAAACCGCTAGGGAGTTCGAGACGGATTTCGCGGGGAACACCGGCTGCTACTCCGCCTTCGTGGTCTGGTCTCGTTCGGTGATGAAGATGTTCGTAGACGCTTTCAGCAAGCAGGTGTTCGACAGCAAAGAGAGCTTGTCCACCGCCGCCGAATGCGTGAAGTTCGCGAGCGAGCACTGCAAGCAGCTGAGCGACATCGGCTTGGACCTGACCTTCATTTTACAGTCTTTGCTCGTGAAAGACATCAGGGCGGCGTTGCAAAGCCAGAAAGACATCATCATAGAAGCGACCAAGCATCGCAACTCTGAGGAGATGTGGCGCAGGATGAACCTGATGACTCCTGAAGCCCTGGCCAAACTCAAGGAGGAAATGCGGAGCTGCGGGATCGGCGGGTTCGACCAGTACACGGGAGAAGACTGCTGGGTCAACCTGAGCTACACCATCGTGGCCTTCACCAAGCAGATGATGGCGTTCCTGGAGGAAGGGCTGAAGCTGTACTTCCCAGAGCTGCACATGGTGTTTCTGGAGAGCCTGCGGGAGATCATACTGGTGGCGGTTCAGCACGTGGACTACAGCCTGCGCTGCGAGCAGGAGAGCGAGAAGAAGGCCTTCATTCTGCAGAACGCTTCCTTCCTGCACGAGACGGTGCTTCCCGTTGTGGAGAGGAGGTTTGAGGAGGGAGTGGGGAAACCAGCCAAACAGCTCCAGGATCTGAGGAAGAGCTCTCGGCCTGTCAGAGTCAATCCCGACAGCACCATGTCCGTTGTTTAGATGTGGATCAATGAGACTGCTGATGCACTACCAATGAGGGCTTAAAATCTCAATGCATTTCATGAAGTACTCTCATATGACTCGTTTTTGGTGTCTAACTCTCACTGGAAATTTGAATTCTGTCATTATTTACTTGCCATCATGTCAAACCTTTGTGGTTGTACATGGGAAAACAAAATGAGAATTAAAAAAATTCAAATGGGCGTCAAGCTTAAAAAAAATCAGCCTACATATTTTTTTAAATTTCATCTAAAATCAATGGTAATGGCATTGAATCAATGTTACAATGATGGTGGTTCAACAAAAGAATAAAAAAAAATCTTACAATTTTCAAATGGGTGTCAAGCTTCAAAAAATGGCAATGAAGACTATTGAAAAAATAGTCCATAAAGTCTTAAAACAACAGCATATGGGTTTGAAATAAAACGAGGGTGAGTAAATAATCACAAATAGCAACTTTATAACACTTGCATTTCATAATTGTATTAATTGTGCTTTATGTTGTTTAATCATTTATAATAAACTGTATATTATTAAAGTAAATGGAAATTAATATTGCCCTACAATGAAAAAAAAAAATTCATCCACCCTATTAAAAAATGTACACCGAAAAAAAAAATTTCATTCATCCAGTAAAAAAAAAAAAGGTTCACATCTATATTTTATAACTTAAACCAATGAAAAATACAATGAAGTACTCTCATATGACTCATATTTGGTGTCGTGATGCACTCCCAGCAACTCTCACTGAATAGTTCATTGGAAATAAAACATTCTGTCATTATGTACTTGCCTTCATGTCAGACCTTCATGTTATTATGCATGAAACACAAAAGGAGAATTCCGAAAAATCTTACAATTTTCAAATGGTTGTTAAGCTTCAAAAATGGCCTTAAAAAAACTATTGAAAAATTAGTCCATAGAGTCTTAAAACAACAGCATATGGTTTTGAAATAAACAAGGGTGAGTAACTAATCACAAATAGCAACTGTATAACACTTACATTTTATAATTGTATTAATTGTGCTTTTTTGTTTTTTAATCATTTACAATAACATGTATATTATTAAACTAAATGGAAATTAATATCGCCCATATAAAGAATATACCACTTCATTTGTCATTTCAGTCAAGCAAAAAATAAAAATTGAGGTAGACATGAAAACACTTATTTTTACTGCTCTCTTTTGACAGTTTATAAACTTGTAAATACATTGTTTTGCTTTAAAAAGCAAGGTGCGTAAAACCCGCTTAACATGAATATGTTGTGTTGATTTGATCCTGTGCTCCAGATGCCTGAGCTTGTAAATGTAGTACCCCCTGCTGTACAGGGAATTGTTCAATAAAAGTAAGGCTCAGTTCAAAATCCCAAAGCCACAGTCTTGACAACAACCCAGAGTTATTAAAGATATTCCCCTTTCATCTGTTTCTCTTTCACACTGCTGTTTCTGTTCTCTGTCAGACTGCATATGCTTAATCATATATTCACAAGACCTTTTTGTATTATGTTTCTGTTGTTTTTGAAACCCTCCTGTCACACATAGACAGGATGATAATATGAGGAGAAGGTTTGATGTATATGAGACTTCGATGCATTTAAAACAAGAACTTTAATGCATCAGTAAAATCTAACCTGGTTATTTGATCCGGTAGGCTATGCATCAGCCTCTGGGTTATGACAGGAGATGATTTTTCCTTTGGCAAACCTCCAGCATAATCTCATGGATCAGACTCTCGCGCCTCTGAACAACACGACAGGCGTGTGTGAAAGAACAATAACGTCTGCTGTCGCTGCCCTGATTGTCAAACCAAATACTCTGCACTGTTCTACTATTAGATTACACTGGACATTAGTTTATTGAAAATTATTTAGTGATTTATGCATTTTCTATCTTTTCTCTCAATTTTCAATTCTCTCTCTTTATATATGTGTGTGTGTGTGTGTATGTATGTATATATATATATATATATATATATATATATATATATATATATATATATATATATATATATATATATATGAAGAGTTCAGATGCAAAAGCCTCTAAGTGCCATCTGAAATTTTCTTCTAGAATGATCATTTTTATCAAGCTCGTATATTTAAGTTCAGTAATTTCACTTAAATGACAATTAATAGGTAATTTTCATTGCCATTAAAGTGAAATAACTGAACATAAACATACAAGCTTGATAAAAATGATCATTCTAGAAGAAAATTTCAGATGCACTTAGAGGCTTTTGCATCTGAACTCTTCATATATATATATATACATATGTTTACATAATACTGTATATGTTTGTATATATATATATATATATATATATAAATTTGTATAAATATATATGTGTGTATCATGTATAGTAGACACGGAGAGACATAAAACATATAGGCCTATGTACACATATATAAAGACAAACCTTTATGTTAGGCGTTAATCGGTTTGACAGAAGTAATATATGTGTGTGTATGAAAATGTTACACATAATCATAATGTAAACTATTTTAATCTAAAATTTTAAATAATAAAATCAAATATAAAATAATGCAGTGAAAATGCCCCCCCCCCCATATATATAAATATATATAGCCTACACTATAATTTGTAGCCAATGTGTTCTACATAAGAAATATCTTCCACTTTAACTTACCCTTTTGCCTATTTCAAGAAAAAATATGCCCACTATAACTGCTTCTATAAATACACAATATTTATTTTTATATGAACGCAGTAGCCTAATTTCCCCATTACCATTCAACCCTCATATAAGGTGTGTGTAGGATTATGGTGACGTGCGCGCGCTGAAGTGCTCATTAATTGTGTGCTGTAATTAGACTGTGTGGGCAGAAGCAGCTCGATGCTGGCTGTGATACATTCCTTGCACTGATTATTTACGGCCTCTCTCAGAATCAGGCGACTGGTCAGCCCTCTCTCAGATGCCATCACAATTACAACGCCTGTCCTCCTTTGACGGGGTTGTTTACACACGGGCTTCTTTAAATTGCAAATTAGGCTTTTTTTCCCCTCAAACCGATGACCCTGGAATACGGGACGATAATACAAATTCTTCTCGCCGCATTTAATTAGCGGCATTAAGGGAGTTGTAGTTTTTAAGAGCTCAACTGAAACGGCGGGTGTGGGCAGAGTGACTACAACTACCACAACCGTTCTCTCAGTGCGCATGCGCGGAGCGCGTAACGGAGCTGTCCGCGTCTAGTAGTGCTGCTCTGATTTCATTCAACGGCTGCGCGTGTGAGCGAGTTTATGGACGCGATGGAAGAAGAACTGAAATGCCCGGTTTGCGGTTCTCTCTTTAAGGAGCCTATTATTTTACCGTGCTCGCACAATGTCTGCCTGGCGTGTGCCCGGAATATCATCGTGCAGACCCCGGAGGGAGAGACCCCTCCGCAGAGCCGAAGCTCCGGCACCTCGGACTATGATTATCTGGACATGGACAAGATGAGCATGTACAGCGAGACGGACAGCGGCTACGGCTCATACACACCGTGCCTGAAGTCCCCCAACGGGGTGCGAGTGTTCCCGCCGGCTCTGCTGCACCGGCACTGCTCCATCACCTGCCCGCTGTGCCACCGCAGCGTGTCGCTGGACGAGCGCGGGCTCCGGGGACTCCAGCGCAACCGGCTCCTGGAGGCGATCGTGTCCCGCTACCAGCAGAGCCGCGCCGCCTCTGTCAAGTGCCAGCTGTGCGACCGCAACCCGGTGGACGCCACGGTGATGTGCGAGCAGTGCGATGTGTTTTACTGTGCGCCGTGCCAGCAGCGCTGCCACCCGTCCCGCGGACCGCTGGCCAAACACCGGCTGCTGCCGCCGACTCACGCGCAGGCGGGCATCGCGCAACCGGCCGCAGCCTCCGCGCGCAAACAGGCGACGTGCGTGGATCACGAGTCGGAGAACTACAGCATGTACTGCGCCAGCTGCAGGAGCCCCGTGTGCTACCAGTGTCTGGAGGAGGGCAAACACGGAAAACATGATGTGAAGCCCCTGGCCGCCATGTGGAAACAACACAAGGTAAATGACACACATTGTGCCACTGTGACTGTAGTACAGTAGTACAGTAGGTAAAACCATGATAGCTACTGAAATTCATGTTACTCCAAGGCACTTCTATGAATACCACGGTACTATCATGGTATTTGTCTTCCAAAAAACAAGAGGGAAACAAAGCAAAAAAAAAACCTAAGGATTCATATTTAGAGCCCCTTATAATGGGAGTGAATGGTACCTGAGATTTTGAAGCCCCAAAAAAGCGCATCCATTCATTATAAAACTAATCCATATGACTCCATGGGGTAAAGGCTTTATTAGAAGGCTTTACATTTATAAATAATAGAGGCTTTAACTTTGTAAACTATAATCACTGGCTTCCAGACATGAGTCTAGTTCCGGTGGTGATTATAATTTATCAAGTTATAAATACACAAGCTATAAAAAAAAAGATATTTTTCTTACAAAAACGCATTGCTTCGCTTCAGAAGGCCTTTATTAAACCCTGGAGTCGTATGGATTACTTTTATGATGGATGAATGCACTTTTTTGGGCTTTAAAATCTCAGGCTTTATTTACTCTCATTTTAAAGCTTGGGAGAGTCAGGATATTTTTTAATATAACATTGATTGTGTTTGGCTCAAAGAAAAAAGTCATATACACATAGGATGGCTTGAGGGTCAGTAAATTATGGGATTATTTTCATTTTTGGGTGAACTATCCGTTATCATTTTTTGAAAAAACGTTTGTGTAATGGAAATTTTCCATGGATGTTAAAGTTTTCTTCATGGAACCATCCATATCAATAAAGAACTTTTATTCTTCAAGAGTGTAAGTGAAAAGATTGTATATTGAACCTTTTCAGGATTCCAAACATGAGATCATATTTTGGCCTAAACCTGTATTTCTAAAAGTGTAGTGTTATTTATATTACCTTGGCATGCAATATGGTGATCATTCATACCAAAGTACCATTGTATTTCCACCTGATACTATCACTATATCATTGTACCACCACAATACTTTTAGGGTTTGCTCTTCCCAAAAAGACAAGACAAAACACTGATCTCATACTTAGTGTAGTTCAATACATATAGCTGTGATTTTATGCGAACAAATGCACGTGCTGCAGGAGATGCTTCACATTTTGGTTTTGACTTCTTAAGCATCTTCCAAAACACTAACACAACCTTCAGTTAGATTCAATCTAAGACACACACACACACACGCACGCACGCACGCACGCACGCACACACACACACGCACACACACACACACACACACACACACACACACACACACACACACACACACACACACACACACAGAGTGTCCACTCTGGGATTCTACTCATGCATGTCTCTCTCAGACTCTCTATGTGTGTGTGTGTGTGTGTGAGTAGGTCAGTGTAAGTGACTTATGCTGTTGTACAGTGTGTGTGTGCGCTTCTGTGATGTGGCAGGAGGAAACTGAGGAAAGCGTATGTGTGAGAATCACAGTGTGTGTGTGCAGTTTTATTGTAGGCGGGGAGGAACTGTGTTAGTGTGTATGAGTCAGTCTAAATTCTACCCTCCCGCTGGGCCTTTTTTTCTTCCTCATGCACTTTAATGGATTCAGATGGAGCCGGAAGAACAGATAATTTGACACATTTTGCATGAAGCTGTCAGATTGATCAATGAAATGAGAGCACACCTTTAGCCCTGAGTTTAGCCTGGATCTCTCTAATCCCCAGGATGGTGCGCTCCGGGGTATTTATCGTTTAAGTGGTGTTTGTGGCATTCTGCTCTCATTACGAACCAAAAATGGGCTGTAAATTATGAGGATGAGACATATATGTTGATTTTAGTGAATAAAACATTAGGTTGGAGATTTAAGTATTGATGTATAATGATTCCCATCCATTATGATATTTCAGAAGAGAGAGATTAAACATAATAACTTGCTGTGCTCGGGACACATACTGAACAAAGAGAGATGTAAAGATACAGATATATACATAGAAATATTCTCTTGTAGGTTGTATAGATGCCTCTTTCAACCTTAGAGTAAAACATAAAACAGGTGATTTTGAGACTGTTTAAAATAAGAAGTAGGCCTAAATGTGAGATACATAGTCACAATTACAATTAATAAAGTCACAATTACAATAAAGAAAGTCACAGTTGTGCAAGATAAAGTGGCATATAATGTGAGATATAATGTTACAAGTACAAACAAAAGTTGCAATTACAAGATATAAAGTCACAATTATGAAAAACAAAGTCACAATTTGGAACCATAATGTCACACTAGGGCTGGGCGATATGGAGCAAAAAATATATCTCGATATATTTTGCTATATCTCGATATACGATATATATCTCGATATCTTTACAGGAAAAATAACCCCCCAAAAACTACTGCAAAAACAAATATGCCAAATACCACAAAGTCTTTTTTTATTGAAGTGCAAATAGGTAGGCAGTTCATGTAGGAACAAAGTGTTTCTGCGACATTAAAAAAAAAAAAAAAAATCCCTGTATACAAAAATAATAATTTAACTAAAATAAAGGAAGAAATAATACATATTGCACTATTTTAAATAAACCTGTATAGAAATATCATTACTAATTTTGGCAAATAAAAAAAAAATGCCATATATCCCCCAAAAACTGCACAACTGTAGAGTAAAACATTAATAAAAAAAAAAGTGATACAAATGCATCTAAAAATTGACATGATTGTTACAAAATCACACTGTCTGGGGCCTCTGGAGAACTCAGAACAACTGCTAGCATAAAGTTTAAAGTCCCCATGAAATCAAAATTGACCCTATTTACTTTTTTAGCGCATATTACTAGTCTTGTGGTGAACAATTAATCCGTGCAAGAAAATATTTAAAAAAAAAAAATTTTTACCATGGTAATCTTTAATCAAAATCTGAAAATGCCCCTCCCCTCTGCATTGGAGGACCTTCTCTGATGACGTAGGTTTGAGGAATTGGTTTGGGCAACGCTTAACCACTCCCCTCAAACCGTTAGTCTGTAATGAGCAGAGATGGAGAGGAGGAGCGCTAGAGTAAAACCCTGCCCTCTGTTCAATATTCCGTTTCACTGGGAAATACGTCACAACACTGGAGAAAAGTCGTTTGCAACTTCCGGTTCACGGGGACTTTAAGGTAAAAATATCTGCCATTAAATTACAGTATCTTACTACTATGCAATTAGATAAACGGTTCATTCATTACATCACTTTACCTCTGTCTTTATCCACCTTTATCCTCTTCTCTTCTTTTTGGCACTGTATCTATAGCAGAATAGGTAACTTAGGCTAATGCTAATTTATAATGTGTCATGTAAATTCAGCCATCCGTCACAATCAGGAAACTTTGACCGTGTCTAGAGCTGGCGCGAGCTGCCAGGCCCGTTTCTACAGGGGAGCATGTTAAGTGTGAGTGTGTTAAGCGCCCTCAAACAAAAGCAATGCGGCGAGAGGCGACGCTACACAAAAAATTACCAACAACAACTGATCGCGCGCGCGCTGTTTCTGACGCACTTCAAGCACTCGCTGGGCGGGGAAAGATTGATGTGCCTGACCGGACTCGGGGGACTTGGTTGAATGAGACAACACGCGAGGGGAGGGGAAACAAAAGCAAGGAGGCGGAGGAGGGCGGGGGCGAGCACAGCACAGAGAAGGCAAAAAGAAGCAAAGTGGCGAAATCAGAATTAATAAACAATATATCGATATATACGATATGTCAAAATCCATATCGAGTTTAAAAAATATCTCGATATATCGGTAAATATCGAGATATCGCCCACCCCTATGTCACACTGTGAAATATAGTTACAATTATGCTGAATAAAGTCACAATTGTGAAACATAAAGGGATATTGTGAGAAACATATTACAATTACAAGAAATAAAATGCATAATTTGGAAAAGTGAAGTCACATTGGGAAATATTAATATTACAATTACAAGAAATAAAGGCACAATCTAGAGATATGTCACAAGTTTGCTAAATAAAGTCACAATTGTGAAAATAATGAGACATTGTAGTGGATATAATATACTTTTTTTTACTGTGGAATATTTGGAATATTGCCATGTCTGAATATTTGCCACATCGTATTTTTTTATTTTTTACTTGTCTTCACCTGTCACCACTTCAATTTGTCTACAGTGTATTGATTAGATATTGACTTATTTATTTCCCTGTGCAATGTATTTGTGTTGTGTTGCTCTGGAACTCTGCTGATGTCTGTACACACACTCTTATAGTAGATTACTATTAGCTGACCCTTAACCCCTGAACCCTGACCTCTTCCCTAAACACTAGCCATCACCCTGACCCTGACCGAGAGAGAGACATCTGTCCCCTAAATAGTGTTGAGAGTCAGGAGTATTCAGAAATCTTCATGTCGCTCTATATGTGTGCTGCAAGCAGATGGCTTTATATATGTGTGTGTGTGAGTGTAAATATACGGGGAGGCCGGGGCTAGTTGTCACACTTTTGTACACCCCTGAGTACTAAAAATCCTAGACACCTTGAAGTCTTGGCTAAAAAGCTGCTGTTGCACACAAAGAGACAAAAAGGTCACATGATGACCTTACACTAAAGAACAACAACATAAATTACTGTAATTTATTTGTTTTTCACAAATTATATTTATGCTTTGGGTTTAAACCTTAGGCCTACATTTTGATGTAATATTAATCGAAATTATTTCTTTTCCCACAGACACATTTTTTTATGAAGACCATAAACCATGCTTACTATATTTTCTTTAGACATAAGCCAAATTGTTACTTTCTAGGTAAATACTTTTAATTTTATTTCACCATAAACAAAAGCTAGCTATACTATTAAAGTAGAATTTTAATTTGAGATAAAACTAAAATGTTGTTGTAAGTCATTGTTTATTTTAGTTAATTTACTATAGATAATTACTTACTATAACATAAATGTGGTCTTTTGCATCATATTTTCAGTTATGTAGTAAATAAATAAATAAAATCCAACAATTAATTCTACTGTCATTCATAAATGAATGAATAAATAAATACATAAAAAAATAAAAATAACAAAAGTAAACACACACAGATACAGAATATATATATATATATATATATATATATATATATATATATGTAGTCTCTTGTCTGTGGAAATACCAATGGACGTCACTAAAATAAAGTATAAACGAAGTAAAAATGACACACACCGACACGTAATGCAGGAATGCCGTCTCTTTCCGCACATATTCATAAAGCCAATGTGTGGGCATAGCTGTGACCTCCTCCTCCACACATACATTTATGACACGCAAGGATGGTTTTGCCTCACACACACACACACACACACACACACACACACACACACACACACAGCAGATCGAATGTAGGTTAGATGTTTCAGACTGAAATATGCAGTACCATTCCTCCATATGCCATCACTGTGTGTGTGTGTGTGTGTGTGTGTGTGTGTGTGTGTGTGTGTGTGTGTGTGTGTGTGTGTGTGTGTGTGTGTGTGTGTGTGTGTGTGTGTGTGTGTGTGTGTGTGTGTGTGTGTGTGTGTGTGTGTGTGTGTGTGTGTGTAAGGAGTCTTTTTCACGTTTTTTCCTGCCGGCTATCTGTGACCAAGGAAACAGCTCAGTAAACTCAGGCCACTGACTCAATCTTACAAACCAGACTTTCAGCAAATAAGACAACACAGTGAGGCTGTAACGTTTCTTAAAAGAAAATTAAACTATCAAATAAAGATTTTTTTTTTTTGTAGAAATCATACAAAATCACAGAATTAGCAGTATACATTTATCTCTTGCTGGCTTTTCCTGTCTTTTTTATGAATAGATGCACATCAAAAGAGTAAAAAAAAAAAAAAAAAATCAGCTTTTCTTTATACTGCTAAAAAAAAAAAAAAAAAAAAAAGACAGGAAAAGCCAGCAAGTGAGAAATATATATATCTTGATGGCTTTTCCTGTCTTTTTTATGAATAGATGCACATCAAAAGAGTCAATTTATATATATATATATATATATATATATATATATATATATATAGAGAGAGAGAGAGAGAGAGAGAGAGAGAGAGAGAGAGAGAGAGAGAGAGAGAGAGAGAGAGAGAGAGAAAGAGAGACTGACAGAGAGAGAACGAGAGAGAGCTCCACACACCCTCCTACAAACATGACCCGTCCTGTTCAACGCCTTAGTACAGAATCCTGTAATCTAGTGAGTTTCCATGGTTACACATGAATATTACGGTAGTGTTTCATTTTCCCTCACAACTGGGAAAAGAACCATCAGTGACTGTGGTTTTTTCAAACTTGCTGAACAGACAACCTCTCACCTCTCCTTTTGCTTCATAAACGCAGAATGAATTTCACTTTGTAAACAAAAAAATGTCCAGGTCACATTTAATCTCAAAATCAGAACACACACACACACACACACACACACACACACACACACACACACACACACACACACACACACACACACACACACACACACACACACACACACATATGCATTCACATTGTGCTCAAAATTCTCACCACTGTAATGTATTAACATATATTTCCTTTTTGTATTTATTCTAAATGGTAGTAAAACATTACCACAATTCATTTTTAACAATATAAATAAACATGAATTAAAACCGTTCAAGACTATCAGTGTAAACTATAAATACTTTTTAATTTATAATTTAAATAATATATAATTACTGTTAGCACTACAATAAAAAATTGTCATGAAAAAAACGTAAAAAAACAAACAAACCTTTTTACTCAACATTCTTTTTTTCTTTTAATTTTGGGGTGAAATATTATATGTTCCTGAAAGGTTAATAAGGCATTACATTTCAGCCTGTTCCTTACACAGCTATTATAAGGAATATAGAGCATGAGTCTCATAGACGTCTTTCATAGATTTTGACAAACCTGGTTATTATGAACTATGCAATATGCTTATAAAAATAATATTTTTTTGTGCCATGAAAAACATGGCTTGGAACAACGTGAGGATGAGTAAATGGTAGCATTTTAATTGCTAGTTCTACTTAATCTGTACATCTATTTTCATGCTTACTTCTTTAAATATATTAGAGTGATGAGAATAAACAAACCTCAGGGCTTCCCTTACTGTTTTTAGCATATTACACACATTCCCGATTCCCTCTGACTGCAGTTAATGTCCAGCATCATGAGGAAAAAAAGTGGGAAAAATTGCTAAAGAATCGACATGCGCGTGGAACCTTCATTTCAATGTTTAGAGCAAGATTTGCTCCACATTTCTTAGGATGATTAGCCTACAATGTTCTGTCAATTTTTCATTTAAAAAAAATGATGATGCCAATGACTTTCTCTCTTTCCACTTCAAACATCAAAGCAGGGAGATAAATGGAAGAGAGCGGCAGAGAGAGGGATAGTGTCATCAGTAGGGAGATTTGTGTGAGCCGGGTGGGTCATATGGGTGATTGGTTCTGCTGACCTCCAGATGTACAGCATTAATCACTCAGTGGCCCGCAGAGACAGAGACAAAGACAGAGACAGAGACTCCAGAGCCTAATGAGCTTGCTCACGCTGCAAAAATCATTTTCTCAATCAGTCATTTTCTCCCGTTTTCCATTTAAAAATATCAAAAGATTCTTAAAACAAGATACATTTACTTGAAGAATTAAAAATGGTGTAAGATATTAAAATATTTTTTTCAGAGAATATGTCTTGATTTAATTATTTTCCTATTTAAATCCTAATATCTTACTTTATTTTTCTTCTGAAGTAAATCAATCTTGTTTTAAGATGTTCAAGCCTCGTTGTCGGTCCAAATCCGTGTGCATGTCCGATTGAAATCCGAGCAGATTTTGCAAGCGTGAACGGCAACATTCGAGCAACATTCATTATGTGGTTTGTATAAAAGCTTGTATCCGCCACAGAATAAAACATAAAAAAGGTAATTGCAATTCTGACTTTCTAACTTGCAATTTCGGATTTGTTTATCTCGCAATTCTGACTTTATAACTCGCAATTGCAAGTTTATATCTTGCAATTCCAAATTTATATCTTGCAATTCTGACTTATTTTCTCGCAATTGCGAGTTTATATCTCGTAATTCTGACTTTATAACTCCAAATTGTGAGTTTATATCACGCAATTCTGACTTTTCTCGCAATTGTAAATTTATATCTCGCATTTCTGACTTTCTAACTTGCAATTTCGGATTTGTTTATCTCGCAATTCTGACTTTATAACTCACAATTGCGAGTTTATATCTTGCAATTTTGACTTTTCTCGCAATTGCAAATTTATATCTCGTAATTCTGACTTTTCTCGCAATTGCAAATTTAAATCTCGTAATTCGGACTTTATAACTTGTTTATGAAAAAAAAATATTTCTGGAAATCAGTTTCAGTCTGACTGATCTGATCAGATTTCACGTGGTTTATGTGACTTTCTCACGCCACGTAAATGTTGCATGAAACATGCTGAATAGAAGTGCTGCTGAAAGAAGTGTCGGACGATAAATAAAGTGCTTTGCACCATGCTAACACCAAACTCCTCTGTCCTCTATAGTTTTGTATGTGCATGAGGATTACTAATTTGCAACTATTTTACGTTTTTGACAAATTGGTGGTAAATTTGTATGATCACTGAAGGTTAAAATTTGGTCACTGTAATGAAGTTCAAGCTCAGGTAAGAAGGAGGTGGAAACCAGCGAACATTCAATGTAAAGTTTCATGATAAAATAAACAACAAAAGTAAGAAGCAGCCCCTCCCGGACGACTGCCGCATATAAACACAACATAAAATGTCCCAGGCCTTCACAGACGTCATTCACAGTTGTCACTGCTCCTTTTATCCTTGTGGAGCTCCTCCGTGGGACTCGAGACCGGTGTGTGGCACAGATGACGCGCTTATTAAAGGGATAGTTCACCCAAAAATGAAAATTCTGTCATCATTTGCTCACCCTCAAGTTGTTCTAAACCCGTATGATTTTTTTTTTCTTCTGCTGAACACAAAAGTGGATATTTTGAAGAATGTTGATAATCAAACATTTGATGGACACCATTGACTTCCATAGTATTTTTGTTTGCATACTATGGAAAGTCAATGAGGACCAGAAACTGTCTGGTTACAAACATTCTTCGAAATATCTTCTTTTGTGTTCAGCTGAAGAAAAAACCTCATATGGGTTTAGAACAACTTGAGGGTGAGCAAATGATGACAGAAAATTAATTTCCCTTTAACATTAGCTCCACTACGGCTCTCGGCCCGCTCTGCCTCATGAGTCAAATCCAGTCGTTTTAACAAGAATCCAAGCAATCAGGAATTTTGTATGAGAGCGAAAGATTTCCCTATGCACATTTCGCAACAGGTTCAGTTGGTCACATGAATTACCCGTGCTGACCAACAGAAAGGGCCTTGATTTGAACGTCACTTCTGTGTGAGTTGTACTTCATACATCACTACTGACAACAGACACTTGAAAGTTTTTGCCAACAAAATTGCACAAAATGTAATACAAATCAAATATTAAATATGAAAATGCCAACTCATCAAATATTTTAATTTTTTCATGAGATTTGGTTGTCCAAAGCTGTCATTTTAGGGTTGCCCATTATCCTGTATAATATGGAATCCATATTAAATTCACATGACATAATTTAACAAATATCTTAGCATCTAACATCCAAACAACTGAAGACCGCTCAATATTTATTGCATTCTAATCAGTTTAGCATGTACAGTAAGTATCAGTCTCAGAAAGGACAGATTGCAATGGAAAACAAAGATGGACGTGAAAGAATCAAACCTTTTGTGTGAGTTGTATCAGAGCCCTGACAAACAGACTCTACATTTGACAGCAGGGGAGGGATCAAGGAGGATCAAGCTAGCATCAGCTGACTTATATTTGTTTGCTTTGTACAAGTCAGTTTCTAATTCATTTCATTGGTGCACATTTGTTTCACTATATTTCTTACTAAGCTAATTACAATATCTAAACCACAAAGTTGAATTCCCAGACAACAACATAGTGTCAGCCCAGATCTGGCCCACATCTGGTACACATGGATTCCACACGGCCCAGATTCTGGACTGACACTATGTTGTTGTCTGGGTTGTTAGTCTGTCCAAATCTTCAAATATTTATGTACAGTCAATATCTCATTATTTGCGTTGGTGTGACGTTTTAAATGTGTTTATTTTTAAAAACCAAGGCATTGAAGTTGTATGCCAGTGAGACAAAGTCAAAGTGATTGCATC
The DNA here is from genome assembly GCF_964197995.2 of Scardinius erythrophthalmus. Classification (NCBI taxonomy): domain Eukaryota; kingdom Metazoa; phylum Chordata; class Actinopteri; order Cypriniformes; family Leuciscidae; genus Scardinius; species Scardinius erythrophthalmus. The sequence goes on from NC_138231.1 coordinate 24,577,612, forward strand.
TCAAGTGCATTTAGCACTTACTTCTGTCAAGTAGTGATTGTCCTTTTTATAGCTTCGCACACATAGCTGCAGGCGTACACTGACTTTGCATCACATTTCTTTTTTGTTTGCAGTTGGGTCAATAGTTTTACTGAAATCTCAAATAATATAAGCTAATGGAGAACGTCCCTCCCGGTAAAAGTATGTGACCCAATTTCTGGGTGTCTATATCAGTTAGGATGCTGCCTTAAAAAAGGTCTCAGCCTATCAAGAGGTACCTCACTACATTTTGGAACAGAGTCAGAAAGGGAGGTAGTTTTGGATGTGTGTATGGTGAAAACGACCCTCTCTTTAGTGCGTACTCCCCGAGGACTCACTATCAAGGTCACTACTACATCAGCACAGATTTGTATCGTCTTCTATCACTCACTCACTCACTCACTCACTCACTCACTCACTCACTCACTCACTCACTCACTCACTCACTCACTCACTCACTCACTCACTCACTCACTCACTCACTCACTCACTCACTCACTCACTCACTCACTCACTCACACACACACACACACACACACACACACACACACACACACACACACACGTTAAACAAACAGCCAGCCTCAGTCCAGCAAACATGCTGATAAGCTAAGTGCCCAATTGCCTTGTCAGAAAAATCAACCAGCAAGTTATTGAAATGTCCCTGTGATGTCACAGACACGCACGCATGCACGCACACACGCACGCGCACACACACACACACACACACACACACACACACACACACACACACACACACACACACACACACACACACACACACAAAGTGCTCATCTTCCACTGTCTATAAATTTAATTTAATTCATGTCTCATCAGCTCTTCATCCCGTTGCTCTGCTGAAGTAGATAATGGGATAATAGCGCTCCACTTTTCCATGTCATTTCATATTAGCAAAGCCTTTTTCTCCGAGCTCTCCACATTATCACAGAATCGCTGTTTCAATGTATTAATGCAGTGTTTTTCTATTTCTACATTTGCACATACATTTTCTTTTAGCAGACACCTTTTATCCCAAAGTGTATTGTCCAGCTTTTCATTGAGATTGTGAGATTGATACGGTGACCCCTAAAATATATTTGTACACCTACACCACATTTCAAAATGAATGTCACTAAGTTAGATAACAAAATATTAAAACCAATTATTGGCATTCACAAACAGAATTTTAAATCAAAACATTTCACAAAAATGAGTTTGGATTTTAAATATTGTATGTACAGTACCTTTTAAATATTGTATATACAGTTTGGGGTCAGTGCATTTCTTTGGTCAAAAAGACTGTGTAATATTGTGAAATATTATTACAATTTAAAATAACTGTTTTCAATTCTAATATATTTTAAAATGTAATTTATTCCTGTAATGCAAAGCTGAATTTTCAGCATTATTACCCCAGTCTTCAGTGTCACATGATCCTTCAGGAATCATTATAATATGCTGATGCTTTTATTATTATTATCAATATTGAAATCAGAGCTGATTATTTTTTGGGATTTTTTTTTAATGAATATAAAGTTCAATAGAAAAGCATTTACTTGAAATAGAAAACTTTTGTAAGATTATAAATGTTTTTACTTTAAATTTTCAGCAATTTTACACGTCCTTGCTGAATAAAAGTAATTTCTTTCATCCGTGTAACTCTGACCACATGACCTTTGCGCTGACTGTGGTCAATAAACTACAACTTTATCTGTGACATTTTGCACTTTAAAGTCTGTTAACACTATTTTAACAAAGCAAGGGAAGAAAATCAGGCCCATTTCTTTGTTTGATTCTTTGGCTGAAATTAGTTTGAGTAGTGTGAAGGAGAGGCAGATTGTGCAGGGTCTATGGACACAAAAGCAGGGGTGAGACAGTGACCCCTATGCATCATTGACCCCAGCAGTGTCCGGGTGTCTTCTTCTCGAACACAGGCACACCTACTGGGAGAAGTGGGCCATGAGAGGGGTATCTGTCAGGGTCTTGTTAGCAGGCTTGGACAGCTTTCCCTGGCAGATGGCACATTAATAGAGCGAGGAGATACGTCTGTGTGTGCTGCTTGAGTTTGTTTATGTGTGTGTGTTTCTTTCGTGATTTAAGACCCAGTGATCGAAGAAGGCCAGGGAAGGCCCAGAGGAAGGAGCAGGTGGGAAGGAAATGTGTGTGTGTATGTATGGACTGGTGCCAGGGTCTTTTCCACTGACTTGAGTGATCATTAATCAAGCCAGAGTCCCATTCTTGGATGATTTTCACCCTCTATTGTGTGCATTATGAAAGCATTGTTTAAAAACAATGTTTGAATCAATTTTCTTGCATACAATAGACATTTTCTAAAGTTTAGAAATTATCATTTGAAATTCAACAGATTTGTTTCGGATTGTTTCGGAAATTCTCATCAAATTAACTTTTAAAACAGATGTAGTAATTTATACTGTAGAACTGTGTGTAAATCCTGAGTTGAGGGGTCCTGAGCTGCAGTACCTCATTGGTCCTTGCTGAAGCTCAAACTTGCAGCGTAATACAAGAACGAACCTCATTGGTCCTTGCTGAAGCTCAAACGTGCTGCGTAACACAGGAATGAACCTCATTGGTTCTTGCTGAAGCTCAAACGTTCTGCGTAACACGAGAACGAACTTCATTGGTCCTTGCTGAAGCTCAAACTTGCAGCGTAACATGAGAACGTACCTCATTGGTCCTTGCTGAAGCTCAAACGTTCTGCGTAACATGAGAACGAACCTCATTGGTTCTTGCTGAAGCTCAAACGTTCTGCGTAACACGAGAACGAACCTCATTGGTTCTTGCTGAAGCTCAAACTTGCAGCGTAACACGAGAATGAACCTCATTGGTCCTTGCGGAAGCTCAAACTTGCTGCGTAACACGAGAACGAATCTCATTGGTCCTTGCTGAAGCTCAAACTTGCAGCATAACACGAGAACGATCCTCATTGGTCCTTGCGGAAGCTCAAACTTGCTGCGTAACATGAGAACAAACCTCATTGGTCCTTGCGGAAGCTCAAACGCGCTGCGTAACACGAGAACGAACCTCATTGGTCCTTGCTGAAGCTCAAACGTGCTGCGTAACACGAGAACGAACCTCATTGGTCCTTGCGGAAGCTCAAACTTGCTGCGTAACACGAGAACGAACCTCATTGGTCCTTGCGGAAGCTCAAACTTGCTGCGTAACACGAGAACGAACCTGAGCGACCAGTTCACTTATAGTGCGGCGTTTTGCGTGGCGTCCCCACTTCGTGTAGCTACGCAATACGAAGTGACCGTTCGAAAGGGAACTACTCAGTTACTATCGTAACCTCAGTTCCCTGAGAGTAGGGAACGAGTATTGCGTAGCCGGCCGCACTATAGTAACCTGGCAAGTTGTCGCTTCAGTCGTTGCTGCTAAAACAGCGTTTTTCGGGGACTAAGCTAAGCCGCGGCCCCTTGGCGGGCTCTGACGTGTGCGCCAATGAACTAGCATTACGCCATTACACGTCAGAGCCCGCCAAGGGGGCGCCCACGCCATTGGATGTGCAGTTGCCGCAGCACAGCCAATGAGTGAGAGAGACACTCACTGTGCAGCTGCAAAATGCGTTTTACATTATAGGCTTCAGTAAATCGAGGAAAAGGAGTTTCCCCTATTCCCGCAACATCTGTATCCACGTAAAAATGCATTGAAACTTTAATTAAACTAGAGATATTTCAATTGGGTGATTATAATATAATGTTTTGTGAGGTCTTTTTCATTTTTGTGATTATTTTGCGGTTGAATTAGGAATTATGCAGGATCGCAAAAAAATGCGAGATTTTGTTGATTTTGCATTGTATTCAGCAATCGCGGAATCGCGAAAAACTGGAGGGATTGATTGTAACTATGTCACTTTCAAATAAGGTGTAACCAAAAAAAGAAATTCTAAACACTTTGAAAGTCATTTTAGAGGCAACATAAATACAATATAATAATTGCCCTTTATTTAATATTAAAATGCCCCTATTATGTTTTTTTCAGATTTTACCTTTCATGTAATGTCATATAGCTATTTGCAAATGTAAAAGGTGTGCAAAGTTTCGAAGATTGAAGTGCACAACTGTAACGGTCACCAGCTGGAGTGCCCTTGAGAGCCACCAGAGGGCACTCCACACCAGACTCTCACGTTCACTCACAGACTACATCTCCCATCATTCTCTGCCTGGACTCATCAGCACTCATTATCACATTCACCTGTATCTCATTATCTTGTTTAGTTCACCCCATATAAGCCTGGTTCACCCCTTCACTCACTGCAAAGTTTTGTTTAGTGTCACAATGCAACTCTGAGGGTTTTCTTGGTTTTCTTGGTTTTCTTGGTTTTCTTGGTTTTCTTGGTTTTCTTGCCTGTTCCTTGGATTACTCTCTTGCCTCTGACCCCTGTCTGTCTTTTTTTGTTTTTGTTTTGTTTTGTTTTGTTTGGACTGTCTACCTGTGTTTTGACCCATTGCCTGTTTATTGGATTACGTGTCTGGATTGCCCCTTAATAAAGCTGCAATTTGATCTCACCTTCGAGTCTCGGAGCAGTTACGTGACAACAACGTCTTACTTCCTTCACCATTCCTTCAGAATGTTTTTTTTTTCGTCTCGCGGTCTACCCCAAAGCAACAAATAAAATAAAATTCCTTATCAAAATTTATAAGGAAAGACAAGTATTTTGTTTAGGCTTGGCTTGTAGGGAATTCCAAACCTGCGTATATTCTAACGCACATAACTATAGAACCCATTCTAAATGCTCATGTGAACGCCATCAGCGTTTCTCACAGGTTCGCGTTTAAAGTCTGTGTAGAGAGAATGGTGTCGTCTTAGCGGCCCCTAATCTAATAACAAATGATCATTGCGACGGAACCAAATCAATTAAAACTAACTTTAGATGGAAATAACTTAACTCTGCTGTAAAGCCGAAACAATCTCTGTTACCTTAAATTATACGCTTATCTCTGTAAAGCTGCTTTGAGACAATCTACATTGTTAAAAGCGCTATATAAATGAAGATGACTTGACTTGACCATTCTATGTAGGTTTGTAATCAATTTGCCTAATGCCAGCCTATGGTCTTCATTGGCAAACGTCTACTTTGACCCTAAAAGGTGCATACATATTTTTGACTATATTAAAATACCATAATATGTTATAGGAAATAAGCTTGTTTCTCTGAAAAACAATGCTACAGCCAGTTATTTTACTTTGAAATGCGTGTTTCCGTGTTGGGATGTCTGTTTTTATTTTGGTCTGTGCGATCCCACCCGCTGCCACTTTACCAATAGTATTTCTTATAAAAACAATGTACACAGTGTACATCCCAACCAACACAAAGCTGCACATACAGTGGTCTACATACAAAACAACAGAAGAATTGAATGTATACAGTTACAGTAAAAAAAAAAAAAAAAATCCCAATGTTGGCATCCATTGCTCCATTGAAGAGCTGCCCTGTTGCCCTTTTATGCTAAAGCTCTGATTAGTGATTGTAAAACTGTGTGACGGGTGTTTGCCCATGTGATGAGTCAGTGTGCATATTTGAATGGCAGTGTGTTCCTTGTGAAAACAAGAGATTTTCTGCATGAAAATTGTGCCAAAAGCAGAGAATTGTGTGTAGTGTTTTGAAAAAAGTGTGTTTTAGAACTGCAATCTGAGTGTAAAGCAGGAATTGTGCTTGTAGTTTAGCAGAATTGGTTCAGGGGGTTGGTGAATGAGTTACATGTTGTGGTCATTGTGTCTCAAGTACCAGTATTTGTGTGTAAACAATTGAGAAAAACTGTAAATATATTTGTTACCGTGTATTTGTGTGTTCTGAGTATAAAAACAATATTCTCAAATATTTTACAACACACTTATGTATGTACTGTCTGTAGTAAGTGTAACACTGAATAAAAAAAAGGCCTAAGTCATTATGATGAATGGAGAAGTGTTTTCCATTCATCATAGTGTTTTACATTGAGCACATCAGTGTTCAACTGGTTCTTATAAATGTCTATTCATGGTTTGTGTGTGTCATTTGAAAACAAAATACCATTTTGAGAAGAAATAACATTGTTTTGAATGTAAAGTTTCATTTTGCAGGATAATTGAGGGGTTTTGCCCATTGTGTGTGTGTTTTTTGATTTGTGTGTAGAGTTCTGAGAATATGAGGCATGCTTTCAGAAAATGTGTGTAAACAATCGAGAAAAACTGTAAGTTGGCATGTTTCAATAATCTGCACAGACCCGATGTGATACCAGCTCCTAAAAATCAGTCAAATACAAAATTGTTCAAATCCTGACAGATTTGTTTAGGAAAATATTGATGGGACACATGAAAAAGAGTTCAGTCATATTTGAGTGAGTTATTGATTGAAGTGTCTGATGTTATATTGCATTAGTGAATGTGTTAGGACTAGTTTAATCGGTAGTTACGTTGAGTATTGTAGGGTTGGTGTTAGTTGTTGGGAATGTTGTGTGGTATTTCAGAATGTTTTGTGGGGCTTTGTGGGTCTTTGAGAAGTGTTTGAAGATATTGGGATTGTGGGGTGTGTTTAAGAATTCTGGGGAAAGGGTAAAGTTGGATTGCTGGACTGGATCATAATCCTTTGATCCAGGATATTTGGTGGTGTTTGAGGATTTTTTTAAGATGTTGGGTGTGTTGAGTGGTGGTTGAAGATGCTGGGTGTGTTGCATGGTGGTTGGGTGTGTTGAGCGGTGGTTGAAGATGTTGGGTGTGTTGAGCGGTGGTTGAAGATGTTGGGTGTGTTGAGCGGTGGTTGAAGATGTTGGGTGTGTTGAGCGGTGGTAGAAGATGTTGTGTGTATTGAGCGTTGGTTGAAGATGTTGTGTGTGTTGAGTAGTGGTTGAAGATGTTGGGTGTGTTGAGCGGTGGTTGAAGATGTTGGGTGTGTTGAGCGGTGGTTGAAGATGTTGGGTGTGTTGAGCGGTGGTTGAAGATGTTGGGTGTGTTGAGCGGTGGTTGAAGATGTTGTGTGTATTGAGCGTTGGTTGAAGATGTTGTGTGTGTTGAGTAGTGGTAGAAGATGTTGGGTGTGTTGAGCGGTGGTTGAAGATGTTGGGTGTGTTGAGCGGTGGTTGAAGATGTTGGGTGTGTTGAGCGGTGGTTGAAGATGTGTGTATTGAATGTTGGTTGAAGATGTTGGGTGTGTTGCGCGGGGGTTGAAGATGCTGGGTGTGTTGCGCGGGGGTTGAAGATGCTGGGTGTGTTGCGCGGGGGTTGAAGATGCTGGGTGTGTTGCGCGGGGGTTGAAGATGCTGGGTGTGTTGAGCGGTGGTTGAAGATGTTGGGTGTGTTGAGTGGTGGTTGAAGATGTTGGGTGTGTTGCTGGGTGGTGTTTTTAAGATGCTGGGAATGCTTGGTGGTGTTTTATAATTATGGGAATGTTGGGTGGAGTTTGCGAATGCTCAAGCTCTGCCCAAGTGATCTTCTGCTCTTCTGTGGTCACCACTTTGGTCCCCTCATAGGCCTGGCCCTCCAGCCCTTCACATGTTCCTCCTCAGCCCTAAGTCTTTGCTGCACCTCCCCTCATGAATCCTTGAACTGCATGTTTCCAGCCTGTTTTTGGAGCATCTAGAACCCATTCCTCAAATGGGGGAGGGACTCTGTCATATGTTCAGTTTTATGTTTGGACTTTTATGTTGAAATTCTTGTTTCTTTGTTCCTTGTTTTTTTTTTGTCCTTAGTAGTTTTATTTAGAATTGTTTCCCTGTGATTGTCTCCCCAGGTGTTTTCTTGTTCTCTCATTAACCCTCATGTATTTAAGATCTGGTTTCCCTATGTTTCATTGTCAGCTGTTGTTTGTGTTGTACACATTCTCGTTCCTTGGAATCGGTTCATGTTTTGGATTCTTTGTTTTTCTTGTTCTTTATTAAATATCTGCATTTGTATTCATTGTTTTCTCTTGTTTTCTTGGACCTGCTTGTTACAAGAATGCTAATTTATGTTCGATCTTTTGAGGATTTTGGGATTGTTTGGGATTGATGAGTAATGTTGGATTGGCATGACCAGATCAAGTTCATGTGAGGCCCCCTGGCAGTGGGTCTTTATCTTTATTTTGGTGTTATTTCATTAGAATGTAAGGCTGTTTTTGAATGGCTGTCAAAAGTGAAACACACATCTTGCCCGCGTAATGTTTTAGCTATGGCATGTACCAACAGGGACTAACTGCCTAGTGCCTATGCTAACTAGCCAAAACTTGACCTCCTGAGTTGGACGATTTTGGGAATCTGGGGTATGTTTAAGAATGGTGGCAATGTTGGGAGATATTTGAGGATGCCATGTAACGTTGCGTTGATAAGGACTCTAAATTATGGTTATATTTTAGGATGTATGAAATGTTAGGTAGTGTTTAATGATGCTTGTTGGACAGTGTTGGAGAATGCTGGGAATGTTCAGTGAGATGTAGTTGGTGAATGTGCTATAGCTACATAAACTTGTGCAGGCCTGTGAGGATGGTGTCTAGTGGTCATGTATGATTCAATTTGTGTAATGTGATGTTAGTGAGCAAAATAGATATAAGGTGTACTACAATTTTTCAACTGTTTTATGTAGCATGAATAGATTAAAGTCCCCCTGTGGTGAAAATCGAGCATTTAATGTTGTTTATATGTCTATGTGGTGTTTTTAATGCTTTAAGAGTCATAAGTCAACACCATTGCTGAGTATTTTCTCCTTAAAACTGCAGTGAACCAAAGACAGTCTCAAAAACGCGGTTTGAAATTGCTGGTGTTTAACCAATCAGGTCAACGTGTGATCGTCAATGAGTGGATCTCTGAGCTGGTGTGAGTGAGTGGAGGTGGGGCTAATTTATATATTCATAGAACTGCGAATACTAAATGAGGCAAGGGTGTAGAGTTACATTCAAGCTATTTTGAGGCATGAAGATTTTTTTTTAAGGAAAATTTTGATGATCAAAGATGAGTTTTAAGGGATAAAAATTCATTTTAGGGATCAAAGATGAGTTTGAAGGGTTAAAATTATTGACTACAGGGGGACTTTAATTAAATTGAATTTACATAACATATTCACTTACAGCTATATCAACAAATGTTTTTAGATTAAAAGATTTTGAAGCATGTGACCCGTGTTTTTGTGTGCAGTGTCAGCTGTCCCAGGCGTTGAATGGAGTGTCTGACAAAGCCAAGGAGGCCAAGGAGTTCCTGGTGCAACTGAAAAATTTGCTTCAGCAGATACAGGTAAACTCTTCAACAGGCTTTGTTATGTGTTATGATGTATGAGAAATATAAAAATGATGAAAACTCATAAAATATGAAATGCTTACATAGGAGTATCACTATGTTTTGAAAACTTATGAATAAAAAATTGCCTTCACATCAGAGCAAAAATAATAACATAATCAAAACAGCCATGCTAGCAGCACTCAACTATTAGCTTGTCCTCTTTGATTTGTGAGTGTTCATTAAAGATGCAAATGAATATCTCATTAAAAATGAAGTGGGGTAATTATGATGTTCAGCATGTATCCAACAAACACTCCATATGTCGGATGTTAACATGAATTTTGTTAGCATGTTTTTGCATTGAACATCAAAAGTTTTCAACCAAGGTTCCATGGGGGTCTGTGCAAGGGAGTCTGTAGGCAGGGAAAACAAAGGAATACAAATATAAAAATAGTTTAAATGTGACAAGTTTGGAACCTTATCTCTTAAGCATAATAGAACGTAATGTAATGTTGAAATACAATGTTATTGGAGAAATTTTACATTATACTGGGAATCCCTGGAGCATGGTTGGACAAACCCTGTCTAATCTAGAGAAATGATGAAACTGATGTAGCTTAACATTCATTTGTATTGAATGCTGTGTGAATTGCTGCACACAATCCATACATGCATTTAATGTCATGAGTTTTCAAGGGTATTCTGCCTGGAGACCACCCAGGATTATGAGCTCTGAGCTATTTTTACTTAAGTGGAGAGTTTAATGCCTTTTCATACTGACCAGCAGCAGAGGAGAGAGAGAGAGAGAGAGAGAGAGAGAGAGAGAGAGAGAGAGAGAGAGAGAGAGAGAGAGAGAGAGAGAGAGAGAGAGAGAGAGAGAGAGAGAGAGAGAGAGAGAGAGAGAGAGAGAGAGAGAGAGAGAGAGAGAGAGAGAGAGAGAGAGAGAGAGAGAGAGAGAGAGAGAGAGAGAGAGAGAGAGACTTTGAAAGCCTCTGTAAGTAGACTTTGAACTAAAGTGCTGGAGTGATCAGTGATTTTCAATGTAATGTGACATTCAAGCATACACAGAGACAAGTCCTGCAGAAGGACTATAGTCTTATAGCCTGACCTCTTATTTTAAAATATAGCTACAAGTCACACATACTCTTATCAAACATCTTCGTCTTCGTCTTCATTTTCTTATTTTCGTGTAGAAGATGAAATGACTCAGTCCCATCAGCCCTAGTGTCAGTGTGTGGGTGTATGTCTCACATCTGAGTCACATCCATACTCAAAGTGAATGAACGATTGGTTCAGTTCGTAACTCCTACACCACAGACGATCTCAAACTGATCTTTGCCAGTTTAACAAAATGAATTTTAAAGCTGAAGTGTGTCATTTCTGTGGCACTAGGGGTACAAAACAGAATAGCAAAAGATTCAAATACTCACTCTGTCTTTCACTGCTTGCAAACTCCAGCACCAAACTCGCACGATTGGTTGTTTCCATAGTCCAGTTTGCCTCTTCTGGTGGATGCCGTATTTGAGTATTTTTATCTGTTTCCTGAAGCCTTGTTCCATTTCTGACGTACTCTGTGGGGCTGTCAAAATGGCTGAAAAACTGAATTCGAATTTTATACTTAGATATTACTAATATTCAGATTATATTTAAATTTAAAAGACATAATTTCAGTTAGGGGGGAAAAGATTTCGGCTTGTCTCCTGAGGCCACAATAGGGCGCAATGAGCAAAATATGAATGCTCTGCATTAAATTGTTTATTCAAAGCAATGAAATAACATGACTGTCTGTATAAAAAAGTGCATAACGTTTAAAACAACGTTTATAATTTTGTAAATTGCATACACGATTATGAACAAAAGCATCTTGTATTAATGCATAGTTAATGCAATTAATTATCTAAGTTGATTTGACAAAAGAAAAAAGTCAAAACATGTTTAAATGATTTGTTATCGCAACTTTTTTCTTTTGTCAAATCAACTTAGATAAATAATGTGGTTCAGAAAACAAAATATTTTGAGTTTCTATTTATTAAACCAATCCCTTTCATTGTATTAACTAAACATTTTCAATTTCAATGAACTCAAAGTTAAGGCAACCAACTTACTTTAAGTTAAACCAACAATTTTTTTTTCAGTGTAGGGTTAGGGGATAGAACATACAATTTGTACAGTATAATGGAAGGCACTATGGAGAGTCCCCATAAAACATGGAAACCCAATGTGTGTGTGTGTGTGTGTGTGTAACAGGAGAACGGGGTTGAGTTTGAGGCATGTCTGGTCGCTCAGTGTGACTCTCTGATTGAAGCGCTCACTCGGCAGAAGGCCAAACTGCTCACCAAGGTCACAAAGGAGAAAGAGAGCAAACTGAAGGTAGGTCAAAACACACACACACACACACACACACACACACACACACACACACACACACACACACACACACACACACACGCACGCACGCACATCTCTTTTCACTCATTCCTATTCTAAACACCTTTTGACAAGGGTCCACAAACCTTTTTTGTGGTTGTAGTAGTAATTTTAGCATCATCTTAAAATCATTCAAAAGTTCAACTTTGACTACTTTTACATTTTGCAGCAGCAAGTTTATTTCCTTAATCAGTCACATGATAATATAGCCTGCTGCTTCACCACACAGATGGGATAAAGGTAGAAAGAGCTTCTGTAATACTGTAATAATACATTGTAAGTGTCGTAAACATATGGAAAGCAGATTGAGTTTTTGTGTCATCTGTGTGACTCCATATGTACAAAATAAAATGAGATTTATTTCATCTAACTGTATGTAAGGAATGAAACATTATTTACATTATTTTTTATTTAAAAAAATTGCACTAGTAGCATATCTGAATGCTTTTAAATCAGGGTTTCTCAAACTCTGTCCTGGAGGGCCACTGTCCTGCACAGTTTAGCTCCAACACTGATCAAACACACCTGAGCAATCTAATCAATGTCTTCAGGATCACTAGAAACTCACAGCTAGGTGTGTTTGATCAGGGTTGGAGCTAAACTGTGCAGGACAGTGGTCCTCCAGGACCAAGTTTGAGAAACCCTGTTTTAAATTATTTGTTTTTCAATCATTCATTTATTTTTTTAGTTTAATGTATTTTTGTGGAAAGTTGCACAAGACAATGCTTAAATTAGCATGATGTTTCTGGTGCCATTGTCATCAGCTCCACAATCCAGTCTATAAGTAGTTATACTATTGGCCACAAATATTCTTAGTGATAGATGTTTTTTTTTTTCTGCATCTTCCAGGGTCTGTGTGCAGTTAATCAGATGAAGTGTTCTTGTGTTTATAGCGACATGAGACGTCATTTTCTACTCTAATTCTTTACTTCCACGCCAGTAGTCTGACAACCGAGCTTTACGCATGCCCTCTTTCACCACAATGAACAGAGGATGACGGGGGTGGGGGTGTGGAAAGGAAACCCGCACAAGTTATTTGTGGTTCTTACAGTATGTTACGGAGTTAATCCATACAATGCTCTATAGATTACAGAGATGCAAGATTATATTGTGCTTTAAGAGCAATGACATGAACTCTGGTTAGACAGGAGAGCAGAAGAATTTAGGTTACCCTGGTACATCTATCCCTCTTTTCACATTAGACATCAGTTCTTTTGATACAGATTAGAGACAGAAGGCTTACTCTGTGATTTTTAATCACAAAGAGGCTGGTAGACAAAAAAAAGAGAAATGAAAAATAAAGGGCATCTATTTTTCTTCATATTTCCATATTCACGACCTCACATTAACAATGTCTTTAAGCATGTATTTTTAATGTATTAATGTATAATTATTCAGTCATTTATACCTTAAATGGTTAATGCTGGTTATGTCAGTTATAATTATACAGCCATTCATATCATTCCAGAGAACGCTTGACAAGTGAATCATTAAATAATTATGCATTATAATTAATGTAATATTAATAAAGAGTGATTTAAAGAGTGATTTGATCAGATTATCTGCACAATTAGATATGGATGGATAAATGAATGTTTAATAAATTAAATCAAACATTCAGGTCTTTGTATTTCAAAACCAAATATTAATAGAATACATGCAGTATTATTCATCATAGCTTATTATTTCAGTATTTAAAAGGAATTAACGTTTAATACTACACTAAAACAGATGACTATGTTTACACGCATGGCCTTATAGGGTTAGTTCACTTAAAAATTAAACTTCTGTCATCATTTTCCCTCATGTCGTTCCAAACCTGAATGACTTTATTTATTCTATGGACCATACAAATATATATTTTGAGGAATGTCTCGTGCTGTTTTTTTTTTTTTTCTCTTTAAGTGCCTTATAGCTTTTATACTGTACAACACACACACACACACACACACACACACACACACACACACACACACACACACACACTTTTTTATAATGTATATACACACATATTATAGTTTAGTCTAAGATTTTGTATTATCACACTCTCATATTAACATGTGTAAGGTTTTTCTTATGTCTGTATTAACATGCATTATATAATGTTTATTTTAGTGCAATGCCTTGCTCCATTAAAAGTGCATTATTATAAAATTATTTTCTGTTGAAATGATTTTCTGTGATAATCTATTGAGTTTAACTTGTATTGAACCCGGAACATTCCCTTAATTTGCTGAGACTGAAGATCTTTGACAATCATACAAATCTTGGACCATATGCGGAAACATAGCCTCTTAAGAACTAGTCTGTCCAACTAGCAATTAGTTAAGGCTGATCAGTCTTTGGTTTCAGATTCAAATTGACCAATAGACCAATCTACCTTTTTGTGTAACTGACTTTAAAAAAATTATGACCGATTTTTTTTATTTTATTTTTTTACGACTAACTTTCTAGTTACAGCAGTTTATGCAACCAGTCGCTGGAACTCTCTGACAGTAGATGTACTGTATGTGAGTTTGTATGATGCAGATAATGGTTATGTGACTCCATATCTCTTTTGTAGCATCTGTCTGATGTGACACTCACCACTGTGAGCTTGTCTCGTGAGAATGTCTCTTATGCTGCTGCTCAGACTGTATGTGTGTGATGAGAATTTAACCATGGCCTTTCTGTTTCAGACTGTAAAGGATCAGATAACTCACTGCACCATGAAGCTCCGGCAGACCACGGGAATGATGGAATTCTGTCTGGAGGTTATTAAAGAGAACGACCCCAGTGGATTCCTACAGGTACAGAAAAGCTGAAACACAAAGTCAAAGGTCAAAGATCTAAATTAATAATAATAATAATGATGATGATGAACTAACATACAGTAGGTGTCTTACTGGCCAGTTTTAATCTACTTACATCAAATGCAAAACACATTTCTATGGACGGATTGGATTTTTTCTTTGACGCACCAAAATGTCTCAATTTCAGTGTTTTCGACCATCAATATACTGCATTACATTCATGTTGCACAATGTTGTTAACTCCGTTTCATCAGCACCCCCAAAATGAAATGCCTTCTTTACCGCTATGTTTACGAATCTGCACGTGTGGAATAGATGCGATTAAAGTGTTTACATGCATGTTTATTGTGATTCAGATTGGCATACACCCCATATATTACTACGATTATGGTTACAACCAGGGCCTAAATCTAACTTTTTGCCACACCTGCCAATGAAACTGCCATTAAACTTGTTTTGTGCAAAAACAGCAATTTATGACACAAAAATTTTAGATACCAGTGAAAATTCACAATCCTCTATTCCAATTTCGATACCACAGCTAAAACTACTAGCCTAACTAATATAAATTTACAACATTATTAAAGATGAGTAACAGTAGTTTTCAGCTTGAGACATTAAATAAAATAACACTGGATAGTATTCACTGTATAAATTAAACGTTGATTAATCCTTATTAAAGTTTGAAAAGTTATTTATTCAAGAGCAGTGAGTGATTTTTTTTGTCCTTTTTTGTTTGAATAACATTAAAAACATAGACAGCAGTAGATATATTAGGCTGCTGTCGCTTTAAGAGCGAATGCACGGATCTAATATACGGATACATATGCATTTACTTTCTGAACTGTTTACATTCAAGCCATAACCGACTGTGTTTACTTGTATACTCACCGAGACTGGCATTTTTGACAATTTTCTGTGAATATGTCCATTCAAACGCAAGAAGATGTGAAAGAGAGCTCCTTTCAGTATTATGAGACGCGGATTTCTGGGCGCACACTTCGGATGTTTAAACTTCTCACACAGCGTGCGAACAGCATGTTGATGTTCTCACAACCTTGCATTGTTAGAATTCATAAAAATGTTACCGGCCAACTGGCGATTGACACTGTTTAATATGTTTAATAACACCTATTTTTAGTCGCATTTGGCGCTTGGCAAATGTTAATTTTCGGCCATGGTTACAGTGATGATAGTAATCTTAATCTGCATACATTTGATTGAAGTATTGTTTACATGAGGTAAAGTTTAATCGGAATATTGCCTAAATCTCATTATAATCGCATTATAAGGGTTCATGTAAGATCGTCATTGTGACAGGAGTACTGGTACCATACCTAATTTCTGTCTATGCTAATTCAAAAGTTTTAATGAAACTCAGTAAAATTTAATATGTAAACTTGTAATTGTGAGCTTACATCCCACAATTCAGAATTTTTTCCTCAGAATTGTGTTATAAAAATTTTTTTTTTAAAATGGAGTTGCAAGATATAAACTCGCAATTGTGAAAAAAAAAAGTCGGAATTGTGAGATAAAAAGTTGCAATTTTTTTATTCCATAGCGGAAGCAAGCTTTCATAGGTATCCGAAGGTTTCCTCTGAAAGCGTTTGCCTGCTGTTTAGACTGGCCCTCAGCAATTAAACTCTTTCAATAATTGATATTTCATTGCAGCGAGTGTATAATCGAGAGAGAGGACTGCTCCAGAGGAGCAACACTGCTTCTTTACTGAATTTTTTATGAAGTATCAATTGTTATGTTTGTTTGAGTGCCTTCACAAAGCATGTAATGTGAGTTAGAGATGCCTGTCCAGCAGAGATTTCTGATAAAGAGAGATACAGTTAGCAGACAGTACTGTATATTGGTTTGTCTTGATCCCCAAAATACAAAGAGTGAATCCCTGAAACACAGTGCAAAATTTGATGGACTAAATATATTATACTGTAATATATATCTAACACAGTACCAAAATGATTGTTTATTGTGATAATTTTAATTAATAATAATTAAAAAATAATTATTCAATGATTATAATAAATAATACATTAAAAAATAACAAATTAAAATAAATAATATTAATTTTATTTTTGTTACGAGTATGTGCAGTCAGGAAGACGAGGACACAAAAGAATAAGTTTCCAACACAAAGTTTACTAACTATAATCCAAAAGGTAGTGATCCAAACAGGCAAGGGCAAATACACACACATGTAGGTGTAACGTGACCGGACAGGGAACTCAGGATACAGCGTGACTAAAGATAACAAGGTGATAAACTAGACACAGCTGAACCAAACTAACTAATGACAGTAACCATAGAAACTAATGAGTGGTGGGAAATCTGATCAAAGAAGAACAAACTGAAAGTCCATGAAAACGAAACTAAACTTAACTGAATGGTGATAATTTTCTAAAGGCTGGCCCACACTAATTTTTTTTTTAAATATTATCAGAATTTCAAAATGTGAGAGACCACAAACATGACGATAAAAAAAAAAAATCAAAGATTTAAGAGTTTTGTTACTCTAGTGTGTGGCGTGACACGATGTGGTCAAGACAGCACACACTAACAGATTCCATTCACAAACAACCAGAGTCCCGACTGTGAAGACCAGAAATCTCGCAAAATCGCTCGCATCAAACGTGACTTTGGAGTAAACAAACAAGCGGACGACGTGCAAGAAGAAATGGCGATAATAGTGTTTGGACTGCTTTTTACTGAAAATTTGCAGAAAAATAGAAAAGGGTTTGGATGAAGTCGTCTTATGCTTCCGTCTTCCTTCAGCTCACTTTCTGACTGGGAATCGTTTCGTTCCACATGACAATCTAAGTGTTTATCCTGGGGTTCCCCCCACACAACAGCATTTCTGATCGTAAATATTCCACATGTTGGATATTTACTATCGGCCCTGATGTTCTTCTGAGCAGATTCAGTCACTCTTAACACACCTCAACCCACAGAAAAATCTGATAAAATAATCCGTAGAACTATCAAGATAATCGGGACTTTACCTAGGATTGTCGGAAGGGGAGAATTGGGCCCAAAATCGGGCCGATTATCTTGTAGTGTGTGGACATTGTACTGCCTTAAGACATCACAGTTGATCATTATCGTTTCTCTTCTCGTTCTCTTCTTCCAGATCTCAGATGCGTTGATAAAGCGTGTTCAGGGCTCTCAGGACCAGTGGGTAAAAGGTGCATTGGAGCCAAAGGTCTGCCCAGAATTTGCCTTGACCGTCAACACAGACCCTCTGATGCAGTCAATTCTCCAGCTGGACTTCACTCAGAATAAAGGTAACATGTGACACGACATTTAACAAATGAGATTTAACGTTCGCTGTTTGTGGTCACCAGTGTTTGGGAAATTCCATTACAAGCAGTGCACGTTACATGATAAGGTTATGTTTTGGAAGTAATGATTTTGAGATTTGGCATGTTCATGCATTAAAATAGATAGATAGAACAGTGGAATTTAACAGAATATACAATACCATTCAAAATTTTGGAGTTGGAAAGTTGGTTTTGAAATCATTTAATTCAACTTTTTCCATCATGGATTCCTATTTCAAATAATTGCTGTTCTTTTGAACTTTCTACCTCATCAAATAATCGTAAAAAAATGCGTCAAATATTAAGCAGCATAACTGTTTTCAACATTGATTCAACATTGCATTGTTATTGCATATCTCACGGTATTGGCCGTTCTGCTTCTATTTAAAAAAAGAAAAAATATATTGTTTCTTCAGTAGGGATGGTTTAGAAATATTTGATGAAATGTATGTAGATTTCAATAAAAAAAATATTATAATTGCGCAACATAATTTGCACAATTATCACAAAGTACTTGTTTATGAGTAGTTTAAAAAAATAAAATTTCCCAACACTGGTGGTCACATTTGTAAGGCTAATAATATATTGTTTTATATATTTGTTGCAATGAGATTCTTGTTTTCCATTTAGAATTTGATTCTAGGATCCAAGGACTAGCAAACATACTCTTAAAAATTGGCAATGATACCAATATACAGTATCTTGCAAATTCAAATTCATCATGGTCTCGAAGAATAGTTGGGCAGCTCTTTACAATATCCAAACATGAATTCCATCATTCCCAGTTTCAGAGGCAAATGATCCCCCCAGTTTTACCTCTAGATTCATACATGCAACACCTGCTTTGTCCAATATCATCTTTCAGATGGTCAGGAGGCTGCATCATTGAAACAAATGCATGCAGGTGACCAGAAAGAGGAGGAGAACACAGGAGGTATTTCAGAGTTGCTACAAATGTTCCCCTATAATACTCAACCCCACCCCAAACCACAGCCCCTTGTCCTCCGTATGTTTTTTTAGAGGCACCAGTGACTTTCAGGAAGTTCTTACTCCCATGCATGTCACACCACATTTACCCGTTTAAACTTTGATGCCCCGGTGGATGATATTCGATGCTTAAATGTGTACTTTTGTACACTCTTTTAGCGGAGACCCCCACAGTGCCTCCCGCACCACTGTTGCAGTTGGAGAAATGCTGCATGCGGAACAACAGTGCCACTCTGGCCTGGAGGATAACTACAGTCCAAGCCCTGCCTGTAGAGGGTTACGTGCTGGAGCTGGATGACGGGAATGGCGGGCCTTACCGGGTACCGGGTCAACATTTTATTTTCACACTTGGTTATTTCGTACTCTGAATGCTAAATGAATTGGTACCAAGCTTAGATGGTAGCAAGTCCATCCAGCATTTAACGTCTTGAAGACAGGCAAACAGATTAGACAGAGAACAGGTGTTATTTTTAACGGGAAGATAAAGCTGAGTGTCATCGGCATAGAAATTATACGATTGTGTTTCTGAATAATATAACCAAGTGGAAGCATATATAAAGCAAAAAGAAGATTACCTAAAATAGAGCCCTGTGGCACACCAAAGGAGATTTGAGCACGAGATGAGAAACATTTCCCCAGGTTAACAGAAGAAGTTCTATCCTTGAGGTAAGATGCAAACCACTCCAGCACAGATCCCTAAAACCCAGCTACATGATCAAGTCTTTGTAAAATGATGTCATAATATTCTGTGTCAAAATGCTGCACTTAAAGGGACACTTCACCCATTTGCATTAAGCTTTGCATTGTTAGAAACCCAGTCATACTATTGAATGGTCATGCAACATTTTTTCATTTTCCCCCGAGACGAGAGAAATCTGTATTTACCTCTTTACACTTCCTCCTACAATGACGCAAAAATCGTCATTTTGCGTCATTGTAGGAGGAAGTGTAAGAGGGGGGGATTTCTGTTAAGACTACAAGCACTAGATCCACCCTTTCAAACCCGCCCATAGGGGGTTGGAACTAATGCGCTAACAGACCTATCACAGATCAGTGCGAGTGCGTTTGATTTCAACGGCAGAAACCTGCAGAAAACATGGACGAAGAAAGCTGAGTAGTAGGGGTTACCATACTCTTTTTCCCGGACATGTCCGGCCGTCGAGATCGACAAAAATGTCCGGGATTCAGCTTTTGCTTTCTGCGGTCGCCATCCATTGTTTACATGCTCACCTTTTGTTTCAATCTAACTGAATTCACCCCGATTGGTGAATCTTAATGTAATGTTTACATGAATGCTAAACAAGTGATCGGTTGATTTGCGTTTTAACATTGCTAAGAAAATACCCGCACCTCTGTGAGAGATAGCCCATGAGACCGGTGCATCTCACAGGCGCGCTCATCAGTAATCACAGTAATACAGGGAGCAGGACGAGGCTAGCGCCGCGGGAGAAAGACGCGAGGCCGGATGCGTGATCGATTGAAAGACGCGAGGCCGGTGGCGTGATCGGTTGATGTGTGTTTTACCATTGCTAAGAAAATAGCTGCTACCTGCTCCTCCGTGCGAGATACGAGAACAGTGCCTCACAGGTGTCGGTCGTCAGTAATCACGCCACCGGCCTCGCGCCGTTCTCCTGCGCCCCTCAGCCTCGTCCTGCTCGCCACAGTAAACATGATGAATGGCGACTGTAGAACGCAAAAGCCGAATCCCGGACATTTTGGGCAAACTCGTCACGGAGACTCACTCGTAGCCTAGCCTTGCCTTGATGTTTTTGTTCTCAACTGCGCTGTCTTACCGGTAGGCGTGGCTTGGGAGTGGCCTTGTAGGGCAGCGAAGCAAGTGCATTCTGGGAGTTGTTGTCTTTCATCCACATAAGCCAAAAATACATTTTCTGGCTTTTCTCAGTCTAGAAAGCTCCAAATTCAAAAATAATTTCACATTTCTTCTACATAAATGACCCACTTTCAATACACATTCATGTCTCCACGGGTGAAATGACCCTTTAAGTCAAGCAGGACTAAAATACAAAAAGAATCAGAATCAAGAGAAAGTAAAATATCATTGGTAACCTTCAATAAAGCAGATTCTGTGCTATGAAGTTCTCTAAAACCGGACAGGATTGTGTCAAAAATATGAAAACCACTCAGGACGTTGCCTTCCCTGGCCTCAAGAGGCACACTAACAACTGATGCTAGCAGCTATGGTCTTTAGTGTCTTTGCTAGTTGAAGTTGCGAGTATGACCAGTTACATTGGTGGTGTGACCTGGATGGGAGTGAGGTTTAGGATGTTGAATATAACGGATGTCAGGTAGTAAGAGCTATGCAGATAAACCTCACACCAGCAACCTCACGCTAGCAGCTGTGGTCTTCAACTTCCTTGTTAGCTGCCCACCTCCCATTCTGGTTGATACTGGTTTGAAAGACATTCAGAATGATGCAAGTACGTCCAATTACATTTGTTCCTGCTAATCAGATGTATGACCTCAAAGCTAACAGACATGGACTAGAAGCCACAAATGTTAATTGCAGATATTAAAACACATAATCATTGTGCATTTAGAATAGGGGTGTCCATTCCTGCTACTAGAAGGCACAAATTAATGAAAATGAGGAAACAAATTGGTCCAGAGTGGTGCAATGTAACTAAAACGTGGAAACAAATCAAGTTGTGTGAACGAATTTATCATCCATCCATCCATCCTCTTTTCCTATGTAGGATTGAATGATGCCTTTTTGTTTTCTAGCTTTTTTATGTTTCAGTGTTTGCAAAATCATACATGATCTACTTCTCTTTGAAACATCTACAGCTTATTTTATAATTCATGATAAACATGCAGCATCGTCTTGTATCTTATCTTAAGCAAGATTCTCCAGATGCTTTCCATTTTTAACTTTACTTCCTGTCTGCCTTTTTTTCTTCATTTCCTGTCCATGTTCCAGGAGGTATACGTGGGTAAAGAGACAGTCTGTACAGTGGATGGCCTTCATTTCAACAGTTCGTACAACGCCCGAGTCAAAGCGTACAACACTGCTGGAGTGGGAGCGTACAGCAAGGTTGTTGTTCTGAAGACGTCCGATGGTGGGTGTTTTAGTTGTCTAGTTCACACATCTTCTTTCATTCACCTTTAATAGTGTCTTTGAGAATTCTTAAAACTTATTTTCTATTTATGAAACATAGATTAAAAAAAATTGTGTGTGTGTATTATGCATTCCGTTTCCTAGTGGATCCCTGCGCTGTGGATGCTTCTCTTTAATGAGTGTCTTAGGGAAACTCCTTTCATCACTCTTTAGCTACTCTACAGAGATCAAACATCTAACTGTAGACATAGAGACTTTAACTTTAACTTCTGGTACATAGAGACTCCAACTGGTTTTTAAGTTCGTTTCGGTCTTTGAATTCATTTGACTGAGCAGTGGGCACTGGGACTTTTCACTGTTTGTATCACTCCACTTCTGCAGGTTACAATGTTGAACCAGTAGAGTGACTGTCTTTATGAGGGAGTGAGTGAATCATTCAAGCAACTGATTTGTTCAAAAACACTATCATAATAATTAGTTGTACATATTTTAATCAGCCCAAGACCATTAGAATTCAGACAAAACCCCAGGTATAGTAATTTTGGCAGGACCTGGATGTGAACATGAGTAGGTGTTTGCATGTCTACATAAACCAATGGTCCCAGAGGAGATGTTTAATTAACACAGAACATGCAAGGATTTTGCTGCCGAAACACATCTAAGAGAGCTTACCAGCTTTAATATTTCATCCCTTTAACTCTTTTAATAATTTATGTGTCACTGAAGGAGTGAATATGTGTAAATACTGTAGATGCGTGTATGATCAGCAAATTATGATTACTATACTTACACTCTTTTAAATCCTGCTATAGGTGCTGAAAGCATTTTTTCTTTTTTCACACAATATCAATATCACACATAAAATAACTGTCCTAAAAAATACTGGGCTCTGTAAACAGCAAAAAATGGGACCAGTCAAAGCCAGTCTTTTATGTCATGAAGAAATAGTTGGATCACAAAACTGGTTTTATTACCTACACTTTATTCACTGTCTCTGTAACATCATTAATTATTTTCATACAGTAACGGTATATCAGTTGCCAGTCGACCACTGTGAGATGCTATTTTGATTGATTTTTTGATTGGTTAACCTCTAATTATCTGTGAAATATGCATTTTTTTAACCACACTGAATTACTTTGTCTTATATTTTGGTTTTATCTTTCCTCTGCAGTGGCATGGTTCTCCTTTGACCCTACGTCAGCTCACAGAGACATTGTCCTGTCCAACGAACACCAGACTGTCACGTGTAACAGTTACGATGATCGCGTGGTGCTCGGGACAGCTGCCTTCTCCAAGGGTGTGCATTACTGGGAACTTAGTGTGGATCGCTATGACAACCACCCCGACCCCGCATTCGGTGTGGCACGGATTAATACGATGAAGGACATGATGCTAGGGAAGGACGATAAGGCCTGGGCCATGTATGTGGACAACAATCGCTCCTGGTTCATGCACAACAACTCCCACACCAACAGGTACGCACCTTAATTTGATGGTTGCGCCTTGAAAACTTGTTCCTCCAAATGTCACGCATTCTAGTATTCAGAAACATAGCATGGAAGTAGTATAAACAACACAAAATAAATATAGTGTGAACGATAAACACAAATAACTACATCTAAATTGAAAATGATGAAAAATATCCATTTCCATCACTTATATATTTAAGGTATCACAACTGAATGTGAAAGTTTGTTAAAGGGATCCTATTATGCATTTGTACTTTTTTTACTTTCTGTTGTGGGTAATGTTGCTGTTTGAGCAATGCACAATGACACTCCGAAGAGAGTTATTCTCTATATCAGTGTCACTGTTTCTGAACTCCCTGAAACGCCTCCATTGGAGTCTTGAGTTTTCTTCCAGGAACGAACACATCCATTATTCCTCATTTTAATAAGGCATATGCAACAAAAGTGGCGAGGCCTGGGGTGCATTTCCCGAAAGCATTGTTAGCCAACTATGGTCGCAAGTTCCATCGTTATCAGCATAGTTCAACGAGTCTGTGTTTCCCGAAACAACATAGTTCCAACGAACATTCGCAAACAGCATTGCAAAGTTGTGTTTGGAGCAACAGCTCTCCACCTGTGGTTAGAAGCATAGTTTCTGGTTTGCATGACATGTGGACTCAATAAATCTTTATCTTGAGCCAAATAAGCAAGCTGACATTCAGTACAATATATGTCTTTTATTTAGAATACATAAAAATGTAATTTACGTCTTTTAGTTTGTCGAGAGATTTAAAGCACCGTTTTTGAAGAGTGAGCATGTGCGGACGTGGATAGTACATAAGAATGAGCCTGTGATTGAATCTGGAAATTAACTGAGAAATCAAATCAAAATAACTGAGAAAAATTAGAAATAGTCCTCAGATGCCATGTTCGTAATTTATAGCAAAACATCTAGCATTATTTCGATATCAAACAGATTCATTAAAAGAAGTTATTACTCCACCACATGCGTGACATCATTAACCAACGTAGTTGAATGACCACTTTGCTAGTTGATTTCTTCAATGATACATCATACTATGGTAGTAAAGCAGCGATTCACGTCATTGTACGGGAAAAGCACCCCTGGTTGACTTGCGTTAGTTGTGTGTTGAAACTTGTGGTTATGGTAAATGCTGTGACATTTACGAAATACACTTAAAGTGGTTGACCAATCACAACACACCGGTCCACTCAACCGATCAGAGAATATTGTGCTTTTCAGAAGTAGGGGCTTCATAGAGATGGGAACTAAACAGAGAGTTACTGACAGACTGGGAAAAGAGGAGCTGCAACAATGTAATATACACTCACCTAAAGGATTATTAGGAACACCATATTAATACTGTGTTTGACACCCTTTCGCCTTCAGAACTGCCTTAATTCTACGTGGCATTGATTCAACAAGGAGCTGAAAGCATTCTTTAGAAATGTTGGCCCATATTGATAGGATAGCATCTTGCAGTTGATTGAGATTTGTGGGATGCACATCCAGGGCACGAAGCTCCCGTTCCACCACATCCCAAAGATGCTCTATTAAGGTTGAGATCTGGTGACTGTGGGGGTCATTTTAGTACAGTGAACTCATTGTCATGTTCAAGAAACCAATTTAAAATGATTCGAGCTTTATGACATGGTGCATTATCCTGCTGGAAGTTGCCATCAGAGGATGGGTACATGGTGGTCATAAAGGGATGGACATGGTCAGAAACAATGCTCAGGTAGGCCGTGGCATTTAAACGATTTCCAATTGGCACTAAGGGGCCTAAAGTGTGCCAAGAAAACATCTCCCACACCATTACACCACCAGCAGCCTGCACAGTGGTAACAAGGCATGATGGATCCATGTTCTCATTCTGTTTACGCCAAATTCTGACTCTACCATCTGAATGTCTCAACAGAAATCGAGACTCATCAGATCAGGCAACATTTTTCCAGTCTTCAGCTGCCTCTTTTTCTTATTTGTAGTGGAGATGAGTGGTACCTGGTGGGGTCTTTTGCTGTTGTAGCCCATCCGCCTCAAGGTTGTGCGTGTTGTGGCTTCACAAATGCTTTGCTCCATACCTCGGTTGTAACGAGTGGTTATTTCAGTCAAAGTTGCTCTTCTATCAGCTTGAATCAGTCGGCCCATTCTCCTCTGACCTCTAGCATCAACAAGGCATTTTCGCCCACAGGACTGCCGCATACTGGATGTTTTTCCCTTTTCACACCATTCTTTGTAAACCCTAGAAATGGTTGTGCGTGAAAATCCCAGTAACTGAGCAGGGCCGGGTTTCCAGATAACGATGTATCATAGCTCTCAAGAGCGCTTTCTACGTGCAAGGTTACGAAAGCTCGCAGCAATTCCATGAGCGTTTCCCAAAAATGCACTTAACATGAACGCGCGAGAACGCGCTCTACGTGCTACTTAAGAGTCGCTGTTCATTCGTGAAGTTCTGAAATATAACCTTATGTGGAATCGTATTCTGAATGTTTAACCTAATAATTGTCATCTGTTGTGGATTAGCAATCAAGACAAGGTTATATAAAGCACCGACAGGCGGAGGCACTCACAAAATTGCTAAAAAAAAAAAAAAAAAGAATACCTTTCAAAAAGATGAAATTAATGTCCTTTTAGAGGAGATAGAGCGAAACAAAGATGTAATTTTTAACATATTTTTGAGGATTTCTTTTATTTATTTTTTGTTCATTCATTTAATTTTGATTAAAATTATTAGATTAAATTATTTATATTTTTTTGTTTTGTTTTCTGACCTTTTTAATTATTTTATTTATACATTAATTTAACCAACAACAAAAAAGAGTAATAAAGTGTACAATAAAGTACAATCAAAACCTTATATTATAATCACATTGCATTTGAATAAAGTTAAAGGTGTAATCTGCCGGTTGTCCTGCAGGTGTCCTCATAAATCTGTCTTCTTACGATGCACTTGGGGATGTACGATTACTCCAGAGCACTCGTAGTTCTACGAAGATTTTCAAGTGCTACTTAAGCTACGATGCTTTTGGGAAACAGACCGTGATATTAAGATCAGTCGTACGATCGTTTTTACGATCAACTTAGGCTGACGATGCTTTTGGGAAATGCAGCCCAGATTGTGAAATACTTAGACCAGCCCGTCTGGCACCAACAACTATGCCACGCTCAAAATTGCTCAAATCACCTTTCTTTCCCATTCTGACATTCAGTTTTGGAGTTCAGGAGATTGTCTTGACCAGGACCACACCCCACACCCAATGCATTGAAGCAACTGCCATGTGATTGGTTGATTAGATAATTGCATTAATGAAAAATTGAACAGGTGTTCCTAATAATCCTTTAGGTGAGTGTATGTGAAAAATGTTTCCAAGCATAAAAACCTATTCTAGTAGACTCCAAAAACAAAACGGTATTTCACACATCTTCTTTCGTTCACCTTTAATAGTGTCTTTGAGAGTTCTTAAAACTTATTTTCTATTTATGTAACATAGATAAAAAATGTGTGATATAGATAAAAGCACACACACACGCACACGCACACACACACACACACACACACACACACACACACACACACACACACACACACAAAAAAAACACACACACACACACACACACACACACACACACACACACACACACACACACACACACACACACACACACACACACACACACACACACACACACACACACACACATCTTCCTGTGGATGCTTCTCTTTAATGAGTGTCTTAGGGAAACTCCTTTCATCACTCTTTAGCTACTCTACAGAGATCAGACATCTAACTGTAGACATAGAGACTTTAACTTTAACTTCTGGTATATAGAGACTCCAACTGGTTTTTGAGTTTGTTTCGGTCTTTGAATTAATTTGACTGAGCAGTGTTTCAAAAAGTGCTGATATTTATATCAACGGCACTGGGACTATTCACTGTTTGTATCACTGCACTTCTGCAGGTTACAATGTTGAACCAGTAGAGTGACTGTATTATGAGGGAGTGAGTAAATCATTCACACAACTGATTTGTTCAAAAACACTATCATAATTAGTTGTACATATTTTAATCAGCCCAAGACCATTAGAATTTAGTGAAAAACATAATATGGTTTCAACACCATTCGCTAAAGACTTGCTTTTTCATTCACTCATCTCTTTATATAGGTTGCAGATATATTATATAATAATATTATTAGTATTTGTATAATAGGTCAGTGTCTCCACCATGTTTCAGTTCAACAAGTATCTTCTAATGCCACAACTCAGCAACTCTTCACATCTTGTGGAGCATTATAACCATTGTTTCAGTTCCGGAACATAAAGCTTAATTGAAACATGTGGTGCATGTAAACGTGATGTATGTCACACTTATGCTGATGCAGTGCCCTCAGGTGAGTATCAAGGACGGACTGACTATAACACTTGAATACTAATGCAACCATTTAAAATTCTGTTTCTGTTTCTGGATACTGAGGTGACTGAGAGGACACGCTAACAGTACTGCTGACGTTACACTTAATCCCTGAAATCTGTGCCTTTTGTATGTCAACCCACTTAATGTAGCCTGAAGCCAAACTTGTTCTACTGTACGTCTTTGTCAGTCTTGGATCCATGCATCTCCTTTCATATTATCCATTTTTAATAATATTTTATATATTCCCCTATGCACATTTTTCTTTTATTCTTTTGTCCCTCCGTCACCCAGGGACTCTAAGCAGGTAAAGCATTCAAGTGAAAGTAGTTTATAGTCCCTCCAGTAAAGCTAGTAATAGTTGTAGTTCTGTTATTAGGTCTGTGTTGGTTGTTAGATGAGAGAATGTTCCAGAAACACAGTGCTCATGTTTGCAGTAATATGCATTTTTGGTGATCCGCACTAAATACAGGTGGAAGCCGGGACGAAAATCAGATCACTGGCCCTGTTTCCACCTGTCATTAAGATGCATTTTCGAGAATCCGATCACAAGTGGTCAACCGAGAATATTACCTTTTCCACCTGCTATTAACATGCATTTCAAATGCATCTCCTGTGACCGATTGTGTTCCGATTTCATTGAGACATTCCCTCCCCTTTTGTTTGGCAACACTTTGAAAAAAAGCCTATGGGAAAATCCCATAGGGGTTTTTGTCGAGGGAACCAGTGTGATGAGAACTGCTGGTTGGCCTACAAAGTGATACCTGCACCTCTCTATAACGTTAACTATGAAGTTTTAATAATCGTTTTAATTCTTAAGAATAGAGAATTCCAGACTACAACAAAAGGTAAGATATGATTAGAATCACTTTCAGAACAATATTTTTTTCAGCTGATGAGCAATAAAAACATTGACAGACAATTGACAGACAATCAGAATCCACCCGACTTTAAAGAGTTAGAGCATTTAAAGCAGCAGACGTCAAAACTGAAGTGTCTGTTCATAACAGAACATTATTGCTGGTGTGGACACTAATATAGTTATTGTGATAGTTATTTTATAGTTATCCTCCTTGGTGTGAACAGACCTTTATGCCATTCGCAACCGAGCGGGAAAGGAAGCGAATGAAAAGCATAAGGAGGGCAGATGCAAATTTTGACCATGATCCAATTTTCTTTTTCTTACAATCTTACAAACGTCCCAGAGCAAACACATTATAGATATTCGGGATGCATTCAGGACGGATAACGTTTTTAATAAAAATGTGTTTTTGACTACCTCCTTATGTGGTTTCAGTAATCTGATCACAAAACTTTTAGAACCTGTTTCCACCTATATTTAGTGCTGGCCACTTTAGTCCATGAGCCAGGGGGGTCCATCGGTATCAACAGGGGGGCAAATGCTATCATTGTTTTTTGGCAAGGTATACACCCCTAGTACTAGAAAAATCACGATAGCAGTGCAGCGGTGGTAGCGAAATCACTTTTTTCAGCTTATGAAGTTACTAACCCCCTAAAATAAATTCCGTTTTTGAAATCTGGTGTATATCTGGTTTTGGCTCATGCTAGGGATATTGTCAATATTCTATAATATGGTGCTTGGTATTGTTGGAAAGGGGACCTTTTAGGCTTTCATTCAAGCCCAGTACTGAATCTGTCTGACAAACACAGAGGTCACATGACTTCTTTAAACCAGAAATAACACACATTTTTTCACAATTTCCGCCTAAACTGTATGCTTTATTTTATCCCTGTGGCATGAAAGAACACCAGGGACACAAAACTCAACAACTTCAATACTCAAGGCACTCTGATGACTCAGAAAATGTATAATATACCCATACTATTTATTTGTGAGAGCCTTAAATTAGACTTGAATTAGATTTGTGCAGCCAGTACAAGTCTTCAAAATAGAATAGAGCCAATAGAATGGACAAATAGGATGGAGACCTATTAGTTGTAAAAGTCAATAAAGAAACAGGTTGGAAAGTGAATATATTTAATCAAAGACTGGTTTGTATGTTGATGTCCATTATTTTATTATATAATCATCATCATTTTCCATGTCGTCCTTGTCTTCATCTGAACTTTCTACACAGGTCACCTGGTTTTCGCACTCTATCAGTTTACACATGTCTGTGCACCTGAGGCCATTTGCAAGACACATACATCGTGGGAGTGAACATTTTTTTGTGCAATTCAAAACTTTGTGCACATTATATATATATATATATATATATATATATATATATATATATATATATATATATATATATATATATATATGTGTGTTCTCTGAGATTTGGAGTCATTATATTTTGAGAAAAATTAAGTTTTAATAGGCTATTACAAGAATAAAGTCACTATATTTCAGAAAATAATCTTAGTCTGATGTGCATTACGTGATTGCTCTGCTGATACGGTAGATCTCAGACCTTCTGACAGACTCAGAGCCCCGTTTGGGTCTCTGGTCTCTGAATGAGACAAAGTTTAGGGAAGTGGATGTAGGAGGTGGAAACCCGAAACTACGGCAGAAATCGACACTCGGTTACTAACGTAACCTCGGTTCTCTCTAGAGAGGGAACGAGTTTAGCGTAAGTTTAGCTTACGCTACGGGAAAACTCCTTTTCTCTTTCTTAATTTATAGAATGTAAAACGCATTTGCTGTAGCAGGCAGACCTAGGAGAGACAGCTCGTGCGCCTATTGGCTGCTCTGCGGCAACTGCTGCAGCCTATCAGTGCATCAGACATGACGTCAGCGCCAATGAGAGGCTCGCCTCGCGCTACGTCATGGCCCGCCAAGATGGGTGTGGCCTTAGCCTATAAATACCCATCGCCCAGGTAGCACAATGATTTCAGTGACTGGAAGCGAAACCATAGCGCAGCACAAGCACGGCAGGCTATGCAACACTCGTTCCCTCTCTAGAGAAAACTCTAGTGTCATTCTCTTACGAGAGTACTCTTGTGTTGCGTAGCTTATGCTACGGGAACCCTATGTAAAGCACCGTGCGTGCTGAGGTTCCAACACTTATGTCCCAAGGGCAGTAGCCCGGGGCTCATGTATAAGTGGAGCGGTCGCAACGGCAGAACAGGGCGGGACGACTCGGTATTATGAGATAGGTGCATACACATATATGCAGTTAAGGCAGTATATCAACCTTGAAACTGCATAAGCAGTTGCAGCATATCAACAGTCTAATCAAACTGAGTTGGGTAGACAATGTTAATATGGCATAATCAGGCTGAGAACAGCCTGACCTGTAGGGCGGGTACTTCCAGGTTATAGAACCTTACAAATGTAGACAGTGGGGCCCAGCCTGCTGCCATACAAATGTCATTAAGTGAGACCCCACTTGTCCAGGCCCACGACGAGGCCATTCCTCTAGTCAATGTAAATGTAGTCGAGTGGGCCCTAACCCCCAAAGGGCAATCCAGGCCCTTGGTCGCATTAGCCGACGCGATAGCGTCTACTATCCATCTGGACAGGGTCTGTTTCGAGATGGCTAGCCCTTTGACGTGGCCATCGAACGAAACGAAAAGCTGCTCCGTTTGCCTAAAGGCAGCAGAGCGCTCCACATAAATCCTTAAAGCCCTTACTGGGCAAAGGAAGTTAACCCCAGCCTCACTGTCAGACGCAGGGAGGGCCGAAAGGGAAATAACTTGCGCTCTAAAATGGGTCGCAAGCACCTTTGGGACATAAGCATGCCTTGGTTTGAGGATGACCTTAGAGTCATTAGGCCCAAATTCCAGGCACGTAGCGCTTTACTGAGGTTAGTGCCAACAGAAAAGCGGTTTTGAAGGACAGGTACTTTAGCTCCACCGCGTGTAATGGTTTGAATGGTCCACCTTTCATGGCCTCTAGGACTGTGGAAAGGTCCCACGCTGGAACCGAGGGTGGCCGAGGAGGGTTCAGCCTCCTTGCTCCCCTGAGGAAACGGATTATGTGGTCATTCTTTCCCAGCGACTGGCCATTCACAGGCTCCGTAAAAGCCGTTATAGCCGCCACATACACCTTGAGCATGGATGGGGTTCTCCCGCTGTCCAACAGCTCTTGTAGGAAAGAAAGCATCACCATTACCTCGCAATCTAGCGGGTTTAAGTCATGAGCTGAGCACCATTCAGCGAACACTGACCATTTAGACGCATAGAGCCGTCTAGTAGACGGAGCTCTAGCCTCTGTGATCATGTTCAGCACTCCCTCCGGGAGGTGAAATGATGATAGTTGATCGCCCACACATGTAGGGCCCACAGCTCGGGGCATGGGTGCCAAATTGCACCCTGGGCCTGGGACAACAGGTCCTTCCTCAGCGGAATCGGCCATGGAGCTGTGTTCCCCAGTTCTATCAGTTCTGAACTTGATTCTCCCATAGTGGGGCTACCAGGAGTATCAAGAATTTGCTCTCCCTGACTCGCTTGATTACCTGTGGTAACAAGTTGACCGAGGGAAATGCAAAGAGAGGACGCCTGGGCCAGTTTAGGGCCAGCGCGTCTCGTTCTTTTGAAAAGAACATTGGGCAGTGAGCGTTGGTTTGCGACGCAAACAGGTCTACCTCTGCTCTGAAAAATGTCCCAGATATTTTGCACCGTCAGGGGATGCAGGGACCACTCCCCTGGGGAAAATTTGGCCCTGGATAGCATATCTGGGCCCACGTTCAGGACACCCGGCACATGAGCCACTCTCAGCGAGCACAGATTGTGCTGGCCCCATATGAGGAGGCGTTTTGCTATTGCAAGAAGGCTCTGGGACCTGAGGCCGCCCTGGCGATTTATATAGGACACCACTGACGTGTTGTCCGTTCTGACTAGGGTTGGGTATTGGTTGGGTTTTATCCGATACCAGTACCTACTCGGTATTTTTCAAACGGTTCCGGTGCTTAAACGGTTCTTGAAACGGTACTTAAGAAAACTAAACCACACACCCTTTATCAAAAAAATAATACCTCTGTGTGTGTGTGTGTGTGTGTGTGTGTGTGTGTGTGTGTGTATGTGATTTTCTGAAAAAGATTTTCTGATTTCTGATTAAATGAAAAATTGTGCCCTTTAAAAGGCTACTGATGTAGCACAAAACACTTGAGTTAAGATAAAAATTTTGTCTTCTCATATTATGACTTTTACAAAACAGAGAAATATCTGACACTGAGCAGAAATATTTAACACACACAGTATAGCCTCATATAAATATACTTGCTATTGATATACTTCATACTTGATATGCAAGATTTGCAGTTGGCATTAAAATACTAGACTTACCCGAAGAGGAACACTGGCAGCTGAACTTGAACTTTAGTCAAGCGTGTCAGAGGTTTTGGGTTCTAATCCGCATTCGTAGTTTTTTTTTTTTTTTTTTTTTACCGATTATGCTCATCAGTGGTTGTATACAGTATCAAGCAGGGACACTTTGTGTCCATTATATTTTGAGATTTCACCAGAACGAATAGATATGAGGCGCCGTCTATAGGGCTTAAATCAAACTTCATTCACGCACATATGAAACCCTTGCATACACATATACTAGGTAGTCACACATACATGTATACTGCTGAATGCTCAAACTAATACATATGTAATGCACAATGCTCATGCACACACACGCAAACTCTACACACACGAGACGCGTGGAACTCTCCGCGCACATAGGCTACTCATCTGAGACGCGAGCACACACGCTCACATACACACACACAAACTCTCCGCGCACATACTCATATAGACGGCGCCTCATAAATAGATCGATCTCCACAACGTACTGAAGCGCGCGTCCGAGTGAAGACAGTGCGGGAGCCAAGAGAAAACACTGTATCCGCGCCACTGATCGCAGCGGCAACGAGCACTTTGATCACTTGATTTAAAAAACACATTTCAGCGCTAGATCGTCTCTTATTTAACAAACGAACTAAATGAATGCTCTGCTGGTTAACTGGAGATGTTTTATTATTGGATCATTCGTGCCGCGAGATGTTTTATAGGGGGCGGTAAAAAACGTCAGGCACCGAAATCAGGCACCGAAAGTTTCGTTCTTATTCGGTCTGGTTACTACCGTTTACGTCGGAACCGGTTCCCTATTGGAACCGGGTTTCGGTACTCAACCCTAGTTCTGACCAGAACGAGGTGGTTCCTTAATGCGGGGAGGAAAAACTGAAGGGCGTTTTCGACCGCTTTCATCTCTAGACAGTTTATGTGTAGACGCTTCTCCGCGTCTGACCACAGGCCCATAAAAGGTCTCCCTTCGTATAGGGCGCCACAACCCATGTTGGAAGCATCCGTCGAGACTACTTTGATTCGTGAGGCGATGCCCAGGTTCACGCCGGACTTCATCCACGGTTGCAGAGCTTCTGCGCATGTCTGATTCACTGTGAGATGAAGCAAACCTGATGTCCACGCTCGCGCTGGCACACGCCGTCTCAGCCACAGCTGAAAAGGGCGCATGTGTAGCAGACCCAGC
The DNA here is from genome assembly GCF_964197995.2 of Scardinius erythrophthalmus. Taxonomy (NCBI): domain Eukaryota; kingdom Metazoa; phylum Chordata; class Actinopteri; order Cypriniformes; family Leuciscidae; genus Scardinius; species Scardinius erythrophthalmus. The sequence goes on from NC_138231.1 coordinate 24,611,747, forward strand.
CGCAGCACCGTCGTTGCTAGGCGCTGGATCGCTGCCGCGCTTTCTTGCATCAGGCGCGCCACCATAGACCTGGAGTCCAACTCTATCCCCAGAAAGGATATTTCCTGGCTGGGGGATAGAATACTTTTGCTCCAGTTGACTCTGAGACCCAGCTGTTCCAGATGGGCCAGCAGTAATGCTTTGTGTAACACCAGGTCCTCCTTCGACTGTGCTATAATTAGCCAGTTGTCCAGATAGTTCAAGACTCTCACGCCCCTTCGTCTGAGGGGTGCGAGCGCCGTGTTTATACACTTCGTAAATGTACGAGGTGCTAAAGACAGGCCGAACGGAAGGACGGTGTACTGATAAGCCTGGCCCTTGAAGGCGAATCTCAAGAATGGCCTGTGACGGGCTGCTATTTGGATCTGAAAATAGGCGTCTTTCCTAGGGGGGCTAGGAAGACTTAGGAGGCTCGAAGCTCGGCGCGAGCTTGGGCCTGGGTCCCCGGGGTCGGAGGCAGTCGGAGGCGGCTAGTAGAACGCGAGCGCTGATGTGCATCCCGGGCCTGGCGATGTTGCGGGGCTGGAGCGCCGCGGCAAAAAGTGTCTCATAGCTTGAGACGTTTTCTGCACCTCCAAGAAAGCCCTTCACCGAGGGACCGAAGAGACCGGCTGGTGAAACAGGAGCATCTAGAAAGGTGGCACGGTCAGACTCAGACATGTCGGACAGCGTTAGCCACAGGTGACGCTCTGTGACGGTGAGGGAGGCCATGTTGTGGCCAATGGCCTGGGCAGCGGCTTTAGTAGCTCTGAGAGCTAAGTCCGTCGCACTCCTTAAGTCCGTCACAAACTCCTTTGTTGGTCCAGCCTCGTCCAGTGAACGGAGAAGGTTGGCCTGGTAAATTTGCAAAACAGCCATGGTGTGGAGAGCAGATGCGGCTTGACCGGCGGCCGCGTAGGCACGGCAGATCAACACCGAAGTGGTCCGGCAGGCTTTGGTAGACAGACTTGACTTGGCCCGCCAATTGCATCGCTACGGCTTCCTCCACGGGAGGAACAGAGAGATATCCCGTCTTTCACGCCGTCCAACCGCGGAGAGCGTCGAAGAGACAAAGGACCTCAGCCTGGCCAAGTATGGGGCTCCCCACGACCTGGAGAGCTCGTTGTGCAGCTCAGGGAGGAAGGGAGCGGGCCTCAGAACAGGTGCAGAGCGGCTTCCTGGCAGAAAACAACCATCCAAATTCTCCTCGGGCATAGTCCAGTCAAGGCAGAGGTCCTCCACGGCCTTCGTGAGGAGGCAGAGAAGCTCAGCGTCAGGGATGGAACCCGACCATTCCTCACTCCCGGACGCAAGAAGAGAGCAGCTGTCGGACTCCACAACATCCCCTTCCATCCCCTCGGCCGCGGGGCGCTGGCCGTCAAAGAAGGAGACGGGGGACTCCGAGAAGGAGGTTTGCGGGGACGCCGCCGGCGAGTGCTCCTTTACCGAAGCTTCTGGTGGCCTTTGTGAGCGTCGCTTCTTACGACGCGGCCCAACAGAAGGCTTGGAAGAGGCAGACTTGATGCGAACAAAGCCTGTCGAGCCCGCAGGGTCGAAAGAGGCAATGACTCGCATTCACGGCAGCCACGTGGTCCGCGTGTTCTTTACCCAGGCAGGAAGTGCACAGCACGTGCCGGTCCCTGTCGCTGAGGACGGCTCTGCACGAGCCGCAGATCATGGTAGGCATTTAAAAATGCCTGGCTCTTTTAGAGCAGCGGCGAACACACACGGACCAGTGAAAGGATATAGGCGCCGGATAGCGCAGCAGGTACGGTGAGTGAAGGCGGCGAATATCCAGTCAGCGTCCTCAGAACTCGAGCTCGTCCCGCTGATAGTGCTGTTCGACGGTGCAGCTTCTTCTCTCAGAGATCCAGCGAAGTGTAGTCACTAGCTGAAAAGAGACAAAATCATTGTGCAACCTGGGCGATGGGTATTTATAGGCTAAGGCCACACCCATCTTGGCGGGCCATGACGACAGCGCGAGGCGAGCCTCTCGTTGGCACTGACGTCATGCCTGACGCACTGATAGGTTGCAGCAGTTGCCGCAGAGCAGCCAATAGGCGCACGAGCTGTCTCGCCTAGGTTTGCCTGCTGCAGCAAATGCGTTTTACATTCTAAAAATAAGGATAGTTTTTTGCTTCAGTATTCTCGAGTTTTCCCGTAGCTAAACTTACACAACACAAGAGTACTCTCGTAAGAGAAACACAGAGCTCAAATGCGACACTTCTGCCGCAGCATCTCCACAGCAGCGCCATTATAAACCTGAAGATGCACAGACAGCGCGCTGCTCATCTCTCTATTTTTACAGCGATTGATTCATGCCGGTTCCATAATGAGACTGACGCAACCAGAGACATTTTAGGCGCTGCAGCATATTAAATATATTATAAATAGTTTTTCCGCATGAGAAATACAGTGTGTGGCGAGAGGGTGTGACAAAAGACCGAAATGAGTGACTGTCACGTGACACATGAGAGCCCTGACTGCACTGTAGCAGTTACTGTTACACTGTTTAACCTGCAAGCTAGCTAGCCTGCTAAAAACACCAAGCTTACATTAGCTACTGCTACTATTCCCCACCAATTCACAAGCACAAGAGAAAAAGTATTTTGTACTTACATTTAATACCCCTGGAACTCAATGGAAGTTGATTGAAGATGGCATAGTTGGTAGTGTTGTTATAACCAGTCAACTGAACCAACAATCTTTTCACAATACTGACAAAACCTTGTCAAACTGTCAAAATCTATCAACATTCCGTGCATGAGCTACTTTCTGACATTCTAACTGAAAGTGGGTGAATATCAAAATACATGATAGAAACATTTTGTTAAACCACTTACAAGTGTTATGTTGACAACACTATTGAAACAATTACTTTTTATTACAACTGTACATGAATAAATAGGCCATTTGGCCCTGGACTAATAGGGTATTCTATTTGTCCATTCTATTGGCTCTATTCTATTTTGAAGACTTGTACTGGCTGCACAAGTCTAATTCAAGTCTAATTTAAGGCTCTCACAAATAAATAGTATGGGTATATTATACATTTTCTGAGTCATCAGAGTGCCTTGAGTATTGAAGTTGTTGAGTTTTGTGTCCATGGTGTTCTTTCATGCCACAGGGATAAAAGAAAGCATACAGTTTAGGTGGAAATTGTGAAAAAATGTGTGTTATTTCTGGTTTAAAGAAGTCATGTGACCTCTGTGTTTGTCAGACAGATTCAGTACTGGGCTTGAATGAAAGCCTAAAAGGTCCCCTTTCCAACGATACCAAGCACCATATTATAGAATATTGACAATATCCCTAGCATGAGCCAATACCAGATATACACCAGATTTCAAAAACGGAATTTATTTTAGGGGGTTAGTAACTTCATAAGCTGAAAAAAGTGATTTCGCTACCACCGCTGCACTGCTATCGTGATTTTTCTAGTACTAGGGGTGTATACCTTGCCAAAAAATAATGATAGCATTTGCCCCCCCGTTGATACCGATGGACCAAATTTGGGGCCCTGGCTCATGGACTACTTGTAATTTTACCACGAAAAACAGAACTTAATACAAGATGGAATCAGGTCCACTGAAACCTCATACATTGGGTGTTAAAAATGCATGCGACCACATCGCATTTGTAGTGTAAATGCTCAACCGTCCCAGACTGCAGTGAAGCGCTGCCAACTCATCTAACACACAAACGTTATTATGGGATGTGTTGTGAGGGAGCAAACCAAAGCAGGTGATTCAAACTTCTCTGCGTTATAACCAGAACACACAGATTACCGTCATTGTCGTTGCTTCCCTCCTTATCCTTTTTTATTTACTTAATTTCCTGCTTGTTAGACGCTTAACATGGGTTCTTTCATTCAGGATTGTTTGTGTTCCACACATGCCGCTCACAAGAAAGTTATGCAGTTTGTGACGAAATGAGAGAGGAGTGTCTTGAAGAACTACGAACACAAGACGTCACAGGAGATGCATTTGAAATCCATGTTAGAAAAATTCTGTCATCATTTACTTTCCATTATGTGTCATACCCTTAAGTTTTCCATTCATCTTCGAAACACGAATGAAGATATTTTTTATATTCTCTCATCATTTTTGTACATCCAACATTTTGTACATCCACACAACCAAAAATGTAAAGCTTCAAAAAGGTCATAAAGACATCGTAAATATGAAATGAGCAGTTCAATCCAAGCAATCGAAAAGGTCACATCATATGATTAACAGATTTAATTTAGACTTTTATTCACATATATAAACGTTGATCAATGCACATTAAAATGGTGAAAAGAAGCTCAACTGTGCCTGCTTATCACGTGAGAACAAACCTCACTGGTTCTTGCACCATTTTTGATGTATGAAATCTTCATTAGTGTTCTAAAGATGAACTAATGTCTTATGAATTTGGAAGAGCATGAGGGCGAGTAAATGACAGAGTTTAATTTTTTTGGGTGAACCAACCCTATAACACCAGATGGAACCATGGCCAATGTTTAGAAATACAATAATGTAAAACTTCCTCAACATGTTTCTTCTTTTGAAACTTTTGAGCCACTGGTTTCACCACTCTTTAAATATAAGTAGGTGATATCACACTTGCAGTCATCCTGCAATATTAAAATAAGCTCTGCTGTGATTCGGAAGTACATTCAGACTGGAGTGGAGCCACAGCAGTTCCCCCTCCTTGGGTTTATGTTCTCTGCTCCAGCTCCACTACAAATTTTCCTTTGCCTGCATTCTTTGCCTTTTGATCTTGGATCAAAAGAAAACTCAAAAGGCTCTGACTTTTTCAAAATCTTGCTCCTTGTTCCAAGCAAAATGACACAATTCTGCTCCCCACTTTGTATCACACACATACTCTGGTTCAGAACAACACAAACAGAGACAAGCGGAGTGATGCCAGCAGTGAAACATTCTAGTGCTGTTCTACTAAATATCAGAACTGCAATCAGATTAGAAGTTGCGTAATATTGTATAGAACAAAAGTAAGTTGTTGAAATAAAGTGGAAACTAGATCACATGCAATTAGTATCATGCCAGTTTTGGTGCAAATATTTAAAGATTTTTTTTTTCTCTATGATACAGCTGTGTTTAGATTTGAATACTTTTGCGATATATTGTGTCACTGATTACCTTCTTTCGTCTCCTTCCTCTTCTGTCTGATTCTTGCAGGGCTGAGGGTGGCATCTCAAAGGGTTCGACTGTGGGAATCCTGTTAGACCTTACAAAACACACACTGACCTTCTTCATCAATAAACAGCAGCATGGACCAATGGCTTTCGAGAACCTGGAGGGTGTGTTCATGCCCGCCGTTAGCCTCAACCGCAACGTCCAGGTGAGCAGCAGATCCACACTGACCTTTAACCTTTATCCCACTCAGTGATTGGTAGCATTGGAAATCGAGAACTGTTTCTTATTCTTCATCATTCTCATGCCGTTTAGGTTTCTTGACTAAACTCTGGATCCTTTTGTTTTGTTTTGTTGTAATAAAAGGTACTTTAAGGGTTTTTTCACACTTGGGATGTTTGGTTCGATTAAAATTAACCCTGGTGCGATTGCTCTGTTAGTGCGGCTCACTTGAATAAGTGTGAACACCATCTGAACCCTGGTGATTACCAAACAAGCAGACCGAGATGCTGAAAAGATGAAAATGCATAACGGACCAAAGACATGTAAACAAACCAAAAACGGGACATGAGGGGCTTTCGCACCGGTGAACCTTTACCGGAGGAATAGTTCCTAGAACTATTGGTGGAAGTACCCGCATTTTGGCGTGTTCGCACCGCAAGAACTGGGAACTATTTTAGTTCTAGGAACTCCTTTTGGAGGAACTAATTGAGCTCCTACTTCAGAGTAGAGTCTAGCCCAGCACTATAGGAACTACCAGTGACGTTAGTGTACACTGATTGGCCGAACGCACACGAAACACCAGCACCCACCATCTGTGTAAACACACAGATTATAGCCTATATATTTACTACAGAAACTAACTCTATGAACCTGGAAAACAGTAAAAGATGGGCCTCTTAACCTTTACGCTTTACTCAGGCTCTGGCGTTCTCAGCACCGTAAAATAAAAGTCACAACAACAAGCGCGGCTCACGTCACTTCAGATTTCCTACTGGTGGTGCGAATGCAACCAGGAAAACGTTCCTAGGGGAACATTTAGTTCTCAGGGAACTACCCTGGTGGCTAGTTCCTAGAATTACCTGGTGTGAAAGCCCCTATGATTCCTTTTGCTTTTTGACTCCTTTACACATTTCATAAGCTCTTCAGTAGTTCTCAGCTGGTCAAAATACCATCATATGTAGCTATGCACATACAATGAGTGCATTAGCCCAGCACACAGCATTGTTTTGGATGTTCGGTAAGTTACGTTGTGAAATATGCTCAATAAAAGCCGACCAATCAGGTTGTGAACATGCTATCTCATAACCCTACCTAGGTTCAGTGTTAAAATGGCAATGCCCATGTGAATGCTAAGCGGATCAGGACTAAATATATATATATATATATTTTTTTTTGGTCCGGACCTAACGAACCAAGTGAACCAAACTGCAAGTGTAAACACACCCTAAATCCTTCCTCAAAAGTACTAAGAATTGTTAATGGATGGAACTAGAAATCATAAATCATAAATCATAAATCAGAATCATTCCTCATGATTCCCATCCCTAGTGATCAGCATTAATGATTGAAATGTGTATTTTTCACAGGTGACTCTGATCACAGGTCTGGAAGTCCCAAAGAGCATCATGTGATCATCTTTGACCAATGAGAACGAGCCAGATCTTTCTTATCAAACGAATCAGTGCTCTCAAACTGCACTAACATATAAAAAAGCTGATAAAACTTTGAGGGAAGAAAAATATGTTTTGGAATATTTGAGCTTAGTTAATATTGTTTTCGCTTATGGACATCTGGGTGATTTGCATTTCAGTGTTTACAAATCATTCCCATGTTTACAGAAAAACAAACCACTGGATATCCCCACGGGGGCCGAAGCTGGAGTCGAACCCCAAAGCACTTTGAAGTAGAGTTCAGTCTCTTTTTCATACCTCCAATGAAAATTTAGCACAGTTCCAAAAATGTAATGTGATTAAAAAAATTCAAACATATCAAGCATTTGATATGTTAGCAGCGGAGTAAAGCAACCGTAATCAGACAACTGCGAGACTAAAAGTGAATTTGAAATAATTTCAGGTTAATTTCACATGCTACACGAATCTCAGGTTTACTCACCTTTAATCTGCTGTGTGATCACAGCACAGACTTCAAAAGGCCTCAACAAATTCATCTCTCAGACGGTACCATAAATCTGGGTTGCTAGGATTGAAAAAGTCCCAGTCAAGCCAAAGGCCCTGCATCAGAGAGTGACGTGACTAGAGTGAGTTTACAATCTCTTTACTTCAACAAATTCCAATCCTTATATTTGATGCAGATCTTTCTTGTATAATAAGAAATAGATAGTCGTATGGAGGATAGAGTGATTTGGGTGGTTTTTAGGGCGTTGCTATGCAGTTGCGGTGTGTTCTGAATGGCTTAAACCGGGTTGTTTTAAAGTTTCTAATGTGTTCTGTGTAGTTGCTCGGAGGTTACTTAGTTTTCACCTCATGGACTACAAAACAGCACACTTGCTGAATTAGCTGCACAACTTGAGGTATCATTCATGATCGTAGCACAAACTGTGGGATGAGTTACGTGCTGGTGTAATACTTATCGAATGCACAGTTGTGATACTTGTCAGCGCTAACACACACACACACACACACACACACACGCACACACACACAAAAGAGTTCTGGTTTACCAAAATGAAATAATAGCTGCCATTAGAGATGGATTGTACCCTCACCACCAAGTTGATTTGGTCTTGGTGTTTCATATGAGCCACAGTTGTGAATATTTAGCCAGAATCTCAACTCTCCTTACACTGTGACACACGTGTTCCTCAAGAGTCTTGAAGATGAAGTGTGTGTTTTTTCTCCTATGCCAGCTTAATATGCTGAGGCAACTGTAAGTAAGCCATTTTAGCCTAGTCAAGACAAGTCAAGTCACATTTATTTATATAGCGCTTTAAACAATACAGATTGTTTCAAAGCAGCTTTACAGAGATAACAGGAAAATAATGCAAACAAGTTTGTTTTCAGAAGAAAATAGCGTCACAGTCCAGCTTAAGTAAGTTCAGTGATGTTTCATTTTTGTTTAAAAAAAGTTATTTAGTTCATTTATATATATATATATATATATATATATATATATATATATATATATATATATATATATATAGCCGCTCTGGAGTAAACCGTGATGTCATCGTCCAGCTCAGTTCAGTTCTTGTATAATAGTGTCAATGCAGGCAGATCAATATTATAACATTGCCTAGGTTGATTCAGAGAAAAGACACTGTGCCTCTGTGGGACTTTCAAAACATTGCTCGGGGTTCGTTTGATCTAGCCTTAGCAACAAAGACTCAACCAATGGTGATAGTTTGGGGCGGGGCTATCTGTATTTCCGACCAACAAGAGAAGAATGCTTGAGAAACCCTTTTGAAAACAGTCACTATATTTGTAAATGGAGAGGTGCAGGTATGAAGTCACTTTGTTGGCCAACCAGCAGTTTGCATCACACTGGTTCCCTTGACAAAAGCGCAATAGGATTTTCCCATAGGCTTTTGGATTATCGCTAAAAACAAGCTCTGTGATCAACAAAAGTTCATGATACTTGCATGTTTTGTGCATCAAGATAATTATCACAAATGAACAACTTTTATGAATTTTGAAGACTAAATGCAGTCGCCAGAAGTAAAAAGCTAAAGGTAGGCTATACGTTTGAGTTAGAATGGTTTATAAGAACACAATTATAAATATAACGGTGCTGTAAAGTTTACCTGTTCGGCGTGATGACGTTTAATCTCGACAGCCTCTGTAGGTCACGTTTAGACACTGGTTAGCAACCACCTTTTTCAAGACATGTAACAGCTTTTTTTAAAAATCACGAGTGGGGTAATACTGATGTATTTTATGTCGTAGAATAAAACGTGAAAGTGTCTTGAGCTTGTGTTCACCACAGGCCTTATTTCAACCATTTAACCAATCCCCATTCAAAAAACCCATTGACTTCAGGACGATGGAACCGGAAGTGCTAAAATGCTAACTCACTTCTGTGTTTTTGCCTACAAATTGATGTCATACCTGCACCACTCAATTATTTTAGTTGTGACGTGGAAATTACACACTTTGACAATAAATAAATGACAGACTCAAGATTCATACACCTCAGTCACATGTAAATGAGCACCTCATGGTTCAATTTATCAGCATCATTTCCACGCTGCGCCCTTCAACGGTTTCTGTGCTTTTTTTTTTAGACAATGCCAGAATAGCAAGTCATACCACGTTGTCGGGAGAGATGATTGCATTTGCATGTTGTATAGGCTGTAAATATGGTCAAAGCAGTGAAGCGTGCATGAGTTACGTATTCATTATATTGAATTTGTGTTGCACAGTGATGACACGGATAAAACAGAAATACAGTATAGATGCAGAGTTGCAGTCTGCCCCCTAGTGTTTGTTGTGTGGAATTATTTTCTGATAATGTAGCCTTGAGTTAAACCTCCATGAAGCCACTTACCTACATACAATTCTCATAAATCTGGTGCATGTCACAATAAACGCTATGAAGAGCCACTTATGGACCTCACAGTAGGAGATACAAGCCTATGTTCAGCTTATACAGTACCTCTGTTCAAATTATAATGGTTTCAGGGAGAAATGAGAGATGAATGGAAAGATATTATATTTATGTTTATTATCCTGTCCAGATATTAATTTGCCGGATTATGGGAGCAGATAATGACCCATTGGAGATGTAAAGCATGGGATGTTGTTGATATTCATAACACATTTCTATGAAGTTTAATTAATGTAAATAGCTTGTTCCGATGCTTTTATCGGGGGTGAGTATTTTGCTGTCAGGAGCACCAAAATAAAAATAGGGTATGCAAAAAAAATAAAAAAATAAAGAGAGAGCAGTAAAATGTGAAAAGCTACACTTAAAGGAATGTTCCGGGTTCAGTCAAGGCCGTCGTCTGGTTGTGTTGTCCCATGTCTGGGAATGTTGTCCCGGGTCATTTGCATCTTTACAGTACTAAGTGTATGTCAGTTTAATACAAGTTAAGCTTTATCAACATTTAAAGCATATGGTGTTTTACCAATTAAAAAAATAAAATAATAATCAAAAACAGTAGTTATAGTAATGCATCTTTAAAGGAAGCACAAGGCCAGTCAATATATTAAAATACACACTGTCTATAGTCACAAGACTGAAATATTAAGCATATAGACCTGAGTAAGTTGAGTCCGAGTCAAAAACAAGACCAGAAGAGGGTCTAGTCCGAGTAAAGACCGAATCCAAATTAACCATGAAAATATGCATTTGGACTCGGACTCCATTGACCTCAATTGTGGAGTAATTGGCAAGTTTAAATTATTATCTGTTGTAATTGCCATATATGCACATGAATCTTGCTCAGTCACGTGACTTTTCGCCTCATCCACCAGCAAGGCAAAGTAAGAGATGAACCTGAACCTCGAACATTCCTTTAAATCCGATTTATACTGATTGTGTGGGAGACACCTTCCAAAACTGCTGTCTGTCCAAGAGAATCTATCTTGCCGAATTAGCTTTTTTACATTGTAATTTAAAATTTTACAATTTCTTTGTATTAAAGTATATTTAAAGGTTTATGATAGATAACAGAATCACTGGCCACGTACTGAATATGAAAGAAAGCGCACTCCTGAAAGTTTGCTGAGACAGGAATGACCTAGCCTGGCAAGCCAGACCTACATCAAGATGTTGGGTCTGGCAACTCTCCATAGACACGGCTCAATCCGAGGGGCGGGATAAACAGTTGTCTTTCAAATTCCCTCTGCACGCAATAGGACAGCGCTTCAACCAACCAGAGCGTTTTCCCAACAGCGGAGCTAACGTTAGTTGATAGATTTTAACATATCTGGGCGGCAAAACTACAAACACATCTTCCTTTTTTTAAGAATGACTTAAGTGCCGTTCTATGCTCTTTTCTCAAAGAAAAACTTAACTCCAAGTCCTCCGATTCTAAAGATGTTCTCCAGCAGCAGCAGCTCTTCTTTGGTTTCAAGTGGCAGGCTGTCAACTGTCACAACTCTGTCGTCATTATGTTAAGCCCGCCCCGCCTACTCTATACATGATGTGATTGGCCTGACCCAATTTAGGTTTTTGCAGCTTGAAAGTCAATGGAGAGTTGCTAGACTGCCCTGGCTGCAAAATACATTTTGCTGCCGCTAGGGTGCGTCTAGATTTCTAGGCTAGGAATGACCCTGACATGAGAACTTGAGTGCACACTGTATATGTATGATAATAAAGCAACTGTACAGGAATGGAGAATTAATGTGTAAAGTAAAATACTATATGACACTAAGAATCCTGGGAGGAGGGATGTGTACTGTAAGGATGGTTGACATATTCAGTTAGGCAAAAGTTACTTTGTGAATTGTTTACTTATTTAACCAATATCCCTATTGACCTGAAATATCCAGATCTCAGACAGGAATAGTGTCCCCTACTTTTCCCAATTTGAATATTCAGTAGGCTGAGAAAGTTAACCTCGTGCTGTGCCTCATTCACACAAATCTGCCAAAATTAGCGACGTTTCTTGGGAATGTGGTGTGCTTTCAACCAGGCTGGAAACTGACAAACTACATCCTCATATGCGGGTGTTTCTTCAACAATGGCGACTTTTTGCCTCGTAAACTTTTAGAAAATAAACTCTCATAAATTGTCCCAATTAACAATGTCCAACAGTGCATCTTGCTAAGGCTAATTTGATAACTAGCTACCATTTTATGTATCCTAAATACACAGTTAATTGAAGATAATATTTTCATACTTTTTTTTTGCATTATTGTTCCAAAAACACACAATAACAATTTTTTTCTTATTTTATGTAATTTTTAATATTATTATAATTATTATTCTTTTTATAATTAAAAATAAAGATTGAAAGTCTGCGTCTTTGACAAAGGTAAAACAATTCAATCTATGTATAAATGGCATTGTAAAAGTGTGGATATGTTTTTAATTTGACCTAACATAAAAAGTGGCCAAAGTTGAAGAAACTCCCATCAACAGAAAGCACATATGAATTCCATTGGATTTTTCCAAAATAGAGGAATCCCATCTCTTTGTGATTCTTTTGAAAACGCACAAAATGAAATGGTCTTGGGGTGTTTGTTATACAGGCGAATGCTTAATATGAGTGTGACCATCATCAGAAAATGTCCTGTAGTCCCATGAATTAACAGAAAATCTGTCACTGTATCAAGCGTTTAAGGATTTATTTTTATATATACAGCATATTGCTTGTGTGGATGTACATTAGTCTGGTGTTTGGCCCTCAGCTTATCTCATTGTGAAGAGTTTGAAAAGGAAAGACAAGCTATTTCTCGAATGCATCTTTCCACTGATCCTCAGACACAGGCCACACACGAACACAGCCCTGGTGTTGTGTGACGACATCATCATCATCCTCGACGAAAACTAACGTGTGGGTGTGTGTGAGTCTGAGTCTTCGCTGCTCTTCTTCTGTGTGTGATCTTGAGCTCTCGTTTCCTCTTACTAATGTGATATTTTGTACGTCTTTGTGGTTTGTATATCAAATACATTGTATATGACATTCTTTTCTTACTACTTAGTGTGGAAGAAAAACAGCGTCTTTCCCTTTTAATAAACAATAAAACTGTGATGACAGATCCACGTGTCTTTATTCAGAGTCTCTCATCTGGGATTTTGTTTCTTTTTGACTTGACTTAAAATTGTCTTACAGCCGTCAGGTCATGTTTTTGCCACACAGATGGATTAAACTCCAAAAATCAGTGTCAAGTTATTTATTATTAATAAAACTACATTTTTACACTTCCCTATGATGCTAGGCTGTTGAGGGTGATTGCAAAGGTGTTTAACTCTTTCCCCGTCAGAGTTTTTGAAAAAAGTTGCCAGCCACCGCCAGAATTTTTGTTAATTTTCACAAAAGTTTCATGGCCCCCTTAATATTTTGTTCATGCATTCTTTTTTATCAACACTTGAATGTGGGTAAAATTCATAAAAAAGGCAACATTTTGAGCAAAACGCTGAAAAAAACATGTTTTTGTCGAGGACTATATCTGGATCGGATTAAGAACGATGATCAAACATAGATTGAGTAGATCGAGTCCATCAACACCCCCAAAGCTTCAGTCCTACAGCTCGACATTAATGGGTCTATGTCCTAAGTCCTATGGGTTGACATTTCATTCAGCAACGTTAGACAGTTTTGATTTATATGCCGTTTAATGTTGATGACCGTGTTATTTTACATAATGCATCTGCATATATTGAGCTTATGTAGCCCCGCCCCTTTTCAGCGCTGCGCTCGTTGTCTTTTGATTTCCGGTCTGTATTTTCACAGCGATTTTGCATGTTTATTAATGAACGGCTCGTTTTAAAATCTTCCCGGTCGTCTGACATTTGTTAAGACATCTGCTTTAAACATTACAATCCTCATGATAACTTTTGTTAACTTTACATTAATTAAACCCACTTCAAAAGCTAATTACTCCTGGAAAGCAATGCTATAGAAATATACAGAGCGACTGCAAAAACATAAGTTAAAAGACAATATTCTAAAGATGGCGGCACCCTCGTTTCTCTGGCGCATAAGGTCTATGATATCGCTTGTTTCTGCTTCTTCGTCTGTGTTTTGATCAGGAGATTCAGTACTCTTTCAGACGTTGTGTAATAGCGCCTCCTACCCATAGACTGTAAAAAAATAACAGTAAAAACAAGGAAAGTTGGACATTTTTGTCAATGGCGGGGAAAGAGTTAACATGTTGCCAAGGTATTCTGGATGGTTTGGGTCTATAGATAAGGCTCACATCCCAAAAATTGTCTAAATCATGTAGAAATGTAAAAGTACACCTCAAAATGCAGCATAAGTAGTGCCATTTATGTCCTTAGCACAAACAGTGAAAGATGAGTTACACAAAAGTGAAAAGACCAGAAAATAAACAACACGGACATGTAAATGTGTGCGTATAATGACTTAGGTAAAGTAAGGCACATTTAAATTCCAGTTCAGTCAAAGTGTGATATTCCAAACAAATATAAATGCTCTTGCTTGTAGAAATGTTTTCTGTTGCTAATCATCAGCTGTTACTTTTTTGACTTTAACTTTATATTTCTGAATGTCTTTGGAGCTCAAGACCAGCATTCCATTTTTGAAGCGTCCGACTTGTCCACCGAGCTCTCCGCTAGAGGAGGATTTACTTCTCTCAGTCCTGGGAAGTCAAAAAGAAAAGAAAAAAATGAGCAACACTAATCTTGACAGTTACCAGTGCTCTGCAAAAGTTTGGGGGGGAAAATCCAGTCACTTATATAGGAATTGTCTACTTTTTGAGTTTTACAAGGTGGCGAAAAAGTTCTCCAAGCGGATTTCACTCGCGTTCATGTTGGTGACTAGTCTGGCCAACGTCAGACCTCTTTCTCATTGAGACGTGGTCTGGAAACCACGTTCATTTTCCCGTATTTGAGGCGTGGTTTACGAATGCCCAGAGCCGTTTATTGTGCGCTACGAATGTCTATCAAATGCGCCTGTACGTAGCTCATAGCCAATCGTTTCGATTATACCAGATGACGTATGTAGAACGACAGAAATTCGACGAGGAAGAAGACGAAATAAACTTGCGTTCTAAACTACTTAGAACACTATCTAACGCTGCATCGAAAGGTAACTTCGCGTCTGCTGCCATGTTGGATCCATAGATATAAACAAACTGCTTCGGTGTGTGTCGCATAGACGTCGTCATCGTCTTGCTGCTCCCTCCCCGTTCTGTGATTGGTCCCCTCGCTGAGGCGAAAATCTGGTCCATGGAATCCAGGCTGCCTAGCAGCGTGAATAAAATCACGCTGCGCACAAGGCAGCATGAGGAAACCCAGGCTAGTTGGTGACGCAAATTCGCCGCATTGAGTAGGCTGAGAAAAGATGCTTGGTTTTAAAGTGACTTTGGTGCCTCATATATAACTACACTATAGAAATTTTTTGCCTGCAAAATATTGCTAATGTGGACCACAGTCTTGGGTTGTCTAGTTCTTTTGACACTGGCTTGGCTTCACGGCCTTAAGCCTGTGCTAATACAATCAAGCATAAAAAAACTAGAACCAATATAACTTAAATGACAACTCTCAAAGAACAACAAATGAAACTTCTTACAGTCATTGTGCTCAAAACAAACACAAACCTTGGTTGTCCTTCTTTCCTTCTTTTGTTCTGCGATTCCTGTCAAAAGACCCACAGAAGGAAAGTTAGCAGAACGATTGTACACGCTGCAGAAGAAGTCAAGTGTTTTAAAAAGTAATCATATAACAACCATTCAAATAGAAATTTTGAACTTACGGATTTTGCTTCCTCTTTCTCTTTCATCTTCCGTTCCTTTATGTTTTGTTGATACACTTTGTAGTTAACATACTGCCTTTTAGGGGGCTATAGGAGAAAAAAAAAACAGTTTACACCAAAAATGAAAATTAATTTACTCGCCCTCATGTTGTTCCAAACCTGTATGAATTTCTTTCTTCTGTTGAACACAAAAGAAGATATTTTGAAGAATATGGGTAAACAAACAGTTGATGGACAACATAGTATGGGGGGGAAATACTATGGAAGTCAATGGGGTCCATCAACTCTTTGAACAAACATTCTTCAAAATATCTTCTTTTGTGTTCAACAGAAGAAAGAAACTCATACAGGTTTGGAACAACATGAGGGTGAGCGGAAAAGTCTTAGGAAATAAAACGTTTTTGCACCATATTTAAAGGTCAGAAAAACATTGAGTTGGAGCCTTCGTCCTCCAAAAAGAGTCGTGATCGCGGTTGGGGTCCACCTAAGTTTATGTCATTCTCCAACGTTGCTTTTTCAACGATGTATGACTTGCATTGATGGGAATATCCGATCTGTCCGCTTGCATGGCAGACGTAAATACACGTATCCCATTCATATAAGATTTATTTCCACATTTGAATGAGGCCTGAAACCGATCTGAGAATATCGTTATCCATGTGCTCTTTTCCTGCTTACACATTTGTGGGTTATATCTGATTGTTGCCACATTTAAGGAAAAAAAAAAAAAAAATCAGAATTGGGTCACTTGTAATGTAAAAGCGGCCTAAGGTTCTCTGTGAGATTCTGTTGGTCTGCTATAGCACCCCTTGTGGCAATGCAGACACAAAGCAGATAAAAGGGCTTAAAGTATGTTTCAGGCCTGATTATTGGATGTGTTGAACTCACTCTGGCTCCCAGCATGATGGCTCTGTCCTGCTCAAAGACCCTCTGCTGCTGCCTCTCGTACCCTGACAGTCCAAACCTGTGAACCTCAAGCCGGGTCTGTGGACGACACGCATGACACGAGTTCATGGGACATTGAAGAAATAACTGGCTCATCATACTGCAAATGAGATGTTACTGACTTGGAGCCATATACAGAATATCACTCTGTACACGGAGAACAAATTGTTTAAAAATGGTTTTAAACTATTTGTTGATACTTTTTAGTATCGAATGAGTTCTAACTAATATATATATTTTCTACATTTCAATAAATTTTTTTCACACAATTTTGAAAATTGTGTTGTGTGTTATATAGGGCCTAATGAAAAGACATTTAGTCAAGTTTGAAGTGCAAAATATTGTAATTAAAATGTGTAAATACTATGATGTGTGTCTCATCGATTAACCAAAAGTTCTACACACTTTCAGACTTCAAGCCCACTAGAACACTAGGGCCAAATACAGGAAATACGTCATGCAAGTAGACAACTGGTCAAGTGAAAAGACCACAAATGTGGGTATTGGGACAGACCCATTGACTTCAGTGAAATGCCAAAGGGACTGCATTGTCTGTGCAGGATTCATGAAGGAAATTTCCCTATTTGAAGCATCTTACTCAGCAAGATAATTAAGTTGCCTATTTTTTGGTAGCATGATGTCTTGAAGTCGTGATGAAACAGACATAGCTACAGATATTTTCTTCAATATTGTGACACAACCAAGTGAAAAAAAAATACTTTATCAAGAAATGGCGGAGACTTGGTTCAATCCATCCAGTCAATCGTAAGAAAGGGGCGGGGTTTAAGCGGACTAAATGATTGGACGAGTCCGGTATTGTCACCAAGTCTGTCGTTTTACTAAGTTATGACATTGAGGTCAATATAAAAAAAAAAATATGCATGGATGAGTTGTTCACATTAAGATCAACAACATACAGTGTTGCCAGATTGGAACGGTGATTTCCAGCCCAAAAGCTCACCAAAACCCGCCCACTACAAGAAAAAACCGCCCAAAATTTTACTGCCAAAATAATATGATATAATTTCATTACCATGTCATTCAAGGTTGATAAGCACAATTTGTATCTCCTTAAAACAAATAACAATGATAAAAAAATAAATAAAAAAAAAAAAAAAATCCAGGAAAACAGATCAAAACGGCAATAATTAAGGAGAATTAGCCAATATGACTAAAATGTCCAGATGGACACTGTCAAAACGGCAATCAAGAAATGAACCGATGACTTTAACCCTAGGAAAGTACACAATGCAGAACATAACGCAGAATTTAGCAGTCAAAACTGATTCATCGTTGATTCAAACCTTTTTCAGCAGGTGTCAGGGGCGAGTATAGTGCAGTCTGGACGGTGTAAAGTTGACGATGTCTGGTACAGTTAGGCTAGTGTGCACATGACCATGGACATAACTGTGCTCT
This sequence comes from Scardinius erythrophthalmus, assembly GCF_964197995.2. NCBI lineage: Eukaryota > Metazoa > Chordata > Actinopteri > Cypriniformes > Leuciscidae > Scardinius > Scardinius erythrophthalmus. The sequence continues at coordinate 24,629,606 of NC_138231.1, forward strand.
CCTCTCAGAGTTATAGTCACCATCGATATCTCCCACCACGTGTACATTTTTAGAGTTGCTCACTATCTCACTCTTTACTGTGTACATACAACTTAGTAGAGGCATTAGCCATCACTTGAATATACAGCTACAACTTATCGCGCTCAATCGCATCTGCCTGCTGATCGCTGATTGGCTAAAAGTGCGTGCTCGTCGGTGATGTCAACACCAATGCCAGCTGACTCTGCATGGGCGTGTGTGTACAGTAATGTCATGATGACTGATTTTATGGACTACATGCACACTTTATTTTAGTTTTTTAACCAATTAGACTTTAAAATGTAGATGTTTGAAAACCGCCGAACTGATCCCAAACCAGCCCAAATTTTGTCCACCCGCCCAAACCCTTTTTTACCCGCACAATCAAATTCAAAACCGCCCAATTGGGCGGGAACCCGCCCAATCTGGCAACACTGACAACATATGCACTTCAAAATATATATAGGATGAATTTTTCATTTTATGCTAATTTTTAAATGCTGACTACATAACCATCTCACTAAGTTTAGAAAAATATAAAAAAATCTCACCTTTTCTATCGTTAGTTTCTCATCTGGGACTTTTTTCTTCTTTTCTTTGACATCAGGAGGACCCTGAGGATAAACATGGATGAAAACAGATAAGAAGTGAATGCAGTTGCAGTCAGCTGTTACTTTTTGTAGAGTTCATTCACTCTTTCATGCACAAGACTTTGAATTCCTATAGACTTTGAATTCCCTTGTGCTCTAGACATGGATTTACCCAGAAGATCAAGGTTCGACAGTTAGCAGTTAGCTCCTGCTGGAAGATGTCGTAATTTATGGAAGCTTGTTTCCGCCACAGAATAAAAAAAGTTAACATTAAAAAAAAGGTACTTGTGACTCATAATTGCAAGCTTATATAAACTCGTGACCAAGTTTACTCATGAAGTTTTTTATATACATACATATATAAATATACACACACACACACACACACACACACACACATATACATATACATATATATACATACACACAACATGGAACATTAGAACTCTCCTGGATTTAAACTATGGCAGTAATCGACCTAGTCGAAGGACAGCATTGGTCGCTGCTGAGCTTAAACGTTATAACATCGATATAGCCGCACTAAGTGAAACCAGATTTCTGGGTGAAGGATCATTGAAGGAGGAAGGTGAGGGTTATACATTTTTCTGGAGAGGGTACCCTATAGGAGGACAACATCTACATGGTGTCGGTCTGGCGATTAAAAATAGCGTTCTCCCAAACCTCACTGAAACCCCAATTGGCATCAGCGAGAGGTTAATGTCACTCCGCTTTCCCCTTGCTGGAAAACAATATGCTACTATTTTCAGTGCTTATGCACCTACTCTTCCATCAGCAAAAGAGGTAAAGGACAGTTTCTATGAGGCACTGGATGAGGCCCTTAGGAAAGTTCCACGACATGATAAAATCTTACTGCTGGGCAATTTTAATGCAAGAGTGGGACGAAATAGTGATATCTGGGATGGAATAATTGGACGACATGGCATTGGGAATGTAAACACCAATGGATTAAGACTCCTGAGTCTTTGTGCTGAACACAGTCTAACCATCACTAATACCATGTTTCAATTAAAAAACAAATACAAAACCTCTTGGTTACACCCACGATCCAAGCACTGGCATCTTCTGGATTATGTTATTGTCAGGCAAAATGATATGAGGGATGTGGATGGTAACCTCTTTAACATCAGGAGGTTCCAGGCAGTCACAAAGCTACAGTTGGTTCGTGTGCCGGAATTGCAATATGCGGATGATTGTGCCCTAGTGTCACATACTACAGAAGATCTACAGTCAACTCTTAAAGCGTCTGTTAGGGCGTACAGCAGGATGGGCTTAGATGTGAATATCAAGAAGACAGAAGTCCTCTGTCAATGGTCATTGGATCCCCTACAGAAACCTCCAGTATTTACTATTTATGATTCACCACTTGCCACAGTACCACACTTCAAATATCTTGGCAGTTACTTATCTGGTGATTGTAGTATGGATCAAGATATTCAACACAGGATAAAGCAGGCTGCATCTTCATTCGGGAGACTGAGGAAAAGAGTGTTTAGCAATGCTAATTTACATCTACACACAAAGATTGCTGTTTATCGGGCAATCTGCCTCACCACTCTGCTGTATGGTTGTGAAACATGGACCATCTATGCTCGACATCTGAAAATGTTGGAATCTTTCCACATTAAATGCCTGCAGCGTATCCTCAAAGTGACATGGCAAGATCGAGTGCCACATACTGAGATCCTGAAAAAAAACAACTGTTGGAGTATAGAAGCAACCCTAATGCTCTACCAACTCAGATGGCTTGGTCATGTTGTGAGAATGCCGCCAAGTCGCCTTCCACGTAAGATACTCTATGGTCAATTACATCTTGGCTCTCGATCTGCAGGCGGTCAAAAAAAGAGGCTGAAAGACCAACTGAAAGGCTTTCTTAAGAAGTGTGTGATAAAGCCCACATCCCTGGAAACTAGTGCAGCAAATCGCACTCTCTGGCGGCAACTCTGTCAGAATGGAGTACAAAGCTACGAAGACAGGAGAACTGAACATCGCCTGATTAAAAGACATCAGAGAAAGCAGGCCATGCTTGTTCCTCCCCCCTTAAGGCCATCAGGAGAAACTTTTATATGCCCTGAAAGACAGTGTGCATCCCGCATCGGACTATACAGTCATCAAAGAACCCACAAATTATAGGAGAAGTCATCATCGGACGACGATGGACTACCTAGAGGATATATATATAAATAATAAATAAATAAATAAAATATATATACACACACACATATATATATATATATAAAATATACATATACACATATATAATTATTTTATATATATATATATATATATATATACAGTGAGGAAAATAAGTATTTGAACACCCTGCTATTTTGCAAGTTCTCCCATTTAGAAATCATGGAGGGGTCTGAAATTGTCATCGTAGGTGCATGTCCACTGTGAGAGACATAATCTAAAAAAAAAAAATCCAGAAATCACAATGTATGATTTTTTAACTATTTATTTGTATGATACAGCTGCAAATAAGTATTTGAACACCTGAGAAAATCAATGTTAATATTTGGTACAGTAGCCTTTGTTTGCAATTACAGAGGTCAAACGTTTCCTGTAGTTTTTCACCAGGTTTGCACACACTGCAGGAGGGATTTTGGCCCACTCCTCCACACAGATCTTCTCTAGATCAGTTAGGTTTCTGGGCTGTCGCTGAGAAACACGGAGTTTGAGCTCCCTCCAAAGATTCTCTATTGGGTTTAGGTCTGGAGACTGGCTAGGCCACGCCAGAACCTTGATATGCTTCTTACAGAGCCACTCCTTGGTTATCCTGGCTGTGTGCTTCGGGTCATTGTCATGTTGGAAGACCCAGCCTCGACCCATCTTCAATGCTCTAACTGAGGGAAGGAGTTTGTTCCCCAAAATCTCGCAATACATGGCCCCGGTCATCCTCTCCTTAATACAATGCAGTCGCCCTGTCCCATGTGCAGAAAAACACCCCCAAAGCATGATGCTACCACCCCCATGCTTCACAGTAGGGATGGTGTTCTTGGGATGGTACTCATCATTCTTCTTCCTCCAAACACGTTTAGTGGAATTATGACCAAAAAGTTCTATTTTGGTCTCATCTGACCACATGACTTTCTCCCATGACTCCTCTGGATGATACAAATGGTCATTGGCAAACTTAAGACGGGCATTGACATGTGCTGGTTTAAGCAGGGGAACCTTCCGTGCCATGCATGATTTCAAACCATGACGACTTAGTGTATTACCAACAGTAACCTTGGAAACGGTGGTCCCAGCTCTTTTCAGGTCATTGACCAGCTCCTCCCGTGTAGTTCTGGGCTGATTTCTCACCTTTCTTAGGATCATTGAGACCCCACGAGGTGAGATCTTGCATGGAGCCCCAGTCCGAGGGAGATTGACAGTCATGTTTAGCTTCTTCCATTTTCGAATGATTGCTCCAACAGTGGACCTTTTTTCACCAAGCTGCTTGGCAATTTCCCCGTAGCCCTTTCCAGCCTTGTGGAGGTGTACAATTTTGTCTCTAGTGTCTTTGGACAGCTCTTTGGTCTTGGCCATGTTAGTAGTTGGATTCTTACTGATTGTATGGGGTGGACAGGTGTCTTTATGCAGCTAACAACCTCAAACAGGTGCATCTAATTTAGGATAATAAATGGAGTGGAGGTGGACATTTTAAAGGCAGACTAACAGGTCTTTGAGGGTCAGAATTCTAGCTGATAGACAGGTGTTCAAATACTTATTTGCAGCTGTATCATACAAATAAATAGTTAAAAAATCATATATTGTGATTTCTTGATTTTTTTTTTTAGATTATGTCTCTTACAGTGGACATGCACCTACAATGACAATTTCAGACCCCTCCATGATTTCCAAGTGGGAGAACTTGCAAATTAGCAGGGTGTTCAAATACTTATTTTCCTCACTGTATATATATATATATATATATATATATATATATATATATATATACACACACATGTATATATGTATGTATATAAAAAAAATGAATTGCAAGATCACAATTACTTTTGTATCTTCTCATTCATTCCGTGGCAGAAACAAATAAAACAGAATTGTGAGATGTAAAATTGATCACGAGTTTATGTAAGCTTGCAATTATGAGCACACACACACACACACACACACACATATATACATGTATGAAGAGTTCAGATGCAAAAGATTTATATATTCTCGTTTCACATTTTATTCTATGACAGTATTTTGTCAGAATAAAATGTGAAACGAGAATATTGTGTGTTCACCAAATACCTTATTTTAGGCATTTAAGCAAAAAAACATTCAAAATTCCCTTTGAATTTTGTCAGTAATTCCCCCTTGTGATTTTTGAAAGCTTTTACTTGTCTTGTAAAAGGCAGTTGCTAACAAGTGGCTAAAGGCTAAATGGGACTACAGAGGTTGTTGGGGACATTAAACTTCTTCACGCCGAACAGGTAAACTTGAAAAACCTTGTGGCATTTTTAATTGCACTTTTGCAAACTATTATAACTCAAACTTTCAGGGAAAATATTTTGTAAATAAAGTTGTTGGAAACTTAATTGAGTTGGTGATAATGTTAAAGACATGTGACTGTGGCGTAGTTCGTTTATAGCCTACGTATTAGCTTTTTCCTTTAGGTGATTGTATTTAGGCTTAAAAATTCATACGAGTTGTGTTTGATTTGTGAAGATAATCTTGATTGACCAAAGTGTAAAAATCATAAACTTTTGTTGGTCACAGAGCTTATTTTCAGCAATAATCCAAAAGCCAATGGACAAAATCCTATTGGCATTTTATCAAGGGAAAAAGAGTAATGCAAATGCTGCTTGCCTTCACAATCACATGCCATCGGAATTATCATAAAAACGACTTTCCTCGGACATGAATGGCCTCTCAAGTAGTATTTACCACTGTGAAGCGTAGGAATAATTTTGATCCCCAAGGTCCAGAGTTGGGCATAAACGATTGCTGCTGTTCTGTGACTGGCAAAGTTTATTAGTTTTTTTTTTCACAACAGCTACATCGCCTTGTCTTGTCATTAAAGTAGTGCATATTATTTACACATATGAATAATCATTTGAAGCATATTGTATGTTTTATACACAGTGAAAACAGCCTGAATTTGACGGAAATTCCAAAATCGTCAACAGGATGACTATTGATAGTGTGGTGAATGTTTTTATGATTGTCAATGAATGTAATTTTGGCTTTAATAAGATTTTCCCAATAAATAGGCTAGAAGAATAAACCCAGTATCCTCCATTATTCCTGTGATAACTTCAGAAGTGGGAAGTAGGACATTTCTGGTATCTTGTGAAGGAAGGATGATAACTTCCAACACTATGGCTGCATCCGATATCACATTCGTCCCTACTATATAGTAGGTGAAAAACAGTATGTGACTAAAGAAGTATGTCTGAATTCACAGTACTCATAAAAGAGTAGGCAACAAGTACCCAGATGACCTGCTACTTCCAGATTCTGAAGTGTGTATTCGATGGACACTTTACTATCCCATGAGGCCACGGGAGAGGATTTATGAATGGCAGTGAAGCTGCATAACTGACACTGGTAGGTCGTCCAGATTACATTCAATATATCTAGCATATAGAGTCATCAGTCGGATGGCATTTAGGGCTCAGGTGAAGCACAGATGCAGATCATGTAGCCTACTTCTTCATGTTCCTCTTACCTTCTTCACTAGTTCAACAGCCTTTGGTAATTTGTTCTTCCTCCGAGGATCAACAAATGTAACAACCTCCACATTAGATTGTTTAGCTCCAGATGGTAAACTTTCACATACTGTTGAGTTTGTCATGGGCTGCTCTGAGTCCGTGTCATGTTTGACAGTATCCGTGTTTTCCTCTGCATCTTTAGCAAAATTCTTCTTCCTTTTCTGAGACTTCTTCAGTCGTTTGTGTTGTCCATCACCTAAACATGAAACATTACATCAAATACAATAACCAGTATTTAGAAACTTCATAGACTGTCGTTTGCATACTTTGATTGTATGACTATATTATGCAGTGTGTAATACAGTATCCCACAATGCACTGCACTTCTAAACTAGCCTAGTTGGACTTAATAACAATGAACCGTTTATTTCTGTAAATTCTTTACACAAAATAAGGGTCATTTTTTATTTTTTTTACTGCCACTTGCTGAAGGCAATATACTGTTAGTTTTACTATTGTTTGAAATGTTTATCGTTGGATCATTGAGTAGTGTTTCAGCACATTTTGGGGATATACTGTGTACATACATACATACATACATACATTGAATGCACTAGTATTAAATGTAAATGTAAACACATTACTACACAACAAAATGTTGGCGGTATTAATGGTGTTAATCGGAATCTGCTGTAAATGTGTTAGTATGTTAGCCTGTTATTAAAACATTCACTATTACCGAAATCATACAACTTGTCCAGAACTTGGTCGAGGAAAAAACGATCATCATCCACCTCTCCACCGTGTTGATCTCTTGCTACGCTCATTTTTGTGCAAAATAAACACGTTTTTAACAGAACGCCTTGCTTTCGTGTGTTTCACGTGTGTGCATCATACTCGCGAAATGTCCTTCTTTGCTTTCCGTAAATCCGTTCTTCGTCCCGGAAGTACCACAATCTGAATTTTGACACCGCCCATTAGAAGATTAGAAGGAGGAAAATCTAACAAATGTCGAAATGAAACCCGCAGTTTTCCTCCAGGAGGCGCGTTGAGGTTCAGAGAGACAGACCTCCATTCAACCGCATTATAATCTCTCGGCGGTTTTGTCACAATGGAGACAGTTGTACGATACGAAGTATAACGTTACTCTTTTAAATCTATTAAATGCAGAAAATTGCTTCATGTAATAAAAATTCGTGCAGATTGTTTAAATAAAGAGATTAAATGAAAACAGCAATCTAGTAATCACAAACGTCAGTGATTGGTCAATACGGACAGCGCTGGGAAAAGTAAACGGTACCACGTGTTATCATACCATTATACTGCGAAATGTTACAGGTGTAAAATATTTCATCCGTTTAGCAAATTTCAGCCATATTTATTTACCAAATCTCTCTATCTCTAAAAAGCTCGCCCTCCAAAAACTGACCAGTTAACAGTAATCCAGCAAACTCAAACTCACAAAATGATTGACAGATATAAATCGTTCCTGATTGGCTGAATCCGTTAGTTTAGCCTACCAGGTTTCGATTCCTTTTTTTTTGTTTCTGTTTACATCGAGGACACCTCAGTAAAGTCTGTGGCGTAATAGGGAAATCTCACGAATGGCATTAAACATTAATTAAATGGCATATACATTAATTAAAATTATTATTTTGATCAATCCCAATCTGTCAGCCGTTCCGCCAAAGCCCGCCCACCCGGTAACTGCTGTTTCATACTCGCTTGTCATTCCAGCTGTTTGTTCTTGTATTTCTATGACAGGAATGAGGAGTTTCTGTGACACGAACGATCAACCTTGATATAAACTTTCTCACACAGAACTCATTTGATCTACTACACTCATGCTTTGATAGACACTGAATGGAAATGGCGTCTAGAACACTGTATTCGGTAAGTGTTTTAGAGCATTTTTTTTCTTTGCATGCTTTCTGACAAAGTAGTACATGCTTGCAACACTTGCAGTGTGAATCTTATCATAAGGCTTCCTGTAATGTTTTCCTTAAAGGATACTTTAAGTTCGTCCAGTGCATTGGTTTTTAAAATGATAGCCCTATACTACAATAAAATGTCCAACTTAAGTATGGCGGAATTTTATTAATTATAACATCAAAATTATATGTATATTTTCAGCTAAAGATATTTTAATCTATTTATTTTCATATTCATATCTATTCATTAGTCCATTCATTGTTTTCAAATAAATGGACATACCTATTAATTCATTACTAATGAACTGTATTTTAGAAACTCATTAAAGCAATGAAATAACACACATGATTAAAAAGGAATTTTGTACAAATCCAAATTATCTCATGAATTATAATTTATTTTCATATAAATTATACACAGTTTCGGACAGATTACTGATATGCACACTCTGGGCATTCTGAAAATTAATTATGTGCAATTTGAATTGAGTTATTTTTAGTTTACAGTTAATTTGAGCAAACATATATTAATTAATTGAAAGCATTTAATGCATAAGCAAATCAAAAGGTTTTGAATATCGAGCTATTCAAGAATATCGGTCCTTGAAATTGTATTCTTCAGTTTTTTTTGTTTTTTTTTTGTATGTAATTGTAATAAAAAAAAGCCCTTAAACTTTATATAAATGATCACCATCATCTTATCACTCAATAAACAAACATGTTTTCTGTCTCGGCAGCGGATGCTGAAGAAGCGGGATGATTTTGAAGACGTCCTGGAGGAGAGGCGGCAATCCAGCGATCTGAGATACGCACTGAAATGTTACACTCCCTCACTTTATAAAGGACTAGTGCCCTGCAAAGCCAGCATGCTGAAAACCATAGTCCTGCAGTCGGACCACGTGCAATATGTCATTAAACAGGTACAGAGCACCACCATTCCCTCAATGCCATATTTTCATGCAATAACTTACTTATGCTTTTAAAGAGGACCTATTATGCCCTTTTACAAAGTCTTGGTTTTGTTATTGGGGTCTAGTTGAATAGGTTTTCATATTTGAATCATGTTCAAAACACACTATTTTTCACATTGCTGCACAGCTATCTTCCCAGTCTGTCAGTAACGCTCTGGGTTTCGTTTTTCTAACGCATTGTTAGCCAACTTTGGTCGTGAGTTCCGTCATTACCAACATAGTTTAACGTTTTGCTGTTTCCTGAAACCATAGTTCCAACAAACATTTGCAAACAGCATCACAAACTTGCGTAGTTGGAACTGCAGCTCTTGTGCTGTGGTTAAGCAGCAGAGTTTATTGTTAAATGGCGTGTGGACTTGAATAGATCTGCTCTCGGGCACAATAAGCAAGCTTACATATTTCATTCTATTTAACCGTCAAAAATTAATTAAATTTATTCCAGTGAAATGATTGCACTATACTTTAGTTCAATAATGTTTTTTATTTAATATTAGCATTTTTAGGGGATTTATGGTACTACATTTTTTTATGCAGTATTTATAATCCATTTATTTGCTTTTTGAGCATGGACACATTCAATTAAATTTTAAATGAAGTATATATTTTCCAAAGCACATTTTACTCTAAAACTGCTATAAATCTTAACGAGCTGCATCCAAATTTGAGGTTGATGTCTCAAAAAATGAGTTTTCAGTAAGACTTTGTCTGTACACAGTATCAAACGTTCCCTCCAGATTAAATGTTTGACCGTGACCGTGAACAATACAAGTGTGATTATATTTTTTCAGGACCATTTAACCTTTTTATGAGTGTTTTTGTGTCCACACAGCAAGTGCCAAAACCTTTACCAAGTTTCGTACCATTTTGATGAAGAAGTAAAAAATAAAAATAAAAAAATCGTTAAATATATGCACATTTTAATCTATATATTTTGGCTTGCCAACAATCAGTGCCGTATTTGAGTGCGCATACGCCTAAATGCGAAAGGGAACCCCGGAGTATGACGTATAAGGGAACACGCGATGAATCAAACATCAAGTAAAGCAAACTGACAGGGACCAGAAACAGTAAAGTAGTCAGTGCCATGTTCATTACAGCAGCATCTCAAAGATCTCAAATAGATTAATTAGCAGAAGTCATTTTCTTCCACCTGCGCGGGACGTCATTAACGACACTCCTGTATCGTTGAACCAATGTTTAAAAATACAGATCAGTCGATTTTAATGGCTACTGAATTGTGTGTGTAGGTTTCATCAGAATCAGGAGACAGTAGTGAGTGTGTGACGGAGGAAGCGTCTCTGATTCTGGATGAGATGGCTCACCGGCTTCAGCTCAGCACCGTACGTTTCTTCGCCTTCACGCTCAGCAAAGCCTTCAAGAGACTCTTCCGCAGCGTGTGTGTCAATGAGGAGGGCATCCAGAGAGTGAGCGACTCTTTACTGTCCCCAACACACGTGTGAAACATTCCTGCTGAAACACCTGGCTTGTACACTGTCAGCTGACTACTAGAGTCAGTAATGTTACTGAAACATGTTCTAATCGAAATCATCAGCGTTAATGCTTAGAGGTTACAGGGATTTAGAGGGGCTTAAATTCTTTGACACTCTCATTAGTATGATGATCTCTTATTTGTCTGTTTAAATTGCTTATTGTCATATAGGTCAGTTTAGCTGATGGCTTCCTTCACAGGGTATTATATATCACAGTTCAGAAGTTTGGAATCTTTTCTTTCTTTCAAGAAGTCTCTTATGTTTGCCATGGCTGTATTTATTTGATTAAAAATACTGTAAAACAGTAATATTGTAAAAGATCATTAGACTTTTAAATACTGTTTTATATTTGAATATAATTTTAAAAATAAAATGTATTCCTGTGATCAAAGCTTTATTTTCAGCATCATTACTCGTCTTCAGTATCACATGATCCTTCAGTAATCCGTTTAATATGCTGATTTAATGCTCTTATTATTATTATCACAGTTGAAAACAATTGTTCTGCTTGATATTTTTGTGGAAACCATGGTACTTTTTTTTTTCAAGATTCTTTGAAATAGAAATCTTTTTAGAATAAACTATTATTGGTATATATATATATATATATATTATATATATATATATATATATATATATATATATATATATATATAAAATTATCTTGTGAATGGTAGTGTATCACAATTTCCACAAAAATATTATGCGATTTTCAACATTAATAAGAATAATAAAAAATATTTCTTGAGCTGCCAATCAGTATATTAGAATGATAGAATGTAATCACACAAATAAATGAAGCCTTGGTGAGCATTTCATAAAAAATAAAAAAATAAAAATCAAGATGTCCTGCCATTTGTTTTAATGAATATACCATGTAAATAGTTGATTTGTCATGTTTTTGATTAGATTCTCTTTCCAGCTCCAGCAGGCTGTACAGGAGCACCCGGTGGTTCTTCTGCCCAGCCACCGTAGTTACATGGACTTCCTGATGATGTCATACTTACTCTACATGTACGACCTCCCCCTGCCCGTGATTGCTGCTGGAATGGGTGGGTGTGAACAGAATATTCATCAAAATTGCAATGATGCAATTAATTGTATCCTTCAAATCCATGAACATAACAGTATCTTCAGAGTTGTTTCAGGTCACACCACTGCATTGTACTAGTCTGAAAACTATATTTAGTCTACCTGTTATATATATACACACAAGTATGTCTACTTTCCAAAAGTTAGACCTGCTTTGGTCAAAAAGTTGGCCAGCCTCCTAAACGGTCCACACCTATTTGATTTGCTTGAGATGAGTGTTTGGATTCAACAGCTGTTTTAATCCCACAAGTTTTCTTGTTCTCTCTGGGAGTTGAGGGGTGACCTTGTCTAAACAGTTTCAGGTTGACTTGATGTTTAGTTTCCTTTAGAACCAAGCAAAGAATGTTAGCTGGAACATCTAAACATTTGAATTTGTCATGTCTGACAAGTACATAAAGTAGATGAATTTGAGTAACATACACTGTACTTCTCACTTGTAGAGTCACAATTGTAAAAGCACTTGATATTTGGAATTCATTTTCTGCACAGAAGGCATCACTTGTGCATAAATCAACCATGGATAACATCTGTCCCAAGTGCTGTGCACGGTTGGGTCTCTTTCCCAAACATACGTAAAAGGTAGGGCACGCAGGCTTTTGACCCAAGTATGCTTACAGCTGCAAGTGTGCACCCCAGTTCCTAGTCAGTGAAAATGATTGCATTCCTGCACTTGGCACACTGAAAAGTCTATGAATATTAACTATAGTAAAGCAATTTTCTGGTGGTCCAAAATGCCTTTACAGTACAAAAAGACAAGTAAAGTCACTAATTTATAAAGACTTTTATTGCCACTTCTTGCCATTCACAAGACATCAGTTAGAAATCACAATGGGGCCAATGGTTGCTTTCCCTTCTGATACCAGGCCTGAAAGAGATGAAGACTAGATGAGAAATTGAAAATCCTTCTGCAAGAGCAATACCAAGACTTCATACGTTACCTGAATCAGGTAGTTCTCGTCCTTTTCTGCTGGAACCACATGTGGAGTCACAGCACATGCACACTTGGTCATTGTCATCTACAGAAGTCCATCTATAGACAGGAAAGGAAACTGGTTACCCATTTTTAACAACTCAAATCATTAGAGGTTGCAAATGGTATGCAATACCCATTATTGAAGGAGCAAGCCTTGTTCTCTGGACTTGTCGGGGTTGAGGCCATGGCAGCCTTTAGAGCACAGGTGATGTACACCTAAAGAGGAGGACACAGTTAAACATGACCAGTAAGAGAACTCACGCACAAAACTACAGCCCAAAATACATACCAAGCCACTATCAGCTTGCAGGAACCGGAAAGTCTCCAACTGAAACTGCAACTCGTCATTCTGAACCCTGCGCATGAAACTGGAAGTGGAGCCTGTGAGCTTTCCATCAACCAGGCACCTGGAAGGAGAGAAAAGTCACTTTAGGCACTATTTGCAAATGGGCATTTAAGGAGAGATTCCCTACTAACCCATAGTTCTCAATAAAGGAATATCTTGGAGAAGAGTTCACATCAGGGACTGCAGTAGCCACACAGTCTCTCACAAAGATACGCAGAGGGACGTGGTTGTACTGCATCACAGAAGCTTCAAGGTTCAGGAACTGCCCTAGGAAGTACTGATTGGATGGCCTCTCAAACATCCAGTCATCTGAAATTAAACTCATGTTGGCAACATTCCCTAGCCACTTCTGAAATTCTAACATTGCACAGTATTACCAGTCATGAGCTTCAAGGAAAACACCAGAACTTCCTCTCCAACTTTTGTAGCAGCAAAAGGAACCCAGCTGGGCATCAGCACACTGCTGCTTACATTTTGCAACCTAGTGGAAGTAGTAAAACAAGATTAAGAATGTAACTTTTGGCAAAATTGCTTTGATAAGTTTTTTTTGTTTTTTTTTACCTTGAATAGTGACACTCAATTCCAACAGCTGCTGAATTAGACCTTACAATGGGAGTTCCTACTAAAGCCTCAGGAGTGTAGAGGAGGGTGAAGGTGTAAACAAGCTCATCATTAGTCATCTGAAAGCAGCACAAGTAGCAGGTTACTGGACAGACCTGGCTTTTGCAGTTTCTAGGGTTAACCCATTAGCAGCCACTTACCACCAGAGAGCTGCCACATGTCTGGAGCTCATATTCAAAGATAAGGACTTGAGCTTCTGGATCCTCCCCTACAGCTGCACAGCCTCCTAAAGTGAGGAATGAAGGATTCACCAGCTGACCAGTCCCAAATAAGTCCTCCTTAACCTCCACATGCACAAAGTTCTCCCCACATTGTGCTGCAACACTCGCAGTAGCTGTAGGTACACGCAGTTCAAAAGGCACAGCTGGCTGTTGGGGTTCTTCTGGCAATACTGGAAAACGCCACGTCAAAGGCACAACAGGACCCTGCATTAGTTGTTTGGACTGCGTATTTGCAGGCTCTTGAAGATTCCATGGATCAGCCTCAACAGAGTTCATTGCAGGCCTTGAAGGCCTAAAAGATGTTGATATCTGTGGGCCTTGGAGAGCTTGCTGAGACACTAAATCTGGTGGCTGTTGCTGCTGAAATCCTGACCTCCATGCAAAACACAAGTCAATTGCTGTAAGCAGCAACAATCCAGAAAAACTGAAAACCACCAGTCCCATTGCTAAAAAACTTCTGAAACCTCCAGAATACCTGTTGGTCTTCTGCTGTGCCTTTTTCAAGAGCAGGAAATTAAAGAGACTCCACCCCTTTTGACAAGCTTAATGATTTTCCAGACTTGTTTCATTAAAAGCATTGTACCCTCCAAAAGAGAACAAACTAGATCCAGGTGGCTCACTTGTTTTGTAAACTGTCCATTGGACGTCAAGCAGTGAACCAACACAGTAGAAAAATGGTTTCCCCTGCTTTCACAGACAAGGCTTAAAGAGGGAATACACCAGTGGTTCTCAATTCCAGTCCTCGTGTCCCACTGCTCTGCACATTTTGTATGTCTCTCTTATCTGACAGACTCAGTTCAGTTCATGGAGTCTCTCCTAATGAGCTGATGGTCTGGTTCAGGTGTTTAAATAAGGGAGACATACAAAATGTGCAGAGCAGTGGGTCACAAGGACTGGAATTGAGAACCACTGGAATACACTGTGCGATTTCAGCAAGGTTACCAACTCACACTGTACGAGTAGATCGCTTAAAAACCTTAAGTCATGTAAGGTTGTTGCTTGAATGCTGAAAAAAGAAAACAACTTTATTCTTGTTGTATTGTCAGACAATGATGATACAATTTTGATTGTAATGAAAGTGGATACATATATTTTCTTGCATATAGTAAATCTGAATGGAAATGTAATTTTATTGATTCATTTTTTTAATTATTGAAAAAAAAAATGTAGGCTAGAATCTTGGTTCAATCCATGGTTGTCATTCGACAGATCTGAATGTGAGCTTTTAGTCCATTGTCAAGTCAAGTCACCTTTATTTATATAGCGCTTTTTGCAATACAGATTGTTTCAGTTTACAGTGATAACAGGAAAATAATGCAACAAAGTTTGTTTCTGCTTTACAGCAGATCTAGAAGAAAATAGCGTCATAGTCCAGCTGTGGCAATTTAGGTTTATATATACAGTATAGATATATATTACACGGTTCTGTGAAATACTTGATTCGGATTGCTCAATAGTGCCATCCAGTGGTAAGTTATTCCCAGATAACAACCTGTAAACACAATGTTAAATTAAAATGTAAATAAAATTGTAACATGATTTTTTTATAAGAATGCAAACAGATTTTTTTTTAAGTTAAAAGTTATAATATATTACTTATAATGAATAAAAATGTTATTAAAAATAACTTAATAATTAAAAACTGAAATATGCTGTTTGCATTCTTCTATAAAAGGTTATTTAATATTTTCATCTAACATGGTTTTTACAGTAAAATGATTAAAACTGTTGATTTCATATTACAATATATTTGTTACATGTAGTGTTTACTAATGTCATGATGTTTCCTGCAGATTTTATGAGCATGAAGTTTATTGGTGAGATGCTGCGTATGTCGGGAGCATTTTTCATCCGTCGGTCGTTTGGAGGAGATAAACTTTACTGGGCTGTGTTTTCTGAGTATGTGAAGACCATGCTGAGGGTAAGACCCTTCATCCAAACAACTGAACAAATGAGCAATCAGGGAATTAGACTGTTCTTAATATATAGGATGAAATGCAGGCTTCATATTGTAGTGGATTTAAGGCTTTTAACTTGGCCTGCATGATTATAGCAAAAATCATAATCATGATTATTTTGGTCAATATTTTAATCAAGATTATTTGACACGATTATGAGTGGGCTATATGTCCAAAACCTTATATGAGTAATTTATTTAATGATAGCAATATTTTCAAGTGTATATGCTGGAAATGTACATTTTAGACAACAGTGGGATTTTACAATTATCGATTCCAATTGCGATACCACAGCAGATTGTTAACTAATGTAAGTAAAAAAAGTCCTCAAAAATTATTGAAAATAATTAAACAGTCTAATGAAATTAGACTGCAGCAGGAATATTAGGCTGCTGTCTCTTTAAGAACGAATACACGGATCTAATATACTGATACACATTCAATTTTCTCTCAACTGTTTGCATTCACTTAAGACATAAACGACTGGGTTTGAGTGATAGCTCACCAAGCCTGTCATTTTGACTTATTTTTGTGTGAAGGCCGTTTTGACTGCTTAGACGCGCACCCGAAGCTCAAAGTTCACTTAGCGTGTCTGTGCTCTTTTAATAACTTTTTAATATCAAGCACGTCCTATTTTATGAAAGTTGCATTACATTACTTTACTAATTTGCATGAAATTTGGGCTTTTAAGGAGGAGAAAAAGTGTACCTCTGCAGTTGGGCACAATAATTGTTTTACCTCTATTATCTATTATCATATATTCATAATCGTTGGAAGCCGAAATCTAAACTCCATTTTGATTAATCGCACAGCCCTACTTTTCACACTGCTCTTAACCCTCTTATAAACATGTAACTGGAAGGGCATTTTACCTTTGATCAAGACGCAGTTCAAACAGGTCGAAACTATTAGTAGGTTTGGAACTGACTATTCAAAGGGATAGTTCACCCAAAAATAATCCCATTATTTACTCACCCTCAAGCAATCCTAGGTGTATATGACTTTCTTCTTTCAGCCAAACACAATCTGAGTTATATTAAAAAAACAACCGGTCTCTTCCAAGCTTTATAATGGGAGTGAATACAGCCTCAGGTTTAGAAGTCCAAAAAAGTGCATCCATCCATCATAAAAGTGCTCCATACGGCTCCATTGGGTTAATAAAGGCCTTCAGAAGCAAAGGGATGGGTTTTTGTAATAAACATATCCATATTTATAACTTCATAAACTATAATCACTGGCTTCCAGTAACGGCTGTACACAAGTCTAGTTCTGGCGGAAGATTGACCTCTGACCCTCAACTAAAGCCTTTATTAACCCCTTGGAGCCGTATGGATTACTTTTATGATGGATGGATGCACTTTTTTTGGCTTCAAAATCTCAGGCTCTATTCACTCCCATTATAAAGCTTGAAAGAGACAGGATATTTTTTAATATAACTCTGATTGTCTTTGGCTCAAAGTCATATACACCTAGTGTGGCTTGAGGGTAAATTATGGGAAAATTTTCAGTTTTGGGTGAAATAACCCTTTAATGTATATGCTTCCATTCTTGACAGTTGAAAATATACATTGTTGAAAAATATTAACCTGTTATTTGTTGTTTATTCAGAATGGTTATGCCCCAATTGAGTTCTTCTTGGAAGGAACTAGAAGCAGGACGTGCAAATCTCTTACACCAAAGACGGGTAATTATACATTGATTATCGATCTGTAACATTTTTATACAATTTCAAAAACAGGCTGTGCTGCTGTGACATTTTTTTGTGCGTTTCATTTTGATAAAAGCTCTTTGCTGACTTCTGCATGTATTGTGCAGCGTCAAGGCTTTCCCCCACTTTTCTGCCTTTTTTATTGCTGCACAAATAAATTCAAGGTGACAGGAAACATTTTTTTGGGGTCTGCATTGCTTGTTCACAGAAAGTGAGATGCCAGCTAAATGAAATTTCACAGGATTTTCTCAATTGAATCATAGTCCCAGAATGAAATGGCGCCCCTGACTAATTTATGGCACAAAGGTTCAAAACGACAGCTTGAAACCTGGAGAGCCCGACGGTGGCAGCTCATCAATCAAACCGAACAAAAGCAAATTTAGATGAATGAGAGAAACAAAATGGTCCACCTCTTTTGAGCACCGTTTTGTGTCAGCTTCATCTCCCACACTCTTTCATTTCTTCTTCTCCCTCAGGGTTGTTGAATATTGTGATGGAGCCTTTTTTTAAAGGAGAGCTATTTGACGTGAACCTGGTTCCTGTCAGCATCAGCTACGAGAGAATTCTGGAAGAATCTCTGTACGCCCGTGAGCTGCTTGGCGTCCCGAAGCCCAAAGAGTCGACCTCGGTATGCGTGGCCTTCTTATACGCATTCCATCATTATTTTTTAGCTGACATATTGTATAAGAACAAAATATATGCAGCAAGAAATATTCTCTTAATCAGTGTCTTGTTTTCCAGTAAGAAAAAAAACAACAACAAACATTCAACAACAACATACACCATTGTTCATTGTTCACCATTGATCGGTTAAGACTTGTAAGGGGTTTTACAGTCAAAGACCCAGAACCAGTTTTGATGAATGAAGACCCAGAGTCAGAATTATGATAAATTGAAGAAAAGTTTTACTGAAGATAGTTTGCAGTTTCATCAGCAGAAGTCAGCTTCAAGACTCACACAGGAGTTTGTAGGCTGCCCTTCTTACAGTTACACAGATCACAGCAGTTATACCCTTCACCAAGGTCTAAGCTACATCCTTGCTTCAGGTTGCAGTTTCTGATTGGCTAAGAAATAGATAAACATAGTAATTTTCCACACATATGGAAGCATATCTCCAACGATTATGCAGCTGACACTCGGACCCTGAAGTTAGGCACGTTGTGACCTTCCAGGTCGCAGATTTGGGTTGCTGGGCGCCAGCCTGTCCCGAACAACAACTCAGTCAATCCCCAATAATGCCAGTGGTACCTTAACCTGCAACCAAAAAGACTATCATACACACCGACACAGCTTTTCCAAGGTTGGATTTGGCCAGGCTCTTACTATAAACAGGAGAGTCCTCTCAAAACATCAAGATAATGCATTCTTTCTCTCAAGGGGATCTACACTTTAGTCTAACTGGAAAGTAAGGCTTTAACAAAGAAATGGTCCCTTAAACTATTGGCTTCAGTGACCCCTGAGACCATTGCTGTCAGAGTACCCTAGAAAAACATCTCAGGTTACGACTGTAACCTATGTTCCCTGAGAACAGGGAACGAGACACTGCGTCAGAGCGCTATGGGGAACCCCTTTGCGTGAACTGGTGTCTGAAATGCTTATCTAATCACGGCAATCCTATTGGCTGGCGACAGCCTATGGCATCATCACTAGTGCGACCCGGAAGTATAAAAGGGGAGCCTGGAGAATATGTCAACAACTTGTCGTCTGAGGGGACTGTTCAGCAGGCATCCCCGAGGCATGTTCTCTCATTCCCTGTTCTCAGGGAACAGAGGTTACAGTCTATGGGGAACGATCTACCCACGCTACCATGCTGAGGGGGAGTGCATGCCAAATTATGGCTGTGACAAAAAACGTCAAAAATAGCAGTTTCACTGAAATCCCAAAAACAATCCCCCTTTGGGTCACATACAGGCTGTCAGTGAACGTATTCCCACAGCCACTGCCCGAGCTTCATGCTAAGCAAGGAAGTAGCTTTGTGCTTTCACACAAAGGACTTGACCCAGAGCCAGCTCAAGGGCATGGAGACCACAGCCCTGAGGGAATATGGCCAGGTGGTCCAAAGGAGTACCGTCCAGTCACTTTCTGAGGGGGACGTGAAGTCAACCCCACATGCCACCAGGGAGGCTGACCTGGTCTAATTTAATGACCTAGTCTTGCCAACAACCTGTCTGTTCCTAAACAGAGTCTCTGACATATTTTGCCTCACTTGTAGAGGCATCCAATAGGGAGGACTGCAGATAGTGGCAGTGATCACTGACAGACCGGATCATAGAGACGGGCATCCTGGAGAGTAGAACTCAGCATAGCGCTTTCTAACCCTTGCGAACAAGGGGAGTAACTCTACTCTATCCTGGATCTACACAGTGCTTCAGAGCCCTGTGGAGGCTGGGCTCTCTGAAAGGGACCCTAATCAGAGGAGCGCCTCCAGCTCTAGGGCTGATCTAACAGGGAGGCCTCGTGAGAGTCCTTCGACCTGCCGACCACACTTAGGGAGCCAAGTATTCCTACAGAACGATCCTCAGATAGATTCTGGAACACCATACTCATAACCTGATAAGTATTGGCCAGGCTCTTGGCTAGGTTTTACCCTTGCAATGCTAAGCATCCAACTCGTTGGGGAGCCGCCTTCAAGGAGGCCTGTCAAGGCCTAACTACTTGATAGAGGGATTGTTAGCAGAGCTAGTCACAGAGGTCAGGTGCTCTCACAGACATGTCTGTGGGCCTGGTTATACTTATTTCACATGAGTACACTGCCAACAGGCAGTGTACTCAGCAGAAGTGCTGTCGACCCTTAAAGCAAGGGGAGTACAATCTTAAGCCACCGGATTATCAAGGAGGCCTACAGTAAGGCCTACAGCTTATACTTTCACAGACGTCAGCCCGGACATTGCTTTGTTCCTTAAACAGAGTCTCTAACACTATTTGCCTCACTAGTGGAGGCATCCGATAGGGAGGACTGCAGATAGTGGCAGTAAGCACTCACAGGCCGGATCATAGAGACCGGCATCCTGGAGAGTGGAACTCTGTATAGCGCTTCCTAACCCTTGCAAACAAGGGGAAGTGACTCTACTCGATCCTGGATCTACACAGTGCTTCAGAGCCCTGTGGAGGCTGGGCACTCTGAAAGGGACCCTAATAAGGGGAGCGCCTCCAGCTCGAAGTTTTACATTGCCAACAGGCAGTGTACTCAGCAGAAGGGCTATCGACCCTTTAAAGCAAGGGGAGTACAATCTTACGCTACCGGACTATCGAGGAGGCCTATTGTAAGGCTTACAGCTTCGAATGTCACGGGCGTCAGCCCAGACAGTGCTTTGGCTCTAAGGGAGCATACTCAACCATCGCAAGTGGGAGGGAGTAACTAATCTGTCTCTACCTGAGCCTTGGTGGTGAAGGGTGATATCATACGAGCTATGGGTAGCAAAGTACTCCAAATAAAGACCCTAACAAGGGGTGTACTATCAGCATGACCCTGAGGAATGTATCAGGGTCGAGGCCTATTGTCTTGTATTTTTTACAAGACAGATTTTACATACTCTACTAAACCCAAGGAAATGGAGGCCACAGTAAGCGGCCAACGACATTCAACCTTAAGACTTGAATTATTTTATTCAAGAGGCTCAGCGGAAAAATTTTTTTTTTCAACTTTAAGGCCTTCCTGGATAAGCTAGCTACAATACTTAGCTCTAAAGGGCGGGGGCCTGAGCATACTGCTTCTTACTTTCTAGAAAGAAAAGGCCTAACAACGCCCATGAGATCTCTGCATGGGAGGCTTTTTGAAGATAGCCTGCTACCTATGCTGCTATCTACCCTGTAACACCACTAGCATTCTTACGCCTAGTGCAAAAGGCGGGCCTTGGCTAGGCGACTCTTGTAGTAAGAGGAGGCCAGTACTAGGAATAACTAGATTTACAGGAAAAAATATCCTGATGAGCTCTAGCTCTAAGGAGCCTATGCTCGGATGAACGGTTGCCTCACTAGAGAATTTTTCCAAACAGCCAACCTGTTCACTACTACAGATTGGCACTACCCGTTATATAAGCCTGATGACTCTAACATAAGAGGAGGCCTATGAGAAGGGTATGCATAGCCTACCTACAGTACATTGAAGCAGCAGTGCATTCCAGAACTCACACCCTTCAGACTTTTTAATTTTTTTGAAAGAAGTCTTTTATGCTTACTAAGCCTGCATTTATATGTTAAAAAGTGATAAATATAGTAAAACAGTAATTTTGTGAAATATTGTTACAATTTAAAATAAACAGTTTTAATATATTTTAAAATGTGATTTATTCCTGTGATCAAAGATGAATTTTCATCATCATTACTCCAGTCTTCACTGTCACATGATTTTTCAGAAATAATACTAATATCCTGATTTTCTGCTCAAGAAACATTTCTTATTATTACGTTGAAAACAATTGTGCTGCTTAATATTTTTGTGGAAATCTTGACACATATTGTTTTGATTCGTCGATGAATGGAAAGTTAAAAAATATATATATTTTGTAACAATGTTAGTCTTTTGATCAATTTAATGCATACTTGAATAAATGTATTGAGTATTCATTTATTTATATTCCAAACTTTTGAATGGTGTGTAAAAATTGTATGTACCTAGAAAGAATAAATAATTGTAATATTTTTCATATTGTGTACAAATGGATGGATGGATGGATGGATATACAGTATATATACACTCACCTAAAGGATTATTAGGAACACCATACTAATACTGTGTTTGACCCCCTTTCGCCTTCAGAACTGCCTTAATTCTACGTGGCATTGATTCAACAAGGTGCTGAAAGCATTCTTTAGAAATGTTGGCCCATATTGATAGGATAGCATCTTGCAGTTGATTGAGATTTGTGGGATGCACATCCAGGGCACGAAGCTCCCGTTCCACCACATCCCAAAGATGCTCTATTGGGTTGAGATCTGGTGACTGTGGGGGCCATTTTAGTACAGTGAACTCATTGTCATGTTCAAGAAACCAATTTGAAATGATTCGAGCTTTGTAACATGGTGCATTATCCTGCTGGAAGTAGCCATCAGAGGATGGGTACATGGTGGTCATAAAGGGATGGACATGGTCAGAAACAATGCTCAGGTAGGCCGTGGCATTTAAACGATGCCCAATTGGCACTAAGGGGCCTAAAGTGTGCCAAGAAAACATCCCCCACACCATTACACCACCACCACCAGCCTGCACAGTGGTAACAAGGCATGATGGATCCATGTTCTCATTCTGTTTACGCCAAATTCTGACTACCATCTGAATGTCTCAACAGAAATCGAGACTCATCAGACCAGGCAACATTTTTCCAGTCTTCAACTGTCCAATTTTGGTGAGCTCGTGCAAATTGTAGCCTCTTTTTCCTATTTGTAGTGGAGATGAGTGGTACCCGGTGGGGTCTTCTGCTGTTGTAGCCCATCCGACCTCAAGGTTGTGCCTGTTGTGGCTTCACAAATGCTTTGCTGCATACCTCGGTTGTAACGAGTGGTTATTTCAGTCAAAGTTGCTCTTCTATCAGCTTGAATCAGTCGGCCCATTCTCCTCTGACCTCTAGCATCAACAAGGCATTTTCGCCCACAGGACTGCCGCATACTGGATGTTTTTCCCTTTTCACACCATTCTTTGTAAACCCTAGAAATGGTTGTGCGTGAAAATCCCAGTAACTGAGCAGATTGTGAAATACTCAGACCGGCCCGTCTGGCACCAACAACCATGCAACGCTCAAAATTGCTTAAATCACCTTTCTTTCCCATTCTGACATTCAGTTTGGAGTTCAGGAGGAGTTCAGGACCACACCCCTAAATGCATTGAAGCAACTGCCATGTGATTGGTTGATTAGATAATTGCATTAATGAGAAATTGAACAGGTGTTCCTAATAATCCTTTAGGTGAGTATATATATAATAAAATATATATAAAAATTATCATTCAAGAAGAAAATGTCAGATGGCACTTAGAGGCTTTTGCATCTGAACTCTTCATATATATATATATATATATATATATATGTTACTCAAAAATACAAAAATATCTATATATAAGCAATATAAGCAAATGTACATATATTTTAATATCTATGTATATATATATTTAAGCAAAAAGAGAAGTCTTTTTGTAAAATATGTATAAGGTTTATTTCTATTCTCACCACTTTGGCAAATATTCTTTCTGTGTTTCAGGCATAAATCCTCACTCAATGTTTGTAAATATATGCTTGTTTTGTACTGGGATATCTTTTATTTTTTTGGAACATCCAGACATTTTACTGGAAAGACAGACCTCAGAGTTTTAATTGTTCTGCTTTTA
Source organism: Scardinius erythrophthalmus (assembly GCF_964197995.2). NCBI lineage: Eukaryota > Metazoa > Chordata > Actinopteri > Cypriniformes > Leuciscidae > Scardinius > Scardinius erythrophthalmus. The sequence continues at coordinate 24,653,513 of NC_138231.1, forward strand.
TTGACATCCATTTCTCTCAGGGTCTGTTGAAGGCCCGACGTGTCTTGAGTGAGGACTATGGCAGTATGCATGTGTACTTTGGTCATCCTGTATCTTTGCGCAGTCTGGCAGAGGGAAAAATAAACCGCTCTCAGTACAACCTGCTGCCAAGGTATGACACCTGCAATCAGCCAAAGTTTTTCACTAAAGGTCATTATTCACACAAAGCATTTTGGGTCCCACTTTATATTAGGTGTCTTTTACTACTATGTACAAACATTTAAAACTAACCATTTGATACAATGCACTTATTATGTACATACATGTACACATACATACATGTTTACATTTGTACTTCTATTTAAAAAAATTCTGCATGTAATTACAGCTGTAATGAATTTCTGTAATTACATCTATAATTTCACTGTTGACCCTTATCTTACATCTCAAGAGAGACTTTAAAAATCTAACCGACCCCAAACTTTTGAATGGTAGTGAATGTCTATATTTATACATTTACATTCAATATTATGTTTATGTGTAGTAGATTAATCTTTATCTAATTTATTGCCAATTTATTACTTCTTTTTTTCTACAATCAGAGTTCAACCACAGCATGTGTTTAGTTTAAGCACCCTGTTCTGTACAAAGTGAAATATCATGTTGAACCTCCCGACTGACTTTAGTGTTTTTTAATTTTTTTTTTTTATCAGGTACATTCCTCAGAAACCCAGCACAGACAATCATGAGTTTTTGAACGACGCTGCATTCCGTCTGGTCCGCATACAGGAGGAGAACATGGTTCTAAAGCCCTGGGTTCTCATCGCCACACTGCTGCTGCAGAACCCTGATGGCATGGACCTCTCCTCTCTCACGGAGCAGACCGACTGGCTTAGGCACCTGGCTCTGGCGTTTGGAGCGTTCTTGGACTGGCCTGGTAAGAGACTAATCACTGAATTTTCCAAAGCTAGTGTGAGAGTTTCATGACATGTTTGAAAGCGATTCAGAGTTTTGAGTCTGAGACACTTAGGGCCCTATCATACATCCGGTGCAATGCAGCGCCAGGCACGACGCAAGAGTTTTGTTTCAGCCCGATGCCGTTATCATTTTCACGTCCTGCACCACGTTGTTTAAAGAGCAAATGCATTTGCGCCCATTTGTGCGCCCATGGGCTGGTCTGAAAACAAGGTATGTTCTGGCGCATCGTTGGCGCGTTGCTATTTTGTGGAAACTGAAATAGACTGCACCATTGACCAACAAAAACCTGGTCTAAAGTCAATGGCGCTGTCATATTGTCAGTCTGTTTTGATTTCTGTCTTTGTGTTCTGTCTTTCTCCGCCCCCTGCCTGTTTGTTTCTATGGTGTTTGATTGATTGTTTGTTCAGTTCAGGTGTGTCTTGTTAATTTGTTCTTCAGTTCAGTGTATGTAAACCCTGTGTTCTGTCTGTGTTACTTGTTTTGGTTGTTCTGTTCTCAATCTTGTCCCTGAGTATCCATTTGTTAAAGTTTGAGTTTGTTTTTTTGTTTAATAAAGCTGCTGCACGTAGATCCTGCTTCCTTCATCTCTGCAACTGTTTGTAACAGGCGCAGTATTTTGTTATTTAAAGAGCGCATCAGTAATATGCGCCTATAGGCGGGTCCACAGTGCGCGTACACTTTGTCCGATAGATGGTCTGCTTGCGCGTTTTAACCTCGCGCACAACTGATCCGTTTCCTCTCTAGAGAAGCTTTCAGTTCTTCCGCTTGCAAATTCTGCCATGTAAATAGCAATCCGCCATGGCACGAGCACAACTGGCTTTTAAAGGGAATGGGAGATGAGACTCTGATTGGTTTATTGCACGTCACGCCCAAAACACACCCATTACTCATTAAGAGAATAGAAACAACCCTTTTAGACCATGCGCCGGCTGCGCCGACCATTTTTCCGACGTTAAACTAGGAAAAGTGGACACGCCATAACTGCACTTGTGCCGTGTGCTTTAGACCATGCGCTCAGATGGTTAAAATAGGGCCCTTAAAGGGATAGTTCACCCAAAAATGCACCATTGACTTCTATAGTATTATTATTATTTTTTTCATATTATGGAAGTCAGTGGTGCCCCACAACTGTTTAGTCACCAACATTCTTCAAAATATCTTCTTTTATGTTCAGCAGAACAAAATAATTCATACATGTTATAAACGAACATTAGCTATTGCATTATAAACAAACACGAATTAACAATCAACAACAGTATATACAAATTGCATTGAATAAATGTTCTCTCTGATTGTTAACCAAAAGTCCTAAATGAAATAATTTCAAATATTTGATTACATACAGGCAAACTATTTGCATCATTGAATAAAGATGTCTAAATTTGAAAGTTTAGCCTTCTGAAATTGTATCCGATTATCATATCATATTCTTCAGATTTTCTCAGAATGGCAAAAATGATCATGCATATCTCCAGGATATGCAGAATCTGCTTAGATAAAGGAAATGCGCTTGATGAATAATTCATTGCAGAGAAATCCAATAGCTTTATGGTAGCTTACTTGACCTTAATTTGAACAATCCTCAATAATATGATCTCTCTGTCTCTCTGTAGACCACGCGTCCTGCAGTGAAGTCATCGGCTGTAGTTTAGCTCTGCACAGACACCTGTTGACTGTGTCCGCGGGACACGTTCAGCTGAGCGTCACGGAGGCGCTGGGGGTCGAGACCACACCAGAGGAAGCCGTGTTTCACCGAGCCGTCGTTGTGCTCTCTTGTGCCTCCTACAGGAACCAGATCCTCCACGTGTTTCTGAGACCGGCTCTGTTAGCAGTGGCCATGCAAAGCGCAAACTCCAATAGAAAAGGTGTGAGAGATATCAATTGCATACATGTTTTTACTTGTTTTACTCTTGATTAGTGTTACCAATCATAGAGCAATTTCTGTTCTAGATGACATCTACAACTGTTTCAGCTTCCTGAGGAATATGTTCTCCAATGAATTTATTCTTTGCCCTGGGGACTCGGTTCAGGTTCGGGCACATTCACAACCTTTTTTTTTTTTAGTTGTTGCAGTTTGAACATTAAGAATTCTTTAAAACCAAATTGTGGCTCTCTGATGTGAAACAAAATCAAATTACGTACGTCTCACCTCTAGTCTAGTTAGAAAAGTGTTTCTAAGACATATTATTGTATTTATGTGTGTGTGTTTTTGTAGGACTTTGAGGAAGCGTGTTATTTGCTCCTAAAGCGTGGAGTGTTGCAGGTATTGGAGCATGAGATTGTGATGTCAGCGAGCGGTCACAGCACCCTCGTTTTCCTGTGTGCAGCTCTGGACCCCTTCCTGCAAGGATACCAGGTGACACCTTACACACAATGTGCAAATATACACTACATTTAAAGTTTTGCGGTCTGTTAAAAAAAAAAAAAAAAAAAAAAAAATCAGCAAGGGTGAATTCAATTGAACAAAAACAAGTTACATATTAAAGTATATCAAAATACAAAACAATTATTTTAAATTTGTAATAATATTTCACAATATTACTGCTTTTGTTGTATTTTTTAATCAAATTAATGTAGCCTTGGTCTGAACATAAGAGACTTGTTTCAAAAACATTAAAAATCTTACTGACTTCAAATTTTAAATAGTAGCATACATTATAGTCTGGTGAAATGTTTCCATTCATAGTTGCAAAATTGGAATATTGCATAAAACATATGTGAATAAAGCATCGTTTCCATTCCATATGTTCAAGAGAACAAAATCGTCACTTCCTGGGAAATTGTGCAAAATATCTGTAATGAAAATGTAAGTTGCTGCAATCGAGGAAGCCAATGTGGCTCTTTTTTCCTACATCATGTAGGGCCCTATGATTTCCGCAATACGAAAAAATGCGGACGGAATAACAGAATTCAGTCATAAAAATGGAATTTTATGTATAATGTGGAATCTTGGATGAATAAATCAAAGTAGGTCTGGACACTTCAATCAAATTGCGACATGGACTGATGTCTGTGAATATTAAGCTGCAAGAAGACCATTTAAATATGAATCCTGCATTCTGTGTGTCTCTGTGTGAATCAGTGGTGCAGAGACGCTGTAAGCACTTGTGCCGTCTCCAGAGCTGCTCAGAGTCATTTCATGAGCATTTTACTGTTTCATTTAATAAAACGTATCATAAACATACAGAAACTTTAAGTTCATCACGGCAACCTGTCAAAATATTGCAATAAACGCTGTCACGTTCAGCGTTTGGTGGCGGATGCCTGATGCTTGATGATGCAATCGTGTGAGATGGTTCTGGGAGGTCATTATACCAAAGCATATTGATGACAGATTTTGCACAGCAGATGTTGTGCTTGGTCATTCTGAAATGCCTGAGCCAATGAAAGTGGTCCACTGGTTAGTCCAGTTCTCTAATCGCATCCTCTGTTTAGGCAAAGTTTATTGTTGCGCTTTGAGAGATTTATTCGGTAAATGTGTTTCCATTATAGTTTCCATGCAGCTTTTTTAATGCAATATCCCAAAATTTGCATACATATAGGCGGATGGAAACCGCTGGCAAGTTGTTTGTGGGAATAGTTAACTAGTTGTTCCTGTAAAATTTAGCTTATTTCTTAAGGGGTTTTCACATGGAACACCAATCTTGGGTTCAGAAATTGCTATTGCAGGTCATATTAAAGGTGGTATCAGTTATTTCAGGCCCAAAAATATTTTTATCACATTCATCTAATCTTTCCTAACGATCCGCTAGGTGCCCGCCCCATAAGCATGCCGTCAAAAAAACGCGTCTCTGTAGGCAGCCTAGGCTCTGAGATCTGCACACAAAAACAAATGGTTTAGCCAAACACTCAAAACCAAAACAAATAGTGTTCCAACCATTCACCGACAGGGGGAGGGTGTTGTGAGGTTTTGAGCCAGCTTTTTCTTCAACTCTGACTTCGCATGCAGCCGTGCACGAGCACAAAACCTCACAACACCCTCCCCCTGTCGGTGATTGGTTGGAACACTATTTGCTTTGGTTTTGAGTGTTTGGCTAAACCATTTGTTTTTGTGTGCAGATCTCAGAGCCTAGGCTGCCTACAGAGACGGGTTTTTTTGACAGCATGCTTATGGGGCGGGCAGCTAGCGGATCGTTAGGAAAGATTAGATGAATGTGATAAAAATATTTTTGGGCCTGAAATCACTGATACCACCTTTAAGTTTGTGTGTGTTTTTGTGCAGGTGGTGTGTCGCTATCTGTGTGAGGAGACTAATGAGAACCTGACAGAGAAGGAGTTTGTTCCCGCTGTGAGGAACTTTGCACTGAAGCTCATCTTAGCAGGTAACACAGGGTTGACAGTGTTTTGGCTGTTTACATATCAGGTCCTGTTTACACTTGGTATTGACATCCATCGCAGGTGATCTGATTATGCTTGTGATTAGATTTCGTAGATGTGAAATTGTCTCAGAGTTTAAATCTTCTGTTTTCTCTCTGTGTTTGTCACCGTGGCATCAGGCCGTCTGAAGTGTTATGAAGCTTTATCCTCAGACCTGCAGAAGAACACTCTAGCAGCTCTCTTGAGGCTCAAAGCCGTGCAGAAGGTCAAAGTGTAAGTCCATCTTCATATAGTATTTAGGGCTGGGTGAAAATATTGATGTCTCGATTTTAATGGATTTTCATTTTGATGAACCGATTTAATTTTTACTAAACCTCTGTTTAGTTAATCAAATATACAGTATAATTGCAATGCCTTAGCCGTTTAACAAGTGTCCAGATGTAGTCTCGGATGAAAGCCTTGATGGTTTAATAGGTCAATGGTGGTGAAGTTGCAGTCAGGTTCTTCCAGGTTGAGTAAAGAATGACGAACTTCAGTGATGTTAGTCTGACAGTTGTTGTTGGAAGAGTCCTCTCTCCCGAGTGGAAAGGTACAACATGGCTTGTAACTTTGAGGGCCCGCCTATGTGGGGACGGGAGGTCCCACGGCGTCACGATAGGACTTGATGTCTCCACTCTTTTCCCACAAGAACGAATCAAAGGAGAGGCAGGGTCACTGAGATAGTGGCCTTTTAACTTCTGCAGAGGTCACACCTCTTGAGTTGGCTTGACCAATGAAAAGGGTGTAATTTCAAGCGGGAAACATTTCTTTGTTTGGAGGCTGACTCATTTGCATGATTGGAGTGAGCTGGAAATTTTGTGTCCCTTTATACTCTGATTAATATAACTAGCATACAATGCACATTATGAGGAGGATATCATTTTGACATGAAACATAAGGTTAATATCTACCTACCGATAAGGTAGTATCTAATAATTCTATCATAAGGCATGCATAAAACGGTATGACAAGAGACAATATACAAAACAGTACTAATACACACATTGTCATGCACAATATGCATGTTCATTCATAGAAAAGTTCATTGAATTAATGGAGAGAAGTCCTTTTTATGGGCATTACAGACGTATATGAGTTTCAATATGAGGTGCTACATTTGGGGTTAGCTGCAGTTCGGGGGAAGTTACATAAAACTCCACCTCATGGTTTGCTTGTTGGGTGAGGGGTATTGTGGATTATTTGTTAAATGTAACAAATAATTGTGTCCGATCTGTCCCAGGGGGTGTTTACATGACGCCGTTTTTAATTAAAAACGGAAACCTTTTATGTGTTTTGGCCATTCATTTACACAACAACAGCGTTTTGGCGGACGTTGTCGCCTGTACACAAAAGATCGCAAAGGTACATCGTTGTCGTTTCTATAGCTCGATAGTTAGCGAGAAAAATGAACTCCTGAGAGGAGCATTTTGCGAAGTATATGCACTATTGTACAAATTCATACCATTTTTTTCTTAACATGTCTTTCAGTATTTAATTAGTTTGAATAAATCCATCATGAAAACAAGTTATGACGACCACCATTTAAATGTTTTAAACATAATTTTGTTTCTAAAAAGTTATTATTATAATGTTATTACTATAAAAGCTGCCTTATATGCAACCTAAATGTTTCTATACAAATCAGTTGTTAATGTTAACCTTTAATATTATAGTAATGTACCTACTGACAGGGTTCCCTGTATAGTTTACAGCATTAGTTGAGAGATTTTTTTTTTACTTTGAGGAAATTTTTTACATGTGTACCTGATATATATCCAAATGTATCAAAATCAAATTGAATTGTGAAATTTGTGTCAATGCCCAGCCCTAATAGTGTTTATTAAATTAGATATGTAATGGGCTTTTGAAATGTTATGGTTGTTAAACTGAACTGAACTGTCTCTCTCAGAGGAGATCAGGTGACGTTGAAGGTGAACAAGATTGCAGTGAACTCACTGGAGGATACGCTGGGTAAGAGTGATGTCATCAAAATAGCTTGTGTTCAAGTTTGGCAATGTTTGAACGTTCACATTCTTACATAATAATCTAAATATATCTGCAGTATATAGTATATACAATATACTGTGCATAGTAAGTTGCGTGGATCATGTACAGTGCTGCGTTTGGCAATAACACTAATGCATTATCCCATAATGCAATGTGGTCGACATCCAGTGTGATGAATGGATGGGAAGTAAATTCAGTAGTGACTTTTGAAATCTCTTTCTTGACTTATTTATGTGTCATTTTATCACACTGTTGTTTACACCAAATAAAAATAATAAGAAACAGTTTTTATATTATAATTAGATTTTTTTTTAGATTTTTTAGATAAGTGTACAGCACTTAAACATCCATGTCATGAAGTCATTTGACAACAAATGTAGCATACCAATGTTTGAAATGTTTATCGTGGAATACTTTCTTGTTGTACCGTCATGTTGTTTTTATTAACTAAACCTAAAACTAGTAAAAAAAAATGTTTCAGTAATTAAAATATGAGCTACAATAAAATAGAATATAATTGTTAGATAAAAACCTTTTTAAATATTTTAAATGTTGCCTATCTGAAATAAAATAAGTTATAAGTTGAAGGACTAAAAAAATGACTTGATCTAAAATGTAAAAATAAATTAAAGCTAAATAGAAAAGCTAATAAAAATTTTAAAAGCACATAAAATTACTAAAACTTAATATAAAAATATATATTTTTAACATAATATGAAAATATAAAAATATTAATATATATTATAATAATATATGAATAATGCTAAAATAATAGTAATAGTAATAGCAATATTCAGGGCGAACAGTGCAGTATACTAGGATTTCTATTTTGAACAAAGTCTCAGTATATCGGCTCAGTATATAGACTCAATTTATACCCATGAATGTGAATTTCCAAAATATTTTTAGAAACAATTTACTAAAAGTAAAAATGTTCTTAAAATGTTTTAAGAACTGTATTACAGTTTAGAGATTACACTTGCATTTGTTTAGAAATAAAACATGTCAGTCAGAAACCAGAAACATCATAAGATTTTTTTTAAATATTTGAAATAAAATAAATGTATCACAGTTAAACTTACATACTTTTTTAATAAAATGGACCCAGGAAAACTTAAATTTTTTATCACAAGTACAATTAAAGAATCTTTTATAAGAGATGTCATGTATATTAAAAAAAGTTGAACTTTATTAAATGTTTGTAATAATTATGTTGTTTGTATAGAATAGTATGCAAATTTGAATTTGATATGGCAATACATTTAAATGAGTTAAGAAGTAAAGTATTACATTTTCAGTCACAGAATTCGTTTGTGTTCCTCATTTTACGCTGTGACCCAGTTCTTGTTGTGTTCGTGTGCCGTACTGCCATGACCTCCAGCTTCTCTGTTTGATTTTACAGCTCCGCTCATCTTAACTTGTTTACTTGTCTTTTCCTCTGTCACAGGAGGTAAAATTCCTTCCCAGAAGCCCGTCCTCGCTCGACTGTAGCCGTACACGTACAAGTCTCTGGAGGGCCGAACCAAACTAAACTGCCTTCATTAGCATAATGCCAAATTTTGCAAGGTGGCACGGCTTCGCTGACTACAAAGGTTACCTGTCATTGAGCTTTAAAGGGACGTCACGGGTTTGCCATCTGGGACACTAGAAGCACTCTTTTTATCTCTCTCCCTCTTCCACAAACTCGACAGCAGGTTTCCATGTCTGTGATCGGCCGACATCTTTTATGTCTTTATCAGACGAGGTTTAAACTGCTCTGATGTTGCCATGCATATGAAGACAGCGACACTTTTTATGTTTTTTTTATTCCCGTTTGATCATCCTGTTACTGCCGTTTGCGCTCGTTTTAATCCATGTCAGCACTAAAGAGCCTTCGCTTTGATTCGAAACACTGTTACTGTTTAATCTCACTAGATTTTTGTCGGCTCGGTTTTCTTTTCTCCGTGGCTTGTTTGATTTGAATTATTTTCTTTTGCTCTCTAGATATGGCTGGATTTTTTGTTTTTGTTTTTTTTTGCCTTTGCTATGGATTGAGTTTTTTAGGGATCATGTTATAAAAATAGGTCAATCAAAAGTGTGTTAACTCATTTGGAGCTAAAGAAAAAATGTAAAAGTGAGTGTCTGCTCTCATAAGGGAAGCTGTTAGTGTTCTAATGAGCCAAGTATGGAGACTTTTCATTGCCATAACAGTGTTTAGGTGCCTCTTGTAAACTAAACCGCTTTTCTGCTAATACAAAATAATGCATAGTGAAGCGATATGTTTTTAGACATATCACTGCATTGTTTGCATATTTCACACTGTCTTTCAGTAATTCTTATGATAATACAGTATATATATATATATATATATATATATATATATATATATATATATATTAAAAAGGATCAGACGATACAGAGGCATGTCGCACTTGACATCAGGAATGGCGTCAAACTGCTGAATCTCTGTTCGCTCTATTCTGAAAACCCCTGTAATGTTTTATTTTGAAGTATTACATCCATTTTTCAGAATTAATGAATTAAGAATTAAGTCGTACTGACCCAGATCACAAAGATAAGCTTTTAAAATGGTGTGAAGTTGACGCATGTCAGTTTTGGTTTCCTGCCTTTGAATTTTCACACTGCGACCTAAAACTGAACTATATACAAAGTTTAGATACATTTATGTGCTGCACAGCAGGCTTTCTAGAAAAAAAAAAACAGAAAAACATATGTGCCCATTGTGGGGATTTGAATGGAAATTCAGGTATATTTTCTATCCCATATTTTGGACTGATCATCAGACATTATCTGTCTGTGGTCACCGCATGGATGATGCAACTATAAAACTCAAGCCATATAAAGCCATAGCGCTTATCCGCCCTGGGTTTGGGTTAATTCTTGCACAATTCATCAAATTAAGTAAAAAAAAAAAAAAAAAGCTGAAACCATATGTTTACATTGACAAGCAGCTTTTTACATAATTAGATGAATTTGTCTTTGTGGATTGAAAGGGCATTGATTGACAGAATCTGTAGAAATCACTCCTTTGACTTTTGGACATTTTATATCTATATTGATTGTGTGTCTTTCTAATAATGTTAATATTGTGATTGAACAGTGATTGTGTCTGATAAATTTAGAAGAAATGGCACTAAAGACTAAATATGCATTAAAGCTGAGTAAAACGTGAATGCTGACCGTGTTGTGTGTTTTTATAATCTGTATGATTAATAATTTGGGTTCTCTAGTCATTTAATTTGATTTTTAAAGTCCCCCTGAGGTGAAAATCACATTTTTAATGTTGTTTATATGTGTATGTGTTGTTTTTAATATGCTTTAAGACAAACCATGTGCAAATTCGTAAGTCAACACCATTGCTGAGTATTTTCTCTTTAAAACTGCAGTGAACCAAAGACAGTCTTAAAAACGCAGTTTGAAATCGCTGGTGTTTCTGACGTCACAAACTACCTTGTAACCAATCAGATCAACGTGTGATCTTCAACGAGTTGATCTCTGAGCTAGTGTGAGTGAGTGGAGACGGGGCTAATTTGCATATTCATAGAACCGCACATTCTAAATGAGGCAAGGGTGTAGAGTTACATTCAATCTATTTTAAGGCATGAAGGATTTTTTTCAAGGAAAAAACTTTTAAATATGTATCAAAGATGAGTTTTAAGGAATAAAATGATTGACTACAGGGGGACAGAAGATTTTTTTTTATGTTTTTTGAAAGAAGTCACCGAGACTGCATTTATTTGATCAAAAATACAGTAAAAACAGAAAGAGCATAAAATATTGTTCCAATTTAAAAGAACTTTTCTATTGTAATATATTTTCGTATGCAATTTATCCCTGTGATGGTAAAGCAATATCTCTGAAAATGTCTAAACAAATTTTCAAATATGCGCTATGTTTATACAAATCAAGGTCTAAACAGCTACATTCTCGCCTAAAATTTTTTAAAACTCTTGAAACTACATTCCGTGACAAAATAACAGTAGTATTTGTAAAGTTTTGCTCTTCCGCCATTGATGCTCACTGTGAGAAATGCTGCCACTGCAAGTAGATCCGGCAGAAACAAGCGGAGTGATACAAATTTTTAATCGGTTTCCATGTGATATTGGGATATTGGTAGCCTGGAAATCCAGACCTAAATCTAAAAGATTAATGGTCTGGCGTCAACTAATGAAAATCGGCCAGCTTGAGGGGCGGCACCAAGCATACATTTGAAAATCTCACTGCATGCAATTGGATAACACTATGACCAATACACAACAATAGACAGGGTGACGTTTCCAGAGCTCAATACGCTTAGCTACCAGCGGAGCTAACTGGTAGATTAGACTCTTGCCGTATCCGGTTGGCAAAACAGCAAAAATGCCCTTCTTGCAAAGGAACGATTCAAATGCCGTCTTCTGTTCCTCTTTTAGAGAAATAGGCAAGTCTAAATCTTTCATTGTAGCGGCCAAAGCCATTTCAAACAAATGGTGTTCATCCATAGCCATCTTGCAATGTTTACTAATGACTTTGACGTCGCAGCGCCGTCGTCATCTCGCCTCTGGCCCGCCTATATCAGATAACCCGATGTGATTGGAGCAGCTCAGATAGAGAGGCATATTTAATCAGCAAGCATCATTACTCGACACCAGAGTAACTCGCTGAGCAAATTCAACGTGTGCTCTCGCGAGAACTCTGGATTACCAGGGTAGGATATTGGTAGAATAACACATCTCTGGAAAAAGCTCTCAGCCAATCAGATTCGAGAACCAGAACGAACTGTTATATGATCTATCAGCATCATTACAGTATTCAGTGTCACACGATCTTTCAAACCTAATATGCCAATTTGCTGCTCAAGAAACATCTTATTATTTTTGCTGCTTAATATTTTTGTGGAAACCATTTTTTTTTTTCTTTGATGAACCACAACCATTTAAAACCATATGGTTGATTATTTGATGAACAGAAAGGTCAAAAGAAATACATTTTTTTGTATCACACTATAAATGTCTTCACTGTCACTTTTGATCAATTTAATGTCTCCTTGTTGAAAAAAGTATTAATTTATTTAAAAACAATGCAGAATCTTTCCTTTAGTCAACATGTATTCCATCCTCATCACTTACAGAAAGCCTCAACGTTGTTTTGGTTTTATCAGTGTTGTCCTCTAGATGGCAGTCTTGGATGTGGATTTACCAGATCACATTAAGCAGCCTCTGTGTATTCCAGGCAGTTTGATACTTTCACCAAATTTGTGCAGCCAAGCAAAACCTTTTACTCATATTTCCTTCCCATTTCATTCGTCTTGTCAACCGGATATCAATCAATATGCCAGAAATCTCTTCCACTGAGCACACAGGGTACAGGACACGTCCACTGCTCATTCTCTTGACATTTCCAGTGTTAATGTTCTAGCTACAGTTCAGTATTTTGTAATTGTATCTGTTTGAACAACTGTGTTTCTTTTCTTATTCATATATCCTAGTTTTATTTGATTGATCAGTCTCATTTAGCAGAAGACGTTCCACAGATGAACATTAAGAAGTGAAGTCTAACTGTTTATTCTGCCGTGTGTCACTGGGAATATAGGATTGGTGATTTATTATCTTATATAATTATTATCTTATCAGAGGGAGGAAATACATTGGTCAAGCTCAGGCTAGTATAACCTAATGATCCTCCTGACCAAATATTTCACGTGTTGTAGGTAAATTGTCCACCCTGTTAACTTCTAGCCAAGTCATGTGATTTAAAGCATTTGCTTAAGATTTTAAAGGCCAAGTAGCACCAGTGTAACAGGGTGGACTGGAGTTTGAGAGACAATTGAATATACTTACAAAATATGTAACGTGATAAATTGTATTTTCTGTCAAAAAGAATAAAGTAAATGTAAATGTTTACACTAATAAGCATACCCAAGAGTGCTAATTTTGAAATCTACTGTATGTAACCTTTGACTTTTTTTTAAAGTAATGTTGAGAAAACATTACGTGGGAATTTGTCAAGTGCTTTTGTTTTTTATTCTTTTTTTATTTGTATTCTTTTTTTTCACTAGTCCAAATTATGTTTTGTTAACAGGGTACATCTATGCATGGAAAACTAGACTATGTGGCATGAAAGTTGATTAACATTTTATGTAAAACATGCAGTATTGTTTCATGGAGATATAAAATCCACCAAACTGTAGGAATGACTCATATCTGGAAATGCTCTAGTTTACGCTGAATAAACTGATTTTCTTTGGTAATAAGGTTTGCACCTTACAACTAATCTTCAGCATGTTTAGCATGCCAAATTGGGAATGATCTATATTTGGAACCTGCTTCAAAAATAGCTGTTTTATAAGAGAAACTGCAAATTTGCTAGAGAAATACATTTACAGCACTGGCTGCAGTGGCTAACAGGCAGTGGTGACTTTTACAAAACGTTGAAATTACGTCATGGCCTGTAAATGATTGATTTTTAAAGCTCATTCAACTTGACCAACTTTTTCCAATGATACACACTCAGGGTTTGCCATCTCCAGCTCTAGCAGAAAATCAAGACTGTGAGGTCTGTTCAGTGTCATATTGCCTTAGGGTCACATCCAATTGCCACAACCCAGACTTTTTGTCCAGTGGAGATTTTTCAGAAAGACATATTTCCAATTTTTCATTGTCTGATGATGTCGAACACATTAGCTGTGCCTGAAAGCATCACATTCGTCACATATTTAAAAAAGCGGTGCAGACAGTGGGGGTTCACACACATGCTGGGTGTGAAGTCGGGAAATGGCATTGGCTAAGCTCATGAATATTTAAAAGGTTAAAAACAAATAATTGAACATGATTTACTGTGCAGATAGATAAATATTTGAAGAATTAATGTGCAAATCAGGTCTGTATAAAGTATTTGCTCTCAGCCCTGTGCATATGGTTGGATGGATGCAAACTAGTATCTAAAATACACATAATATGGTAGAATAGACGACATAGTGCAGAGTTTAAGTGTGTTTTCAGTTAGCTTGTATTTAGCTTACAGCAAACTAGCTTAGCATAGCGCTAACTGCTTAAGAAGAGCTCATTTGATTAGCAAGAAGATATCATGTTAGTGTACCTTGTTATTGATCAGGCAGAAGTGGGGAAGAATTAACTACTTGTTAAGTCGTGACATAACAAATGCTGTGTCCTCTGCTCCGTTTTATGTGACAATACTATCTCAAAAGCCATTTATGAGCACAATTAATTTATAGCACAGCTTTAAGCTAACCTTTTAAAAACTAATGATATACACTACAGTTATTTCAGGCTCATGGTGTCCTGGACACCAATATTTTAACAATTCAGAAAATATAGAGATAATAATCATGATTTTTAAGTAGTAGCCTATACTACAGCACACTGGGAGTGTATATTAGCAAAGCTGCTTTAAGCCTCCAAGGTTAGCACAAAAAAAAATGTATTTCCTGAAATTTGTATTTCCTCAGCGATCTTACGTATTTATGAATGAACTGCCCGTTTTTAAATCTTCCCGGTCTACTGACATTTGTTAAGACATCTGCTTTAAACATTACAATGCTCGTGATAACTTTCGTTAAATATACAATAAGTAAATCCATTTCACCAGCTAATTACTCTTCGACAACAAACGCCATAGAAATATACAGAGCGACTGCTAAACCGGAAGTTCAAAGACGATATTCTAAAGATGGCTGCGCGCTCGTTTCTCTGGCACATAAGGTCTATAGAATGGTTCTTCAGTGAGAAGCTCTTCATGAAATGCCTTAGGGTACATACTCGAAGAAAAAGACGCCGCTTTTGACTGACTTGCAAATGAGTGTAGACATTTTCATTCACGCCAAATCAAATGTAATCTAGATGACTAAAGTCCATTATCTGCCTTAGACCATGTATGTGCACTACTCTCCATAGTTTGAATAGGTGTGAATAGGTCCATAGGAACTTGTTATATCAATTTCTTGGCCTTTATGTTTCATATTCACAGTTAAAAATGAAACAAAAAATAATAATAATAATTGGTTTTTGCTTTGCATTTGAATACTGAGGAAATGAGAGGATTTGTTAAAGCAGTCGGCACCAGCAGTCACATAATCTTCAGGGGATAATTCATCGGCCCCCCGTCGCTGGATGCGCTGTTTCCTCTTCCATCGGGAAGCGGCTCCGTCAGATGAGTGTTCAGGAGTGTCAGCGCCGTGGGAATCTCCGTCAGTGCGCTTCTGACAGTGAAATACATAATGATTCTCACATGGCAACCGCAACGAAGTGACAACCTGCAGATGATTTAATAAAGTTCAGTACAATCTAACTGAAGTTGTGAGTGAAAGCCTCTTGAGAGCGATCCCTTTCTGGATTTGTCACAACCCTTGATGTGAGCATTATCCCTGTGGGAGAGACACATGGATAAACCGTACAGCTGGTGGTTACTGAACTTAAACTGGGTTCACACATGTTACACCTGCCCTCAGCATAATGTATGAACTCTTTTGGATAAACTCTTTATGGACAATTTACCTTGACCACAATTATACATGTATGGGAGTTTCATGGATTTCAGACGTCACCATACTAGAAATACCAAAGCATTATTTTGAGTGCCTTGGAGTGCTATGTACATAACAAAACCACGATGAATACAAGAAGTATTTAGACATTAGACTACACTGGAAAATGCTGGAATACACTGAACAGATTTTAAAACGTTAGCTTGAAATGATTACAGAGAAAAAACTGGGCATCATACACTAAATGAATGAGGGTCACATACTATCAGACTTTACCACAACAAACTCACACAAGTTCAAACATGTGCCTAGGAGATGCTTAAAATATAAAATATGTTTGATAACCTTCACTGGATGGAATCGAAGTATGAAGCTAAAAAAATAAATAAAATTAAATAAAAATCGCAGTCTGTGCCCATCATACACTACACAATTTTCTGTGAAATCTGTTAACTCCGACTGCAGGATTTCAACAACTGGCGTTGAGTCCTCCAGACTGCAAATCTGAGCAAAAATCTGGGCAAAAGTTGTATAGCGTAATTCCAGCCTTTAAAATGTCATTGCATTCAAAACAAAATATCTAACTAAGTGCAATTTATATATAGCCTATATATTTTGGAGGCCTGAAAACGCAAGCTTTTGAAAACGGGTTTCAAAGTGCAAGATTTTGAAAACTATATCGTCTCCATGTAAACTACAAAAACATGATTTTGTGAAAACGGTGACATCATATGCATGCTTATTACGTATTCAGTATATAGGAGCGTGGTGTTTCTTTACAAAGTGACATCACCAACTTCTGGCCTGGCATGAATAATAAAACGTTTTAGTCGTTTTCGTAGATCCGTGTGAATGGGGATCATTTTGACAACAGTGTCATCTGTTCGCGAAAAAAGCAAAGTAAAAACTTTTCCTTTTTTTATCATGTTGTTGTCATGTAAACACCCTTAATTCTGACTTAAGTATCCAAATCCTTTTTTGCGCCACTTCATATCAAAGTACAGTATCATCATGCTATCTGTACCACAATACTCCCACCCATGCTGAAAAACGCCCCTGCTTAAACCAGCATAAAGGCCTGTTCACACTAAGAAGGACGATTATAATAATAGCTATATTGGCATCCACACCAAGAGACAACAATATTCTGTTTATTATATGCAAACACTGCAGTTATGTCATCTGCCACTTTAAATGCTCAAGCTCTTTACAGTTGACGGGTTCTGATTGGCTGTTAATATTCAGCTAGAAAAAAATCATTTTGATTCCAATGGTATAATGATTATTAAAACTTAACATAAATTGTTAAGACCTATTCGCATTAAGAACAATAACTATATTGATAATTATAACAATAATTATATTAGAGTCCATAGCAATGGACAATATCGTTCTGTTTTTTGTTGTAGTTATATAATCTGTCACTTTCAATGTTCAAGGTATTTAAAGCTGTGTGGATTCTGATTGGCTGTCAATATATTTATCATTTATCAGCTGGAAAAAAAAAATTCTAAAAGTGATTCCAACTATATGGTTCCTCTGTTGTGATACCGGCATAGCTGTGTAATTAGATAGCTTATTAAAACTTCATCATTATAGTTATCATCCTTAGTATGAATAATCTTAAATTGGTTTGCAGGTCACAGCTGGTTTAAGTCACCAAAAATCATATAATGTTTTGAGTTTATGAGGTCAGGATGTGCATGTGAAGGTCCTTTCACAGAAACAGAACCCTAATCAATGCAATGCACTGAAATATCTCTAATTTTTCCTTGCCCACCATTTTCCACTATATATATGTGCCTGTATTAATTGTTAATTGAGAACATTTACAAGAAAGCATTTCATACTCATTTCCTAATTCCCCGGAGGGAGAATTAAAAAAAGAGCTAGAGATTTTGTCCTCTTACGAGAAAAGGATGTATTGAATCAAAGCAGAGCCCATTGATTCATAATGAAGTTGTGTGATATCTCAGTCAGATTGGATAACAGGACTGGATAATTATGCTTTTACACAGTGAACGAAGGTCTGAAAACCCAAGACTATATTGATTTCCCCCCTCCCCCATATATGATTTGTATGAAGAGGTGCATTTCATCAGGGTTTAGTCATGAAACATCACCTCCTGGCCCTGGGTAATGTGGCTGTACCGCCCAGGAAATTAAATTAGGAAATTAGAACCGCAGTATTTAAATGAGACTCCCAGCAGCAACTCGCTTCCTGTGTTTTACTGTTCAACATTAACCTCACTGAAAGCACTGCGAGGCAATTAGCATCTCCAAATGACGTACGGCAGGTTTCAACTTTTCATTATGTGAATGGTGAGCCGTGTATAATTAAAAAAAAGTATTGATAAGCACCTACCTGAGCATCAGCATGGCACACTGTTGCCAGGGTGGCTTTCATAATTACAATATCTCTCTTCACCGAGGGCCAGAAGTGACTAAGGCATTCTGATATGGGCTTATAAGAGAACAAGAGAGGTCATTTAAAGCAAATGAGCAGACGGTTTCAATTAATCTAGGTTATTTCCTGGTTCAGCACACATTCACAACCATATTGTAAGCATTTCTCTTTTCAACAGGAGCATTTAGAGTGCTGTTATTAATTTTTTCAACAAGCACTCTGAAGCATTGGCGCTTTTGTTTCATATGTTATGTTTGTCTCACTCAGCTCCCTATAGCTCACTAGGTAAATAATCAGCATTGTTGTTACTCGCAGTCAGTTTTGTTTGTTCTTAGTTTCTGTTTTCATGGACTTTCCGTTTAATCACGACATCAGTCACATGTGTTTCTTTGTCTTAGTTTCCCACCATTCATCAGTTGTCAAGGGCAATCATCTATCCATCACACCTGTTCGTTGTCAATTCATTATCTCTGTGTTTTTAGTATGTAGGTTGTTGTATGTGTTTCGGTTGGACACACGGTTACGTCTTTGCGCTTGCTTTTGCATTAAACCTTGTATATATTTTGAAGAGTATGGATTATGCAATGTGATTTTCTGTTGTTGCTCGTGAGAGCCTAAACTTTTTACCTTCACAGAGAAATTCTGTCCCCTTTTTCTCTTCACAGAGAAAAAACCAGCCCCTTTGTCAACGAGAGCCTGAAGTAACTGTTCTGGATCGGGGCTAATTACCATTTACCCCTTAGACCTCCCAGACACCTCTGGACTTAACTGGAGGGACGCTGGCATCAAGTGTGTGGAGAGTGTTTATCCCTGGTTTAGAACACTGCCAGACCCAGAACTCGTTCCTCCACCATTGAGCTTGGAGGAATCGTGTGTGCCCCCTGCAGACGGAGAGCTACCACCCGCCAAGCCAGTGTCCAAAGATAAGAGGTCAGAGCGGACCCTCGCCCCAGAAGAGGAGCCCCCCAGTGAATCTAACCAAGAGGGGTGATCCCACGACATCAGTGGCCGAGTGTATACTGGTGGAAATTGAGAGGTAAAGCGGAGGTATCATCTCCCACCCTATCCCACCCCATTTCTGGTTTTTCATCGCTGTTTCTGGACAGCACCATGGACTTCATGAACTTTTTATCTGTTTCCTCTGAACATTCATCGCTGTTTCTAGACAGGACAGGCACCTGCATGAACAATGTATTGTTAACGTTGACCCTGTCAAGTCTCCATCTGCCTCCATCACTGCCCTGCTTATCCAGTCCTCCAGTCCTCCAGTCCCACCTTTGCTGGAGGTTTGCAGCCTTTCGCCATCTCCTGTAATGCCAAGCAGTCAAGTCGAGCCTCAGGTCCTGCAACCACCATCAGCATCTCTTGGCCCGTCGACCTGTCTGCTCCACCTTGGCTCCTCCCACCTTCGGCTTCACCAGACAACCTCGGCCTTACGGCTCCACAGGTTTCCCTCTTCCCGTCAGCTCCCCCTTGGTCAGTCGTCACTCCACCTTCGCCATGGACTTGCGGACCTTCAGCTATGCTCCGTTCCTCCACCCCTACGGCTGCAGCGGGCTCCTCCTTCCCTTTGGGTACGCCTCGCTCCTCCATCACACTGGTATTGCCTCAGTCCTTGGGTAATCTGGCTCGATCTCAGACGCTCGTTGCCGCGGCATCACCTGCTCACTCTGTCACTCTGCTCCATCGGCTCTCAGTCTGCGCCCTGGGATCCATCGGCTCTGTCTGTCGTCCCCCTGTTGACGTCAGCCACTTCTCCACCTTGACTCCTCCCACCCTCGACTCATCTCTGGGCTCTGGGTCTGTGCCATCAGACGTCCACCATCATCGCCGCCAGGATCTCGGATGCCGGATGCCATCATTCCTCTGTCGCCACTCATCACAAACCCTTCGCTATCTCGCCATCCCTCCACCATCTCCACACCCTCGTCCTAAGCCTCCTCCTTCTCCTCACCTAGGAGCCTTCCGGGAGGGGGTGCTATGTCACACGCACTCAGATTTATTTGAGAGTGTAAGAGTAGGGGTGTAACCCCGGTGTCGTAGTTCAATTCCCTCCATTGGCCCTTACCAGTCATGGCCTCCTAATTATCCCAATCCGTTGAACTGACTATATCACTCTCTCACCTCTCCACCTATAGCTGGTGTGTGGTGAGCGCACTGGTGCTGTTGTTCTGTGGTTGCTGTCGCATCATTCAAGTGGATGCTGCACACTGTTGGTGGGTGAGGAGAGACCCCTGACATGATTGTAAAGTGCTTTGAGTGTACAGTAGTACACATGAAAGTGCTATATAAATGCCTCATTCAATTCAATTCAATGCACCAGTTCATCTAGGATCTGGAGGCGCTACTTTCTTTTGTTGTTGTCTTTGATGGTGATTCCCTTCATTGGCGTCCTTGCTGGAAGATATTTCCCAGGTTCATTGATTCGTTGGCGGTCATGTCTGGAATGACGTCTTGGGAGGCCAATTTAGACATGATTTCTATAATAAAAATTCGAAACATTTTACGATTCATACCACAATTTGAGAAATGGAAAGCCATTCAAGCTGATAGTACACAAGACACACCTCTAATCAACCATTCAACATAACTCATGGTTTTCCTCGTCAGACTCCAGATGTGCCATCTCCGAACCAATCTGTCTTTTTAAAACTACCTAACGTTGACATCTTAAGTGTTCTTTCTCTAGTTGGGATCATCTCTTACAAACGTTCTTTGTCTTATATGTAAAAGAGTCAGTTAGTTTCCAGACTGAATGGGAAACCAAATGACAGATCATCTGGTACTGAGTGTTGACTCAGACTCTCTGTGGAATTCGGCTCTTTTCACAGTTTGAAGGAGTTCACTCTCAGTTAAGTGAAAATAAATATTGAATGAGAAAAGAATTGAGACTTGATATTAGTGCAGAAAACTAATGGTTGGAAGGCAGTGGATAAGGATGTTGTTCTGCCCTAGTCATCAAACTTACATGAGAAGGAATGCCATTCCAGAGGGGAAGCAAATTTTCACATTGTGATTAAAAATTACAAAGACAAACAATCTTTTTCTTGTGAATTAATTTATGGATTACTTGTTTACCACAAGACTTTTGCACTAACAAAGAGAATGGGGTCCATTTTTATTTCATGCAGACTTTAATAAAATAAAAAGTTAAATCAATATTTCATTCAATTTCTTTAATTAGCCATGTAATAAGTGAAGTACTATATAATAAGCCGGCAATTATTACAAAATATTATTCAGCACATTACCCCTTGCGAGTGTGTACTGCATATGTCCTTGTTTACGTCTGCCTTAGTCTCTCAGGAATTTAAATATATTTACAGTTAAAATGATTATAGCAGAGCGAGCAAGCGAGAGAGAGGAGCAGAAGAGATATAAAATGAGAGTGGGGCCGGAGGTTATCGGTTTGAATCTGGTCACTCGACGCCTACTGAGTGCAGAGGGCAAGTCCTGTCACAGCCCTAGGGAAGAACAGCAGACGGAAATGAGATGTACAGCATGTCAGGCGAAAGAAACGCGAAGAGGGAGAGAAGACAGATGGAATCTATGAGCATCTCTGGCCTCAGAGGAGGGCTGAGAGGTCAGCTCATAAGAATTTGGCTGGTGTTACTGCAGAGGTGGTCAGCTCCCACATAACTCTCCCCTCATTCCAGTTTCTCCCTCCATTTTTTCATTACAACCTACACAAGAACCTTATATTACATTCTCCACTTTGTTCTTACTGTAGCTGGAAAACTTTAGTTTGTATGCATGAAAATCTAAGATATTCTTTTATTTTTTATAACTTTTTAAAATTTAAAACAACAGTACACCCATATATGAAAATTCTGTCATCATTTACTTAACTCATTCACCTAACTCTCTTTTATGTAAAACAAAAAGTAAATTTTTAAATCACCAAAACAGGTAAATCACTCCTTATGCCACCAAGTTCCTTCATAGCTCTGCAAATATAAAAAATGAACTAACACTTGTGTATCAACAAATCAGAATCAACACTGGTGTGGTACAAATATGCAGGTATGTAGAAAAACTTGTTAAAATATTCCATTTTGAAAATTGTGATATCTTGTTTACTTGTTTGTCACCAAACTTGTTTACCTGAATGAAGGGGCGCCATTTTTAGCTTTCGTAGAGAGTACTAGCAACACTTGTAAACAAACCGTTTATCCTGAAGGTGTGTGTATCAGCAGAAGGGCTTTGACATTGGTAGATTCTTGTCCACAGGGATGGTGGAGTGATGTGTGTGACAGGTGTCGGAGGGTTCTGTCAATACCTGTGGCTTTGATGAGAAGCACCCATCTGTATGTGTGCGCGAGTTTGTTCTTGAAGAGTTCTTATCATAATGTGTTTGTTCATGCATTTGATTATGCATAATTGTGCATAATCAACACAATTTTTTTCAAGGTTTGGATTCAAGGTTATTTTTCATTCAACATTAGTATTTGTTTAATCCATCCATCCATCCATCCATCCATCCATCCATCCATATATGAAGATTTACTTTTGACATATATGAAGCCATATTAGGCTTACATATTACAGTGATTTCAGAAGGATCACGTGACACTGAAGACTGCAGTAATGATGCTGAAAATTCAGCTTTGTCATCAGGATATACTGTATCACGTTTTAAAATATAAAGCAGTTAATTTACTTCTTTGTGAATTACTAAGTTTAAAAATGTGATGAAAGTTAATGTACCTGTTTACCAAGAATGCAACAGTGTAAGTGAAGTATGAAATATGAGACATTTGATGTGTGAAAAATCACTTCTCTCTTTAAAAGTCCTATTTGTAACAGAATATTTGTATTGTGAATCATTTCAAATCAAGCAGAAAGTTTGTCAATTGTATTATGAATAGCAAGACAAATTAATCATCCGGCATTAGTATGAAAGAATAATAATAATTTTTTTTAAACAATTCCTTTTCAAGTTAATTTCTGACACTGTTCTTGAAGACCACATTAATGTACCCTTAACAACAATCAATGACTTACAAAATCCCCCAATTGTTCTTTTTTAGGATCATAGCCACATTTTGAGGAAACAGTGGGGCTGATGCGGCAACTCTACACTTCACCTTCTTGGAAACAGCAGTGTTGTTTTTAATGCTAATTATCTTGGTGTTACCTCTGCTGTCACTGGTGTGATTTTGTGCAATCACACTGATAACAGGTGGCCAGATGGCATGCCACTTCTAACAAAGTGACAAGAAAAATGCTGCGGTTGTGTCTTCTGTTCATTTAGATAATTTGTAAGTAAAAACTGTAAAAGCAAATGTATTAGATAAGTCACGACATTCTCTTTAAGATTCATGCATTTTAAAGTGAATATGATTGGCAGTGGATTGAGAATCTAATAAAATGCATTTTAATATGTGAATACATTGGAGGAAGATGGAACTGGACTGCACAGCTGAAATGAACAGGTTTCATCATTAATGTCAGAAGGCATTTATTAGGATTAGTCGCAATCAGGCACTATGCCTAGAAATGGAGCTAATGTTATTGGAATACTGAAATTACGTGTGGAAATGTTAAAAGCCTCAGACTGTATGACTAATAATGCAGTCTGAAAAAAAACAAAACAAAAAAAAAACAACGTACACTTGTTTGTGCAAGCGGCATGTTTAGGTTTATACATGCATCCTGTGACAGAACAACATGATACCACAGCTAGATTCCCGATGAATATACATCTATGCACGTTCTGATTTAATGTCTACCATGCTGAATTAAATGGTCCCTTGAGGCCGGTGAAGGCCTTTCGCATATACTGTACACACACTCACTAAAACACAGGAATTTTTACCCTCAGCATGCCTGTGAATCTTCTGACCTTTTCTAAATGTGTAATACATGTGTATTTTTGTCATGAAACTCTAGATGGCATAAGCTTTTAGGGACCTTTAAATGCAACCAGTGAGATTGCTTGCTCAACATTTAAATAGTCTGGTTTAGTGTTCGCTGTAAGCTGAAATGCAGCACGTTATCAGTTACTCTGAAACCCTCCACCTCCCCCAGCTCCACCTGCAAAGATCTGCTATATAAATTGTGTTTGCCTATTCATGCGCACAGCAGTGTCTATGTCTTTTTTTGGCACAAGCAAGTCCATACTTGCTCTGTAGATATAGTCTGCCAAGACCAAATTAACATTTTCATTTCCAATTAACATGCTAAAACTATTGAGAGTATTGTCATGATTGAAAAACAAGTGCTAGTTTCATGTTTCTCATATATTTGGTCTTTTGCTTTTTTGGACACAATAGTGTAAGAGTGGACAGATCGCAAAAGAAGGATAAAGAGGAACCGGGCCAGGAATCAAACTCAGGTCAAAGTGCTTCCTTTCTGTAAGTCAGAGCACTGCCCATGGGTCTAGACTAATTAGACTAAAGGGCTGTTTACACAAAGCCTACTGTAGAAATATGCATAATATGCATATAATATGCATGTGTGAAAGATCTGTCTTTCTGCTGAATTACTTGTATTAACATGACAGCTGTCTTCTTGTAGCTTATTTTATGCAAATTACAGGCAAAAATGTAGTGTATATTTATTACACTATACTTTGAGTTATTTTACCCTGGCATAAAAAAAGCTGCAAGCATGCTGCTAGCTAGTGTGTTTAGCTGCTGAGGGAATGACAGTAAATTGGCCATCTTTCTCTCTTCTGACCTGCGTAATCAATCTCTCTCTATTTTTTTTTTTTCTCTTTTGGGAAGTTGCGCATTAATGGATTTTTCTTTTGCTGTTGGAACAAATCGAAACACAAAAATTGTATTTGCTATGGTCTCCCATTTACTTCTACAGATGCTCACCTGGCTATAGTTTACTTCCGTGTTCCAAATCCAGAAGTGCAAAACAGTCCATATCCCTGCTGGAAATTCCAGGTTTTTATGTGTATAATGTTTTAATTAAATTATGGTCATAATTGTTTTGCTTGTAGTTCCTATGGGAACAAATCTGTTCTTAGTTTTTAGGGTACTCTGAGTGGCATTTCTGTACATGTTGATGTCATCAATTAGAGAACTTTTCTTTTTGCAGTTTTGCGCTAGAATTTTTCTTATTTTTTTTAAAGTGGTGTGCGCACATACATACACATACACACACCCTATCCAGTGCATACACGTCATGACAGAGGCCAGTATTACATGACTGATAGCATTAAATTGCTTTTATCCAAGTTTTTTATCAGGATTTACCGGCCCCTAGCACCATTGGGTTCCGCCACCTCTGTTTCAATAAATCACGCTGTTGAGTGGTGAAGCACAACATAGAGAGAGAGAGAGAGGCTAAGATTGATGACCTGACCAAAAAAACTGATGCCAGAACAGCCACACGGCGCTCTGATGGAGAAACATATGTACATTTTTAGGCCATAATGGAAAATGTCAATCTCAGTGAATGCGGCTGGAAACTGTATTTTTCATTACAGAGAAATGCCAACTCATTTCCTGTTTACAGACCTCTGATCAATCTCACTGCACAGACAGAACGACAGGAGACAGGTCAGGGGTGTCTGTAATGGAGAAAACATGAGACCGACCTTGTGCGCATGAACGTTTTGTGAGTGCATGTGGGTAATGTGTGTTTAAACAAGTTGGTGTCAAGAATTTGCAGATGAAAAAAAAAAAAAATATATATATTTTTCACGTTTTCCCCAAAAGAAATGAACAGAGTTACTTCAATGGGTTCAGACATTGAGATCACATGACCAGAAAATACTTTTTTGCTGTGTCCCAATTCGCCTACTTATACTACGCCCTACAAATATGTACTTTTTTGTGAAGAAAAACTACATACTTTTAAGTGTGTAGCAAAAGAGCAGGCAAGCTTTGGGACATTCTACTTCGTCATCTTTAATGGACAGCTCTGTCGCTTAGTTACGTGCATCCTGTCACCATAAACTGCCCTGTCACTCATCTTGTCACAGTTAAAATCCTCCATTCAATTTAATTTAATGTAGTAGCACGTTGATCTGCCAGCCGTGGGTCTTTCATGCGGAGACTCTCCTCATGTGTTTGCAATTTGAATATAATGATGCATTTAAAAGTTAATGGCTAAACGTAGGCTATCTTTACAATAGTTCACTATGCTGCTGCAGATGAAATATAATGTGGACAACATTGAATAAATACATTTTCGTCAGGTTAGATACTAATAATTATGACCGCCGCTAGCGTAGCTAGCGAAAGCGGTCATATAGGGATTGTTCCCCGGGGGCCACTCCCCCCCCCCCCCCCCCCCCCGCGCGCTGGGCCCCCCCAAACCCAAAAAAATGCAGTTTTTCCTAAATAACTACCTGAACCGTGGCACCGAGGATGAAGAAATTTTTATGGTATGTTGGTCTTAAGGGCCCACATCAACCTAGCCCATAATCACTCATTTGTGATTTGCGCCCCTCCCATAAAAAATTAAAATGCAATATTATTCTGCTTTAATCGCCCCTATCTTCAGTGAACTGCACCATATTTCATGTGTATGATTAACTTGACATCCTCTGGGGGTATCCTCTGCTAAGTTTTGTAGAATTTCATCCATGGGGGGGTATAAAATAAATTCATTTATGTGCACATTTAGTGACTGTACACTCATCGGCCTGTAGATGGTGCTGTTGAGCGAAGGGTTGCTGGTTTAGGATGATACTGTCACACACACACATGCAGGAATACAAACAAATGCAAGCATGCACTCACACTGACATCCACACGCACAGACACACACCCATACACACACATACAAATCCACATGCACAGACACACACACACAAACACACACGCGCACACATGTACGCACACATACATACACGCACAGACACACACACACACACACAGACACACACATACACAAACACACACACATACACACACACACACAGACAGACATGCACATACTATTACTTTTTTTAGGTATATACATAAACACGCAATACAGCCAAATTACTCCACGTCATTTATTTTTGTGGAAAGCCAGTGCAGGCCTGAGCGGCGGTCATATTTTGTACCGCGATGCGGTACATCTAGTTAATCACTCAAACCCCTGTATCTAAACCTCTCTTCATAACCGCCGGACTCACACATCCTCAATGTCTGTAGTTTTTTAACACTTTTCACTTGTGTTTGTAGTTCTAACTGAAACCTCATCCAACGCGCAATGGGTTGTGGGCAATATTAGCCATTAGAGTGTTCACGGATCTTCACTTCGGATTCTAACCGGAAAAAGTAGACCATCCGGGTATCTTTGGAATACTAATTTCTAAATACTACGATTTGGGACGTATTAATTCTATTTTCGAAAACTATTTAGGACGGATAGTATGCGAAAATGGATGCACCGTTTATCTTTGTAACCTCCCTGTTATTGGGCAATTTTGCTTACAGAATAGATTATTCACACAAAATTTAGCATTTCTCCAGTGACATTATGGCTCTATGGCACATCCAAAAAAATTTGAATAGGTTGGCCACAGGAGGAAAGTGGTGAAATCCTAGGGTGGAACACTAAAACAAACACTGAAAAAAGGGTAACCTGGTTATTTTAAGGTGTTACAACCCTTGTCTAGGGTTCCCTAATCCCCCCTGCCCCCCCTTGGTCAGTCGTCACTCCACCTCGCCACGGACTTGCTAATCTTCCGCTATGCTCCATTCCTCCACCCCTACGGCTGCAGCGGGCTCCTCCTTTCTTTCGGGAAACACCTTGCTCCTCCATCACACCGGCATCGCCTCAGTCCTCGGGTAATCTGGCTCCCAGGCCTCCCATACCAGCGGTGCTCAGTCTGCGCCCTGGGATCCATCGGCTCCGTCTGTCATCCCCCTGTTGACGTCAGCCTCTACTCCACCTTGGCTCCTCCCTCCCTCGACTCCACCGTGGGCTGTCGTCACAGGGCTCTGGGTCTGTGCGGTCTCGTCGTCCGTCTGTCACCATTCCTCCGCCACCTCCTCGCCCACCTCCAGAGCCCCCACCCTTCCTCCATAGACTTTCAGTTTGCTTTCATTCATCACATTTGTTCCTTTGTTTGATTTTCCTGTCACTCATCAGTAACTGTTCATCATTTAGTTCGTCAGTGTGTATCCCGCCAATTTAGTTACCCTCTGTTCAATCTGCTTCTGTCAGTCGATGTTCGTGTTTTTGCTGTACACGGTTACACCTTTTGTGGATTACCTGAGTTTGTTTTCTTTAAAACACCCTTTTGTTTATTGATACCCTTTTGAACTCTTCATCTTCTTCATCATCCTGTGACAGCTGTCTGTGTTCTGTTTTCTGAGTAACATTCCGCCACAACCAATCAGATTGTCAGATAGAATATAATTCTCCACCCTGGTGGAGTAGACTCAATAAGACTGAAATAATCATTTGGTTTAAGCCAGGTTTCAGTAAGGCAGAATATATAAAAAATATTGTCTGTGATAATTTCATTAGGTGTGAGCGATATAATGTTTAGAGCCCAAGTTTTAGAAAATGTTTTTGTTCACTTATTTTGATATTTTTTCTGCTTTAATCACAATCATATTTGTTTCTAGATATTATAGTGGATTTATTATTTGACTTCACTATTCGGGGAACAGACACAGTCTCTTAATGATAAACTACACACACACTTCCATCAATTAAGTGGGAAGAACAACAAAGGCTGTGATTTGAGGTTTGACTTACTAGTCATTTGGTTCATAGCGCCTTGGAGATGTTGTCCGACAAACGTTCCGCTCCGATTCTGCTGGGGTGCAGGCCATCGGCACGGAAGAGCCTAGGTTGCTCCCAGAAAATTTTCGAAATATTTACAAAGAGCAGTTTCTATTTCTGGAATATATGCAAATATTTAAAATTGGCCCAATAAATATATTTTAGTTAAATATATGTAAATATATTTCACACTTAACATCATATATTTTTGTTATATTTCAGAATATATTTCAAAATGATAAATATAAGTGAACAACAATGCAAATATATTTCAATGTATTTGGAATATATGCCACATATATTTTTGACACTTTAAAATATATTTCAATATATTTTTTTGTCTGTATGGGCAGACCAATCGGTGAATGACATCAAAGTACCGCGAGAGCAAATAGAAAGTAGACGGCTCCTTTTGCTTTTGAATTGCTCCCGCGGTACTTTGATGTCGGTTCATCGCCTGTTGTTCATCGCCTGCTCAAGTCGAACAAGCCTATAAATACCACTTGGCCAAACGACCGTTGACACGTCACGGATCAATATGGGTTGGAGATGTGTGTTCGGTTGCTCAAACGCTTGAGTTTTATTCCGTTTTCCAACAGTACGTTGGTTAAGAATGAAATGGCTAGAATGTATCTACACCTCTACTATTGAATCCAACGTATCATCAGCGCTCGGATTCGCTTCCATGGTGCTGTCAAGTACGGCTGCAGTCTATGAGTTAAACTAAATGCTATTGGCTATTTGAAAAGGGGGAGGAGCCATTCAACATGTCCCGCCTAGCTTCCTGTTTTAGTGGAAATTATTTCAATGCATCATACAAAGCTACGCATTCCAGGGCTCTTCAGTGGACCTTTAATGCTGTAGATCAGTGTTTCCCAACCCTGCTCCTGGAAGCACATCAACAGTGCACATTTTGGATGTCTCCCGTATCTGACCCATATATTTCTGGTCTTGGAGTCTCTACTAATGAGCTGATGAGCTGATTCAGGTGTGATTAATTAGGAAGAGTTGGAAAATGTGTAGTGTTTGGTGTGCCTCCAGGAACAGGGTTGGGAAACACTGATGTAGATAACCATCTGATGAAGACTCATATCAGTAGATTAAATAAAAGCTGTCTTTTTCTACATGGCAACCCCCAATATGTGACCCGATCTATGTTGCGATCATGCTGCTAGCCAAATATTACTTGTATATTACCACATATCTTGTTCAGTCTCCCCTGTTGTTGGGTGTAATCATTCTTGAATCATTCTTGACAGTTTTATCTTTTCTGCAATAGCAATGGTAACTTAAATGTTCAGCTTTTGTTTCACTAAACCACTCTACTAAGTGTCAGTATAAGACTGACATCCATTGTAATAAATTCAAAAATTCCACTGATTTAAACATGAAAATGATGTGGTGGTCATAGCTGGTTTAAGCTGATCTCCTAGCCTGGATAAGTTGGTACTGAACTGATTTAACTGGTTGGCCAGTTGGTCTAGGACTTTTATTATTATTATTATTATTATTATTATTAATTTAACTTCAGGCTGTGTGTGTGACAGTATCTTCAATGTCATCTGGTGGATTAAATGTTCTGAACTTCATGTTTTATCTTAAAGATGTAGCAGCGCTATCAGACAAGGGACAAATAAAAACACACCCTCCTCTTCACACACACAGCTCGACATTGATGAATACTTAAATCGGTGTCTCCCTGTGTGCACACACACTCTTGTCTCTGTGCTCTAATTTAAACAGATGACTCTTAAATTGAACTGTAAATTACAACAATACACCCTCAACAAATTCCTCTGCGTGTGTGCCTGACTTAAATGCCATCAGAGGGAAATTTCTATATGCATTACACCAGTGACAAACACGTTCATTTTAAATGTTGTCGTGAAGCATTTATTCGCTTCCTAAGGTGGAATCTGTGTCTCTGAGTTGCTGGGTACATGTTAAACCATGTAAGTGTTGTTTTGAGTTTGTTTGAGTTGAGTTTCAGAGATTGCATTAGTAGTGTGGTACTATCGACTATCGTGTAACCAGACTTTACTGGTGCACATTGCAGCTTATAAAGGTGCTCAAGAATATCTACTTTACTTGATACTACAGCAAAAAACTCAAAAAAGCTTCTGAATAGCTTTCAAAGATTTAATGCCACAAAACCAGAGATTAGTTTTTCCTAAGAAGTGCTTATTGTAGGAGGCTGGAAACTTGTCACAGCTATTTCCTTTTGGACTGATAAAAACGTTTTATATGCAGATTCTATATGCACTGGCTTACCATGATGTAACTGGCTTTATAACTACATAACTCTGTGTTTATGAGTCTTGCTATGACCTTTCCAGATGTGACTGACATCTCTACCATGCTATATGGTACCATGCTAATAATTTGAGTATTTGTTCCCAATTTAGTGTGTTTTTGTCCACTTCAAAAACTCCTTGGACCGCAGTACCGCTCCTTGTGTATATTTAAACATCAAACATGGTTGAAGAAAGACATAGCGCCCTATCTTGCACCCAGCGCAATTGACTTTGTACACCGACGCATGTATCATTCCTATTTTGCACCCGCGCACAGCGTACTTTTCCCTCCACAGACGCACGTCAGTAAACTAGCAAATGCATTTGCGCTCCCGGGGGCGGTTCAGCACAAAGAGGAGGCGTGTTCCGGCGCAAACGTATTTTGTAGGTTTAGAAAACAATTCCACCACTGACCAGGAAAAACCTAGTCTAAAGTCAGTGGCGTGTTGCGCATGTTATTCATATGCTATTTTAAGGGCGCATGCTTGGCCATAATCAATGTAGCGTGTGCACAACGCGCATACACTTTGCTTATCTCATCTACACACAGACGCAGCAGTTCTAATTTTTAGAAAACCATACATTATTATAAGGAAAAATATTAACACATGAGGGAAATCATTGTTGTGTCCATGAAGATGTGAAAAAATAGGCATAAATCTAGCTTAAACATTTACCCAAATTATTATACATCTGTTAAACCGAAGCTAATTTGGTTGTGTTTCTCCATCCCCAATGTCACTTCTCTGTGTTTTACGGCCCTGACGAGAACGTCGGTCTCCTCGGCTGTGAACCGTTCCTGGCACGCGCCTGGCAAATCCGCCATTATAATATCAATCCGCAATGGAACAAGCGTGCCTGCTCTTAAAGGGAATGTGAGATGTCGCTCTGATTGGTTTATTTCACGTTACGCCTAAACCACACCTATGAATAATAAGCCTACTTCAGACCAACCCATTTTAGATTTGCGTCGGGTGCAAGAGTAATTTATCCCGCCGGTATAATAGCAACAGCGCCCAAGACCCTCCCACAAAGTTACTTGCGTTTCGCGCTTGATGCTTCCGTTTCAGATTGTTAAAATAGGGCCCTGAGTGTTAAAGTATAGAATCAGCTATTACATAAAAAAAACGTTCAAATTCCACAAGGAAAAACTTTTAAAGCAGGACAGGAGGCAAGAAAATACAATCTATCTTAGGCCCTGTTTACACCTGGTATTAAACGGACAGTGTGGAATTTTTCGCCACTAGGGGTCGCTAACCAATTTACAATAACAAAGGCGTCGATTGATGACATTTGCTAAGAATTATAGATCTTGTCGTCAACGTCAAGCCGACCGATCTAATAATGTTTATGGATGACTGAATACATCAATGCTTTTATCATGACTGTGATATGAAGCAGTTCGGGATTGCTAAGAGACAGCTATCAGCTCCAAACGGATATAAAAGGAATATGGACATTTCATTCTACCGAACTACACGCAGAATTACTACTCACAGGTCAGTTTATTAGACAAATTAAACTTGTGAGGTAACGCAGAGCTGTTTCACTTGGTCTACTCTAACATTACACTAGCACACTAAACTGCATTTGAGTGTGTTGAAATGTATGTGTTAGTTTGCCTGTATGAGACTAGCAGTAAGCTAGATCAACATTAGAATAACATACAGATCATATTCTGTGTAAGCGCACAACTAAAAAAATATATAACAGATATAGTGATTTTTGCTATTTTTAAAGCAAAAAAGTTACATATTGTGCCTTTAAGATGCGTTTTCATCGATTGGATCACAAGTAGACGAGGGAGACACATTCCGTTTACACCTGGTGTTTTAATCCGTCTCTTTTGTCCACTTTCAACCACTTCTGTCCTGATTTCTTTGAGGGGAGGGTCAATGGGTGGGAATATGTAGTTTTTTTTTCCGGATCTTTTGATCGAATGGACAAAATGATCTCACACAATTTACATATGAATGCGCATGTGCTTAGTACATTTTTCGTCTTCAAACCATACTTGGATCTTCAGCCAACAAAGTTAAAATCTCGTCTGGCTAGCATGCTTCCCATAATGTTTACGCAACACATTCGGTCAGTAGGCGGAGAGTCTTTTGTGGCTGTTCGAACGCATTCGACCACATGAGCATTTACACTACCAAAGTGTATAGTGAGAACTATTCTAGGGTGCATTTCCCAAAAGCCTTGTTAGCCAACTATGTTGCAAGGTCCGTTGAATTTTGTTGGTAATGATGGAATTTGCAACCATAATTAGCTTCAGGAAACACTCCCCTTATTGGCTGTCACGTATTGTGTTGCATTTTGTGTGGATAGACTTGTTGCTTTGTCTAACAGGTCAGCTAGTAAGAACTGTGCTGGTAAACCTCACTACCTTTCCCTTAGGCGCACTAGCGACTGACGCTAGAGGCTGTGGTCTTTATAGTGCCCCTATTTTGGATTTTTGAAAATGACCTTTCATGTAGTGTGTAACATAACTCTAAGTGAAGGAAAACATCCTGCAAAGTTTTAAATCTCAAAGTGCACTTTATATAAAGTTATTTTCTTTCAAAAGTAAGAGTCGACTCTCAGTCAATGAAATTAATCATTTTTCAAACGAGTCATTAGCCGTTTCGTTTTGACGTCAAGACCAAACATTAGTATATTGCCCGCCCACTTATTGCTTGCGCAGACACCAGGGAAAACTTTAACGCCCACGGACACTGGTTGATTCCTGTGGATACTGGATAGCATCATGTTGAGAAGAAGCTGTGCTCTACAATGTGACGGTAAACAAAGCCCGTTTTAAAGCCCTTTTTTTTTTTTTCACTGCCCAAGGACGAGCATGAAGAATCAGACTATAGGTGTATAGTGTTTCTTTACAAAGTGACATCGCCAACTACTGGCCTGGCATGAATAATACAGTATTTTTAATTGTTTTCGTAGATCCGTGTGAACGGGGATCGTTTTGACAACGTTGTAACCTGTACGTGAAAAATGCAAAGGAAAAACGTTTTCATTTTTAGTACATTATCATGTAAGCGTGATAAAGGGGGTTTGAGTGATTATCAGTATCTAACCTGATGAAAAGATATTTATTCAATGTTATCCACTTTATATTTCATCTGCAACAGCATTGTGAACTTTTGTAAAGGTACATTTGGTCATTAACTTTTAAATGCATGATTATGCAAATTGCAAACATGAGAGGACAGGAGCAGATCAATGTGCTACTACATTTCTCTCTGAAATGGTAGGAAATTAAATTAAATTGAATGTGGAGGATTTAAACTCTCACAAGATGATTGACATGTCAGTTTAAAAGGTGACAGGATGCACGTAACTAAGCGACAGAGCTGTCCGTTAGACGCAATTATGATGATGTAGTGGGCCTATGTCCCAAAGCCTGCCTATTCTTCTGCTACACACTCAGAAGTATGTTCTTTTTCTTCACAGTATAAGTATAGGCGAATTGGGGCACTGGAATTTGGATCCCGCTTGTCCCTCGGGATCCAATGCATATCTCGTGGGAGCGGGCGGTTTTTCCTACGGGCGGTTTTACCTGCTATAGGTGGGAGTGGGCAGGCAAAAAATACCATTGATCCCATGATCCCGCAGTCCTTCGATTTCCCACGTAACAAGAAAGCTCTCTGCAGTAGATAAGTAACATTCTCTTCCTCAGAAGCAGGCTAGGCCAAGTGATTCATTATTTAATTATTTTTTTTAATATGTGTAAAGTTTGTTTTTAGAATTATTTATTTTCTTTTTGCTACATGTTAATTATCTAGGCTACATAAACACCTGTAATATCTTTGAGGTTTTCATTTCCTATTTATTTTACTTGTATTTGTTTTCTATTTGTTTTCTATTGTTTAATATTTACTTATTTGATAAGTAATTATATTCAATATTGAGCCTTGTAAGGTTACCAGAGTTTAACTGTTATGGTTAGGTGTGTGTGTGTGTTGTTACGTGTTGTGATCTTTTGTTTTAAAGTTGATAGAGTTTAATAATGGTTATAAAAAGCTGGCCGAATGTGTTTGTCATTTGTGGTGCTAGCATTAGTCTACTTTATCTTATGGTGAGTTTTATTAAACACAATGTTTTCTCTGTTATTTTGTATGTTTAGCATAGCCCTAATGTTTGTGTAATTTTTCCACAATTTCTACAAGATATAACGGGCTTGTTTGTGTTTGTGGTGCAGGCAGGATTGGAACACACACATTGTGGGAGCGGGCGGTAAAGGTCAGAAATTCAGCGGGAGCAGAATTAAGAAAACGTACTCGGTTACTAACGTAACCTCGGTTCTCTCTAGAGAGGGAACGAGTACTTGCGTAATATCTTACGCTAGGGGAAAACCTCTTTTCCACGAGATACTGAAGCCAAAAATTATCCTTAATTTTGCAATAATGTAAAACGCATTGCAGCAGCATGCAGACATGGGCGAGACAGCTCGCGCGCCCATTGGCTGCTCTGCGGCAACTGCACCAGCCTATCGAGAGAGGCCCCTCATGACGTCAGAACCAATGAGGGCGCTTCACGCCCAATACGTCATGTCCCGCCAAAAGAGGGTGGGGCTCGGCTATAAATATAGCCTTGAGAGGCTGGTTTGACCAGTTTTTCATCGCGAACCAGAGCGTGGTGCATGCACGGCAAGATACGCAAGTACTCGTTCCCTCTCTAGAGAGAACGGAGGTTACGTTAGTAACCGAGTACGTTCTCTTACGAGAGGTTCTCTCGTACTTGCGTAATATCTTACGCTAGGGGAACACAGTGTAAAACGCCGTGCGTGCTTGAGATACAACACTAAAGTCCCAAGGGCAGGTGCCCGGGGCTCATACAGTGCCAAATCACACGGGACTCACAGAGAATCCGGGAAGAGGGGCTAGAATAGCATCATTCCTGTAATATAGAGCTCTAATAAGAGCAGATTATATCAAGTGTTGCACACAGCCAGGGCGAACTCGGCCTGGACTGATAAATATGTGGGACTTACGCACTGCCCACAGAAGTATACAGACGATCAGTGATTGACGCTCTAGCAGTTTCAGCATCCTGAGCCGATAGCATCGGGCAGGCAATACTGAAAATTTAAACCGAGAGCAACTTAGCTTGTAAAGCGGGGACCTCGAGGTTATAAAACCTTCTAAATGTAGACGGGGAGGCCCAGCCTGCCGCCATACAGATATCTTGCACGGCAATCCCACTAGACCAAGCCCACGACGAGGCCATGCCTCTCGTGGAGTGTGCTTTGACACCTAACGGGCATTGCAAGCCCTTAGATGTATAAGCTAGCGCTATAGCATCAACTATCCATCTGGATAAACTCTGTTTTGACGCGGCTAGTCCCTTAGAACGTCCGCTGAACAAAACAAAGAGCTGCTCCGTCTGTCTGAAAACGGATGCGCGAGATACATAGGCTCTTAACGCCCTGACCGGGCAAAGGAAGCCTGCGTCCCCTTCCTCTTCAGATACCGGCAGGGCCGACAGGGAGATCACCTGTGCCCTAAACGGTGTATTGAGGGATTTAGGAACATATCCGTGCTTTGGTTTGAGAGTATGACTCTCGAGTCATTAGGTCCAAACTCCATACACGTCGCGCTCACTGAGAACGCTTGCAAGTCCCCTATGCGCTTCACTGAAGCGAGAGCCAGAAGAAACACTGTTTTGAGAGACAAGTGTTTTAGGTCTATTGATTGTATCGGCTCGAATGGGGCACCCTTCATGGCTTCCAGAACCGTGGAAAGGTCCCAAACGGGAACCGAGGGAGGTCTGGGAGGATTCAGCCTCTTAGCTCCTCTAAGGAAGCGAATGACCAGATCGTTCCTTCCTAATGACTGGCCAAGCGTTGGTTCAGCGAAAGCTGCTATGGCCGCCACATAAACTTGAGACCTAAATTCTCGAGGTGATCGAGTAATATGGTCCTGTGTTCTATGAGCTCTGACTGTGATCGAGCTAGAACCAGCCAATCGTCCAAATAATTCAGCACTCGTATGCCTCGGAGCTTGAGGGGTACGAGCGCTGCATCCATGCACATCGTGAATGCGCGAGGTGCCAGGGATAGGCCAAACGGCAGGACTGCGTACTGATATGCCTGGCCCTCGAAGGCGAATCTCAAAAATCGCCTGTGACGTGACGCTATTTGTATTTGAAAATAAGCGTCTTTCAGATCTATCGACATGAACCAGTCCCCTTGGCAAATTTGCGAGAGGATTTTCCTGGTCGTGAGCATTCTGAACCGCCGTTTCAGAAGTGCTTTGTTTAGTTGTCTTAGATCTAGAATGGGTCTGAGACCCCCGTCTTTTTTGGGTACCAGAAAATATCTGCTGTACATGCCCCCTTCGCTCTGAGCCTGTGATAAGGGTTCTATAGCCCCTTTGCTCAGTAACTTCGCTATTTCGGCTCGAAGCAGGTTTGCTGCTTCCTCTTTCACCGTAGTTTCGATTCGCGCCGCTTGGCGTTGCGGGCGTCGACCGAACTGTAGCGAATAGCCTCTTTCTATAATGTTCAGCACCCATTCTGATACCCCGGGAAGCTCTGCCCACACTTTCGCGTGAGTGGCTAGGGGTAGAATGATATCTGGGCTCTGATCGCGACCTAGTGGCGACCCCAATGCGACCCCTGTGTGCTGTAACATGAGCGCCGTGCTTGCAGCGTGTGAGACTGGGGGCGCGCTGATCACAGCGGGCAGCCTGCCCGCGCTCAGTTCTTCTACAGCGGTGTGCTGAGAGAGAGCGAGCGGGGCGAGCCCCGTGGGGTTTATTATGTCTGTGAGCGAATGAGGGCGCGGGACATCGGGCCCATGCAAAACGCTGAGAACACCGTCTGTTTGTGCAGACTGTATGTGCGTTGGTTTCGTTTTTACAGAAACCGTGAGACATGTAGTGTGTAGTGTTTGCGGGCACTGGGACGTGGGCACAATCACTACATTTGTTGCACAATCGACATGAGTCGATTTTATTTGTGCGGGCCGTGTGTGGCGGGCCGTGTTTGTGTGTAGGAATGGGCACTGGGCAGTGGGCATTTTTACTACACTCATAACACCATCGGCCGTGGCCGGAATACCAGAAAATACACTCTTTATTGGATTTATCTGGGTTGCCGTAAAAACGGCGTTTGTGTGCAGGCAAGCGGGCTGTGTTGCCGACTTGTTTACTGCAGAATACACTGGAACAGTCACAATTACTGGAACTGAACGAGCGAAAATTTTCGGTGAAAATCCGGCCGCAGCGGGACTTGAACACCGTCGCTTCCTTAAGCTGGCTAGGAAGACTTAGAGGCCTCGGGCTTTACCACAATCTTCGGCCGGGGCCCGCGCGGCGGCCGGTGGAGCGAGAGCGCGGTCTCTGATTCCGGGCCTGACCGCGCTGTGGAGCAGCGGCAGCTGATGGTTGCGGCTGGAAGCTGCGAGCAGGCGGCTGTTTAGGGCGACTTGCTGCGGAGCTTGAGCGCTTGGGCAGGAAGTGTTTCATGGCCTGCGATGTCTTCTGAACCTCAGCGAATCTGTCTGCGAAATCCTTGACAGAAGATCCGAAGAGGCCAGCGGGGGAGACGGGGGCGTCGAGAAACGCAGAGCGCTCCGAGTCCGACATCTCCGAGAGCGTAAGCCACAGGTGCCTCTCAGCCACGGAAATAGAGGCCATGTTCCGCCCTATGGCCTGTGCAGCGGATTTAGTGGCGCGAAGGGAGAGATCCGTCGCGCTCCTCAAATCCGACAGACTCACAGCTTCCGGTCCTTCCTCGTCCATTTTGCGGAGAAGGTTGGCCTGGAAGATCTGGAGTATGGCCATAGAATGAAGCGCCGAGACAGCCTGCCCGGCGGCGGTGTAAGCGCGACCGTGCAAAGCTGACGTGGTGTGGCAGGATTTAGATGGCAGCGCCGTCTTAGCACGCCGTCCAGCGGAGGGCGGGCAAAGATGGGCGACTACCGCTTCCTCGACGGGGGGGAGAGAGTGGTACCCTTTGTCTTTAGCAACGTCGACTACAGAGAATGCTGCAGACACGGGAGCACGCACTCTGGCTGAAAAGGGAGCGTTCCAAGACTTAGCGACCTCTTCGTGAAGCTCAGGAAGAAATGGCGCTGGTCTTGAAGGCTGTGAAGCGCGGTCCCTTTGCAGAAAACAGCCGTCCAGGCGGTTGTGTGCAGGCTGCTGGGGCGTCGACCACTCAAGGCCGAGGCTCTCGACGGCCTGCTCGAGCAGACGCATAAGCTCCGCTTCAATGCTGGCTCTTTTCCCAGGGGGCCGGTGAGAAGACGGTGCGAGGTCCGCAGAGCTCGACCAGTCCTCACTGCCCGACGCTAGGAGAGAGCAACTGTCGTCCTCCACACATTCAGCTTCCTCGTAGTCCCCTATGGCGGACGCGGCGGCAGACAGCGGCCGCTGACCGGCAGTGGGAGACTCGGGTGAAGCAGGCGGCGAAGCTGGCGGGTGCACCGGCGAGCTTTCGCGGGATGGAGGAGGTTCCGGGACCCGCTGAGCACGGCGCGGCAACGCAGCGGGCGAAGGTGCAGTCTCGGAGAAAAATGCCAGGCGAGTCCGCAGAGTCACCATAGGCATTAACTCGCAGTGAGGGCAGCCGGCGTCAGCGAGCGCAAGAGCTGCGTGATCCTCACCCAGGCAGGAAACACAGATGACATGGTGGTCCCCGTCGCTGAGTGGAGCTCGGCATGAGCCACAGGATGAACGAGGCATCTTGACAAAGACGCTCGTGCTCTTTTAGAGAAAAATGTAGTAAAGGATAGCAGTAAAGGATATATACGCCGGAAAGCGTGAGCAGGAACGGCGACTGAAGGCGGCGAGTTGTCGTCCAGCAGCTTCAGATGTGGCGCTAATCCCGCTGAGTGCTTATTCCAGACGGCGCGGCTTCCTCTCTGGATCCAGCGATGCGTGAGCTTCGCTGAAGAGATGAAAAATTGGTCAAACCAGCCTCTCGAGGCTATATTTATAGCCGAGCCCCACCCTCTTTTGGCGGGACATGACGTATTGGGCGCGAAGCGCCCTCATTGGTTCTGACGTCATGAGGGGCCTCTCTCGATAGGCTGGTGCAGTTGCCGCAGAGCAGCCAATGGGCGCGCGAGCTGTCTCGCCCATGTCTGCATGCTGCTGCAATGCGTTTTACATTATTGCAAAATTAAGGATCATTTTTGGCTTCAGTATCTCGTGGAAAAGAGGTTTTCCCCTAGCGTAAGATATTACGCAAGTACGAGAGAACCTCTCGTAAGAGAACAGACCCATGCAGGGCTCAATGTGGATGTGCCTTCTGAGGATGATAGTAGTATAGTAATCCTCTCAAGTAACTTGGTAAATATGAAATGTTAATTTGCACCTCTGTATGTGCGTGAACAAACTGAAGTTCAGTGTAAGGTGTGGATGATAAAATCTTTTTAGGCAGCCCAAATTAGATCAATCAGGTTGTTGTTTCTTGCAAAGGTGAGGTGTGATTGGACTTTTTCATCACATCCCCTACTCCCACATTGCTATGGGACCTTCAGATCAAGTCCCAAACAAATCCCACCATCTGTCAGTGATACAAATCCTGCTTGTTATCACTTTTTCAAAGATGTTAATTGACTGTTAATGGCTTCACATTTCGACAGGTTCTCTGGCTCCTGGTTTGAGGATTGTCAATTGAGGTCATCTCTGGTTCTGTTTCAACAATTGGTGCTTACAGGAAGACAGCATACCTCTTTCCTCAGCATCGCTCTCTATTTAGAGCACATGTCTGGATAAACAAAAAGAAAAGAAAAGAAAAAGAGAAAGAGAGTAGGGAAGAATGTGCAGCGAAATTGAAAAGCTGAAAGAAAATGAGTTTTCAAACGTATTTCTGCCAGGGGAATGCAGCACGGCTGTTTGTGTCCCTCAGATGGTGAATTGTTGTGGAGGTGTTATAATCATTAGTCCAGATAGAGAGACAGTCGCGCCGTCTATCTGCGTCAGGGAATCTATGAGAGTATTGCAGATGTTCTTTGCATGAGGTAGACAGGTCTCTAAAGATAAGACGCAAAACAAAAGTGCTCTAAATGTTCTAAAGGTCCCTAGCTAAGAGAGAGATGCTGATTCAGCACAATAATGGCTGAAGGATTATGGCCAGAATGGGAGTGGAAAATCTCAATGGGAGAAAGAAAATTGTTAACTGAATTCTTCGTACCTCGCTTAATACATCTGAGATGATTTGACAGATGCCAGATCTTCTAATCGTGAAAACCATTTGTTTCTTCAAAATAAATTTTGAATCTGGATTAAAATATCTGGATTAAGTTGTCTGATATTACTTCGTTTTCGTTTTAAACCAATATGGCAAAAGAAATCATAACTGTTTTAAATACTTTTGATCTGACTCAACATGTACAATCGTGGACACACTCTAGATTTACTTATCAGTAAGGGTCTAAACATTTCATCGATTGTTATTAAGGATGTAGCACTGTCTGATCATTTCTGTATTTTCTTTGGCATATTGATCTCTCCTACTATTGAAGCTAGATCTGTGTCTGTCAAGAAGAGATGCTTAAATGAGAACACTAGTGTGCTATTTATGAAGGCCATATCTTTAACACCAAGCATATCTGCGGACTCTGTTGATTATCTCCTTGAGTCCTTTAACTCAAAAGGACAGATTGTAATAGATGATATTGCTACTGTGAAAGTCAGGAAGAAGAGTGGCAGACAAAAAGCATGATGGAGAAACTCAACAGCAGTGCAAAATACGAAAAGACAATGCAGAAAAGCAGAGCGCATGTGGCAGAAGACAAAACTTGTAGTCCATTATAACATCTACAAAGACAGCATCCATGCTTTCAATAAGGAACAAGGCAAAGCTAGACAGACTTTCTTCTCAAATATTATAAACAGAAACATAAACAATACTTGCACTCTTTTTGCTACTGAAGAGAGTCTAACAAACCCCCCAAACCAGATTCCCAGTGAAATGCTCTCAGACAGCAAGTGCCATGAGTTTGCCTCCTTCTTCTCAGAGAAAATCAATAAAATCAGAAAGGCGATCAGCATATCCTCGTGTGGCACTGAGGTCAGACAGATCAGACCACATCCGCAGAAAGTTACTATGTCTGATTTTGAAGAAATTAGTGGTAAAATTTTGAAAGAAACAGTTTAGCACCTTAAAACATCAATCTACGCCCTTGACACAATTCCCACTTCCTTTTTCAAAAGTGTGTTAAACTGCTTAGAATCAGATCTCCTAGAAGTGCAAATTCCTCACTTCTCTATGGGACTTTTCCAAAGTCCCTTAACCCTCTGGGGTCTGAGCTGTTTTCTGGGCCCTGGAGGTGTTCTGACATGCTCTGACATTTGTGCTTATTTCTGTTACTTGTGACATTTTCATGGCTAAAGTCTGATTACACTGTATTCAGCACAAACTCTTTTTTTTCCCCAAATGTTTCAGATGTTCTGGTGCTAAAGTATCTATTACTTTAATGACCAGCAAGTAAAACATTAATACCTTCATCAGGTCCTGAGAGGGCAAGTCGGTGTG
The DNA here is from genome assembly GCF_964197995.2 of Scardinius erythrophthalmus. NCBI lineage: Eukaryota > Metazoa > Chordata > Actinopteri > Cypriniformes > Leuciscidae > Scardinius > Scardinius erythrophthalmus. The sequence goes on from NC_138231.1 coordinate 24,696,186, forward strand.
AATATGTGCTTCCATTGATTATGTTCTTGGGTGAATGTAGCAGTGTAGCTTCTTGGCTGGTAATGAATGTATTTCAAACAGTCCCCTTTGAGGGAAACCTGAGGGAAACCTGAAAACCAGACAGGTCCTAAAAGCTCCATCTTGTCCACGAGCGTGTAAGCACTTTAACCTCTGATGCCCTGGGGACCTTTGCAGAAATTTGTCTGCAAAAATATGGGTATACATGGGCTTGGTTTACTCTTGGGTCAGCTCAACAGGTTCACTCTCAATAAATATTTCTCAAAGATTCCTAGAAGTTTTTCTCTCCGTTTTGCTCTTCTGTTACACTGAGACAGTGTTTTTGTCTTGTGAAAACTTTTTAAAAACGCTTTCCCAAGTGGCTAAATTTGAAAACGCCGTTTTCACATTGTAGTGTGGACTGTGAAAACAGAGGCTATTTGAAAACAATGTTTAGTCATGTGACTCATACTGAACCAATAGATATGTATGTTTATACCATTATTGAGCCTGTTATGTGCTATTCACTTTCACACAGTTGCTAAAGATATGTTACTTTGTACACTCTTCATATCGCAGTCCTGCAAAGATGGTATCAAAACTTAATTTGTTAAAAAAAAAAAAACAAATAAAGCAAACCGTGAAATGGAGTGATTAACTTGAATCATTCAATATACTGTAAATCACTTGTTTTTTTGCTATAGCTGATCTCTATACAATTTATAGATCAGTGTTTCCACAATATTTCAAATCAACACACCCCTGTATTACGAGTTTCTCACTCGTAAATATGACTTCGCTCAGTCATTCATGTGTTTGGAAGTCATAATTAAGATATTTCCAACTTTATGTCATGAAAATACCAGCTGAATGTCATTCAAACCAAGATGGTCAATATCACCTGTTTTTGGATACTATGGTTCAATGTCATTTATTTGACTGGTGGCTGGTATTTTGCCCATCTGATCACATGGAATGCAGCAGGGAAACATTGAACATTCTAGATTAGCTTACATGCAAATGAATTAGTGGTTATTAGCAAGGCTTAAACAAAGCAACTGAGATCAGGGAGGTGCAGATTTGAGCACAATATTTTCAGCTGTTGTCTTTCCCACAAGACACTCTCTCTGTGTGAATTTAGAAATTTGACTGTCATGCAACTTTGAATCTTTGATAATTAAGTACAAAATGACTGTGCATGTCTAAGGGTACGTTTACACGACAACGATATGCTTAAAACAGGGAAGTTTTTCCTTTGAGTTTTCTGCGTACAGATGACACCATTGTCAAAGGACCTCCATTCTCACTCACAGATCTGCGAAAACGACTGAAAACGCTGTATTCTGCTGCCAGGCCATTAGATGGCGATGAAACAGTATACAGTAGATTGAACATGTAATACGCATGTGCATGATGTCATCATCTTCAGAGATTCGCATTTTTGTTGTTTACACAGAGACCATTTTCAAAAACTTGCACTTTGAAACCCGTTTTTTAAAACTTTGCGTTTTCAGGCAGCCAAAATGCTGTTGTTGTGTAAACAAATGGCCAAAATGCATAAAAAGATTTACGTTTTTAGTTGAAAGCTAAAAAATAATTAAATGAAGTCTCACCTTATGCAAACTATCTGTTTCCATATGATAAATGTGTCATCATCAACAACTCACATTTCTGTAGCTTGAAATCTGTATGAAATTTTCTTAATTGAACAAAAATGAGGTAATTGTCTAAATGTCAAAGCTGCCCTTTTCCATACAAAAAAAAAAAAAAAAAAAAAAAAAAAAAAAATATATATATATATATATATATATATATATATATATACTACAACTGCATGGTATTTGAACCCAGGTCGCCTTAAATTCTTATCGAAAGAACCAGGTACCCTCTAAAAGACAAACATTCTAAGCAATAAGTGTTTATGACTATAGTTCATTATATAACATACCTTGTTTGCATAAATTTTGGTTTTAGCAAATACAACAGTCCTAGTATTTTCAACATAAACTTTACTTTAAGCACCTGTTTACACCGTTATGATTGATAGTGATTGAGAGAGAGAGAATTCAGCGCTAATGTTCATTTATAATCTAATCAAACAGATAAAGAGTTCTGCCGACTCTATAACACTCTCTCATCTTTCTGAAAATCAGCCTTAATAAATTTCATCTGAAGTATGGAAGCTCTCTCCCACGTCTGCAAGCGTAACACAGTCAGGCTGTTTATAACAGAATGATTAATGACATGTAAAAATGAAGAACAGAAAGAATCACATCTCTTCTTTTCAGATCCTTTAAGAGTGAAATTAGATGACACTGTTGGAAATCACATCACGTATAAAGTTAATTCATTTCTAGTCTTTCAAAACAATGATTGCGGACAAAAAAAGAAGCTATTTTTAAGCATATTTGAGAGATGAGAGATATTTCAAGTAATATAGTAATTTCAGAGGTTAAACTCAATTTGTTAGATGTAAAACTCAAACAGATACGCATCAGAGAATGTGAATTGCAAAGCTATTTGACTGCCAGCAGAACATAACTAATTCTAACCCCAATACATGCAAATTTATTCAAACAGACAATGTGAATATTAATATTAGCACCATTAAAAGGGTATTAAATACAAATTCTTTAATTTGTCATTTGCATAATGTTTTGTGTGTGTGTGTGTGTGTGTGTGTGATCTATGCTTATTATTATTATTTGTAGTAGTAATGCTTATTATTCTTCATACTTATTATTACGGTGCACTGAGAACCCATGTGCTTGGTATCGAATGTAATTCTTTCTCCAAACATTAAACTTAACATAGTTGTGCTTTATAATCCTCCATGTCACAATGTAAATTTCTACAATGAACCGAAGAATCTGTTTTTTCTTGTTGACAAACCGTTGTAAATGTATGATGTTTGGGGACTTTAAAGGGGCATTCTACCCATTTGAACATTGTTTTTTATTTAAAGTGGGTCATATATGTAGTCGAAATGTAAAATAAATTTTGAATTTGGTGCCTTCGTGACCGAGGAAAGACAAAAAATAACTTCAGGACGCATTTGTATGAAAGACAACAACTCCCACAATGCACTACATTGCACAGCTCCGCAAGCCACTCCCACTAATCCAGAAAGCGCATATCTGCCTATAAGAGAAATCACTCTTCCGTCTACAAGGCTAGCTACCACCAGAGCTTGAAATTCATTTCACATTCACACAAAATGTCTAGTTAGTTGGCGAACTCATTAGTGCATTACTCCTCGTTTGTATTTCTTTCGAAAAGGTGAATTATTGCATGGTACCTGGATGTTCAGTCAGAACATATGCGGTGCGAAACTAGGATAGTTCTCAACACAAACGTCCGTGTCCTCGTCTGATTCAGAGATTTCGTCCAGGAGAAATTGTCATCGTTGAAATTCTTTGCCGCAGACAGACTCTATCTCTATGTTCGTAGCGGTTCGTAGTTGCATAGTGAGATCACCGGCGCCACCAGTCCGCCCTAACTCGAGCCAGTCCGGGCTCCTCGTCCGCGGCAGGCAGGTCTTCTGCCTCGGCTGCTCTTCGCTATAATGCGGCTTGTAAAGGTAGCCACAAACACCTGATTCAAGCATCAGACTTCCGAAATCATCTTCTTCTATATCATATTGAGTACTCTCCTCCGCTATTGTCACAACTGTACATCTGTCTCCACAGCGTCTGTTAGCTTAGCTTCAAACAAGATGGAGGATATTGCTTTCAGTTTCAGAGCGTAAAGTCCCACCCACTGATCTGTAATAGGTCTGTAGCGTGAGCGGGTCCCGCCCCCTGGGAAAGATGAGGAACGAGTGTCTGTAGTCTCAACAGAAATCCCCCCTCTTACACTTCCTCCTACAATGACGCAAAATGACGATTTTTGCGTTATTGTAGGAGGAAGTGTAAGAGGTAAATAACGGATTTCTCCCGTCTCAGGGGAAAATGAGAGAGTGTTGCACGACCATTCAATAGTATGACTGGGTTTCTAACAATGCAAAGCTTAATGCAAATGGGTGGAGTGTCCCTTTAATATTAACTGGATGGTTAAAAGAGGTAAAATCAACTATGGAGAAATTTAAATTTCAACAGCTGATTGATAGACCCACTCGAATCAGAAAGAGTGAAACTCTTATATACAGTCATTGGGGGGTAAATCACATTATGAAATAAATGTTTTTCTCTAAAACACGCTGGCCATAATTGTTGGCACCCTGTTATTAAATACTTTTTGCAACCTCCTTTTCCCAAGATAACAGCTCTGAGTCTTCTCCTATAATGCCTAATGAGTTTGGAGAACACCTGACCTGAGATCAGAGACCATTCCTCCATACAGAATCTCTCCAGATCCTTCACATTCACAAGTTCATGTTGGTGCTTCTTATCTTCAGTTCAGCCCACTCATTTTCTATAGTGTTCAGTTTAGGGGACTGGGACGGTCATGGCAGAAGCTTCATTTTGTGCTCAGTTACCCATTTTTGTGTTGATTTTGATGTTTGTTTTGGATCGTTGTCCTGAAGGAAGATCCAACCACGGCCCATTATAAGATTTCTAGCAGAGGCCGTCAGGTTTTGATTTTTTATCTGTTTGTATTTGCTAGAATCCATAATACCATGTATCTGAACAAGATGTCCAGGACCTCCAGCAAATAAATAGGCCCACAACATATAAGATTCAGCAGTATAATTAACCGTAGGCATGGGGTACTTTTTATCCCTGTTTGCACCAAACATATCTGCTGGGTTTTCTGCCAAAAAGTCATTTTTTAGTTTCATCTGACCACAGAATCCGGTCCCTTTTGAAGATCCAGTCGTGTCTGACCACTGAATATGCTGGAGTTTGTTTTTGGAGGAGCGAGGAGGATTTTTCTTGAAACCCTCCCAAACAACATGTGGTGATGTAGGGGTTGTTTGATACATTTTTTTTAGGCTTTCTGACCCCCAAGACTCAACTAATCTCTGCAATTCTCCATCTGGGATCCTTGGAGAATCTTTGGCCACTCAAACGTTCCTCCTCACCGTCCATTAAGACAATATAGACACACGTCCTCTTCCTGGCAGATTCATAACATCTTTAGTTGATTATAACTTCTTAATTATTGCCCTGATGGTCAAAATGGGGATTTTCAATTCTTTAGATATTTTCTTACAGCCACTTTCTGTTTTGTGAAGCTCAACAATCTTTTGATGCACATCAGAACTATATTCTTTAGTTTTACTCATTGTGATGGATGATTCAGGGAATTTGGCCTTTGTGTTTCCTCATATATAAACTCTGTGAAACAAGAAGTCATAACTGGACAATTTCATGTTCCTAGTCACCCTGGTGTGCTTAAAAAAGGTAAATATTAATGGGAATATACTTCAGAAATATTTTTCTCATAAAAAATTCTAGGGGTGCCAACGATTATGGCCAGCGTGTTTCGGAGAAAAACATTTATTTCATAATGTGATTTTCCCCCCAATTTCAATTCTTTTACTTAAATGAAAGGTTAGATTTTTGCGAATTTTTTGAAGGAAAGATCAAAAGGATAAACAATGCAGATTTATTTTTTACAGCCATTTTTGATCATATTTACCAGGGGTGCCATCAATTTTGACCATGACTGTATCTGATTTTTACTAACAGGCCAGAGAGAGTAACAAAAATGTATAATCTCATTACTGGCCTTTCAGATCATAACATGACACTGATTGTGAGATAGTTAACTAAAAAATGTCTACTTCACCATGATAATACAGAAAATCAAATTTTAACAACAGGAGTTCCCAAGTCTAAAGAAGCCTAATTTGAACATGATTTGAAAGAAGTTAACTGGAAAAGGGTAATTAAAGAAACAAACTTAAACTATAGTGCAAGCAATTTTACTTCTGTTTTAAGTGATCTAATAAGTAAACATACAAAAACCTGGTAAAGTATACATAAGAAATACTCTCTTCCATGGTTTAACAGTGACATTAGTAAGAGGCGAGATATTGCTCTTAAAAGTTCTTTAATAACAAAAACTAATACTAACCACCTTATTTATACTGGCTTGAGGAACAGAGTAGTATCAGAGCAGCGAAAGACTAAGACTAATTATTTCTCAAACTAATTGAAGAAGCCAGTGGCAACAGTTCTAAATTGTGGCAACATATACATAGACTAAACAATTCAAGTAGACAAAAACACTTAAAAATAAATGGTCTTAGTACAAGTAGTCAAAATAGTCTGTACAAGAATTAGCAAGTAATTTTAGATATATCGGGTCATCTCCTGAAGAACTTGACAATGCTCACACAGGCTCCTTCTGTATTAAAAAGAGGTATCTTGTGATAAAGTTAAAAAGGTGATTATAAACATGAGTAACGTCTTAATGTCTAAGGACATTCACAACATTCATGCTGCATTAATTAAGAAATAGAAAAGATTTCTGTTGGAGCCAATTACTTTTTTAGTAAATTTGTCAATACAAAACAAATACTCCCAGAGAGCTGGATAACAGCAATAATTGCACCGGTCTATAAATCTGGAGATAAGTATATAGCAAGTAATTATGGGCCTATTGCTATCCTTCCTGTGGTCTCAAAAGTTCTGGAAAAGATTGTCGCTGAGCAATTAGCAGAACATTTAGAGTCTAACCAGTTGCTTTATCCACAGCAGTTTGGATTTAGAGACAAATATTCCACAGATACAACTAACTGTTATTTGCTTGACAAAATTAAAGAATTACTGGATGAGGGAAATGTTGTCGGGTTAGTGTTCCTGGACCTAAAAAAGGCCTTTGACACTGTTAATCACAGTATCTTGTTACATACATTAAATCAATTTAAAATGTCATCAGAAGCTTTGCAGTGGTTTAGGTCTTATTTGGGCGGGAGACAGCAATATGTCAGGGTCAATGGGGTGAAGTCACCTCTGCATGCCAACAACACGGGAGTACCGCAAGGCTCTGTACTTGGCCCATTGTTGTCTAGAGACAGTGTAGTGCAGTGTACTAATATCCCATGTGGAGTCCCCTAGGGGCTCACTTATATCTCTGCACCAGAATATCATAGAGCTGGAAATCCAGGTCCTGGAATGCCATTGTGCTCCAAAGGTTATTTCCATCCTTAATCAAACACACCTGAAAAATCTGGCCAAGTCAAGTCACCTTTATTTATATAGCGCTTTATATAAAACAGATGGTTTCAAAGCAGCTTTACAGTGATAACAGGACAATTATGCATTTCGGCTGTTGTTCAGCTGAAGTCTGTTCAGTGTTGATTCAGTTCTGTTGTAAAGATCATCAGTTATTAAATTTTTAAATTTTATCTATAAAGTTGTTCTGCAAAAAAAGATAAAATTATGTCATCGTCCAGGTCAGTTCAGTTCTCATACATCAATAATATTGTTTAATATTAAGTGTCCCCAACTAAGCAAGACAAAGGCTATATGGCAGGGAACCCAAACTTAGGTGACAAAATGGAGAAAAAAAACCTTGGGAGAAACCAGGCTCAAACGGGGGTCCAGTCCTCCTCCAGCCAATGAATGAGCTCGGAGTGATTATGATTCAGGCTGCATCACAAGTCAGAAATCAGATTGGGATCGGTAGCATTCAAATATTTATCCAGTTCCATTTGCTTGAAGATCAGTGTGGCGAGCAGGACGAGGTCGAGGGCCGTGGGAGGACGGCACGAGGCCGGTGGCGTGATTGCAAATGCGCGACACCTGCGCGACGCACCGGTCTCGCATCTCTCACGGAGGAGCGGAAGCATAAAGGAGGAGCGACGACAGTGAAGAGCGAGAGAGGACAGGCCTGATTTTATTTGATGTTGTGTTTTGTTTTCTGTTTGGTGTTGCCAGCAGTCGTCCGTGAGGGGCTGCTGGCTTTTACTTACATTTTGTATTTGTTTCATTTTATTTATTAAATATTGTTGAATGTTCCCCGGTTCCCGCCTCCTTCTTCCCATAACATCATACCTCGTTACATTGGTGCCGAAACCCGGGAGGAAGGAGGGACACGCTGTCGGAGAGCCCTCGCTGCTGGGAGGTATCGCGGTGCTGAGGAGGTCGGGCAGCACGAGGGAGCGTCTGCCGCCGATTGCTGCCCGAGGCGATGGTGCTGGATCGAAAGAAGATCTGGTGGGACGGAGAGCTCGCTGCCGTCCTCCTGGGTCGAGGAGGGATGGCTGCCATCCGCGAGGGAGCGGAGGAGTCGCTCCCGTTCGCCGTGGGCCGGAGCCTGTTGCCGTCGGCCATGATGGGGGCGGAGCAGGGGACGGGAGGCTCGCTGCCAGCTGCCCTCGATCGGAGGAGCCATCGCCGTCCGCCAGGAGGCGGAGGAGCGCCGAGCCGTCCCCCAACGGATGTCCAGTGCCATCGCATGGCACCGCGAGTGACTCTCAGCTGGTTGAGGACCGAGCGGCAGTGTGTCCGGGAACCGGATCAAGAATTTTTTTTTTGTTTGTTTGTTTCTCCTCTCTCCCCTCTCTCGTCTCTGTCGCTCCTCATGCTTCCGTCTCCTTTTCTCTCGCCTCGTCTGTCCATACCCCCAGGTACCGCAGCCGCCGTGATCGGTCCCCCCACGGGAGGGGGGGGGGGAGTAGGCGCAGCCTCGGTGGTACCCCCCGGCCTGCGAGGGGCGATGGGGGTATGTGGCGAGCAGGACGAGGTCGAGGGCCGTGGGAGGACGGCACGAGGCCGGTGGCGTGATTGCAAATGCGCGACACCTGCGCGACGCACCGGTCTCGCATCTCTCACGGAGGAGCGGAAGCATAAAGGAGGAGCGACGACAGTGAAGAGCGAGAGAGGACAGGCCTGATTTTATTTGATGTTGTGTTTTGTTTTCTGTTTGGTGTTGCCAGCAGTCGTCCGTGAGGGGCTGCTGGCTTTTACTTTCATTTTGTATTTGTTTCATTTTATTTATTAAATATTGTTGAATGTTCCCCGGTTCCCGCCTCCTTCTTCCCATAACATCATACCTCGTTACAATCAGATTCATTACAGCGGTGTGGAGCTGAAGCTGGCCATAGGGTCTGTGCGGAGGACCTGATGTGTCGATGACGCCTTCAAAAGGGATTGTCTAGTAGACACAGTCTCTGCTCACATTCAGGGCTGCGTTTTGGTCGTGTCTAGGTGCAGGTCCATCATCTGATCCGGATATGGACCGGATCCAGCTGACTATGGTAACCTCGGGATAAGGATGAATTAGACTAATATTAGAGTAGATGCCATTCTTCTTACGATGTAACAAGTACATCGGGTTATATAGGAAGTGTTCCCGGTTCCGGTTGACCTAAATTATGCAGCCTAACAATCTTATTTGAATAATAGAAAGTGATAATGTGTTATGTGTGTGCCAGGTTAAAGAGATGCGTTTTTAGTCTAGATTTAAACTGAGTGTGTCTGCTTCCCAAACAATGCTAGGAAGACTGTTCCAAAGTTTAGGTGCTAAAAAGATATAGGATCTACAGCCTGCAGATATACTAGGTACTATTCTGGCCAGAATTTTGAGATTGCAATAGAGGTGAAAGACTATAATCCATTAAAAGCTTGCTCAAGTACTGAGGAGCTAAACCATGTAGTGCTTTGTAATTAATTATCAAGATTTTAAAATGTATGCAATGTTTAATAAGGAGACAATGCAGTGTTGACAGAACCAGGCTAATATGATCATACTCTCTGGTTCTAGTAAGAACTCTATTTGCTGCATTTTGGACCAGTTGGAGTTTGTTTATTAAGTTTTGGGAAGTCTGACATTTAACCTTTGTCTTCAGGATTGATTGAAAATTACAAGCAGGTGTGTTTGATTGAGGATGGACCTAAACTCTGCAGGACAGTGGCCCTCAAGTACCAAAGTTTCCCATCCCTGTCATAAAGACATAAGGGCTAGTTCTACCAGAAAGACTCGGGAGAATTATTTCAACAAATAATACATTTATTGACAGCTCAGCAAGCTGATAATATACAAAGTCATTTGGCGTAGGCCCTGTCCGTAGTGCATAATCCGACGGTATCGGATCTGCAATTCCTGCCTGAAGATGGAGGCAGGGGCGCAGCCGACCCCCCGGGGAGGTATGGACAGGACCATCCTGGTGGTGGTGGGGAGGATGGGGGTAATCATCGCTTCAGTATCTGCGAACTCAAACATGTGTAAGTACCGCTTTTATACAGTGAGCATAAGAATATGATTGGATAGAAGTGAAGGCAATAGGTGACGTAGTAATTGAGTCTTCCCGGCAGAACTTATGCTAAAGCTTTCATTTCTTCTTTCTTGGGGTAGTGTACAGAGTCCCCATGTGGGCCCTCAAATGGCCCCTAGGGACTTCAGTCATATCTCTGCATGAGAATATCCAGCCCGTTCTCATCCCAAGGCGTCATATACTGACGCTTTTGACATTTCGTCTACATCAAACGCACATGGCACCCTTTAGCGTCAATATGAGACGCAGATAGATATGGGCCAGAAGGCGCCTCCTAGTGGTCTAACCCTAACCCTACCCCAGACCTAAACCTACCCATAACCGAACAAAGCTCTGTGCGTGTCATATTGACGCTAAAGGGTGCCATGTGCGTTCGATGTAGACGAAATGTCAAAAGCGTCAGTATATGTCGCACTAGGATGAGAATGCGTTGGAATATCACAGGAGGTGGTTTCTTGTGCCTGTCACAGTGTCTGGTTTGTGTATCCCTGGTGTCCACTAGAGCAGTGGTTCTCAACCCTGCTCCTGAAGGACCCCCAACACTGCACGTTTTCTTTGTCTCCCTAATCAAACACACCTGATTCAACTCATCAGCTCATTATCGCATGGGTTAATGAGCTGATGAGTTGAATCAGCTGTGTTTGATTAGGGAGACAAAGAAAATGTGCAGTGTTGGGGGTCCTTCAGGAGCAGGGTTGAGAACCACTGCACTAGAGGTCCTCTTCCCCACGGTGTCATCCTATTCATGAACTGTATTCCCCACAATCCTTGTCTGTACCAATCACTGTTCATTGCACTCAGCTGTTCCCCGTCATCATTGTACCCAGCTGTTCCCTATTATTCATTGTTAGTTCTTTGTTATATATGCCCTGCCTGTCTACTGTTTGTTACGGATTCCTTGTCTATTATCACGCCACTTCCGTTCCCTGTGTTTCCTGTTTGTGTTCTTGTTTTTGGATGGATTTATGATGACGACTAATTGCCTGGACTGGATTTATGCTTACGGAATTCCCCAATAAAATAATTACTGCACTTGGGTCTTCCCTTTTCCCGTTCCTTCGAGTGTGGATCGTGACAGTGCCTTGGTTCAGGCCCCATGTAGGATCCCCAGCAGCCCTTGAGCACTGCAGTCATATCCTGCAAAATATCATAGAAACATGAGTTCTGGTTCATTTTTCTTTTGGCAGTGTATATGACTCCAACATCCTGATGGTGAATTTATCACCAGCAAACATCACTCACATTTTGTTCTGAAAATATACTCATATAGTGATTATTATCATTATTATGTGGTACTTGGGGGCAAGACCCCCGGACCATTATGCAATTTATGACACAGCATTTTATAACACTCAGTTATTAGGTTTCCACACATGCACCTCGGTGGACAAACACTGCAGTGATGCAGGGAATAAGACCCTGAGGAGGGAAAGAGAGAGAGACAGTCTGAAAGAGGAATAGGCTTTATGACGCTCTCTATTGAAAAGAGAACAAACTGATCCTGCCAACAAACATCTTTTGATGGAGCTGAACTCAATTGAATTGAGTCAAATCTAATTCCACTGAACTGAAAGCAGGCAGAGAAAGAAAGCCTGAGAGAGATATGGATGGAGGGTGAAAGGAAGAGAGGGCCGGGGAAGCGGATTAGAGTCTCCAGAGATGTGGCAGTCGTCTGAACAGGTGTTTGTCGAGGGAGAGAGAGAGACACTGGAGTAAACTGAACTGCAGCGGCAGGTTCTCTGGAGGTGTGTAAGTATTCTGCACTGTTTGATGTGTGGAGAACTGAACTGATTTTGATGTGCAGTCCTGTGTGGATTGAGCAGGGGAGATATGTCACACACATGCAGACCCAGAGATGGGCTTTCTGATGTCTGTAGTTATTGACTTTTCACTTTTCTGACAGCTGCCTGTTTTCCATTCAGGGAAAGGCCACACACATACACACACCCTTTATCCCCGCAATCCCTGATAGCGCCTGTCAGTCAGAAGTCGTTCAGCGGAGAGGAAGTTTCTAGGATGCCACTGCCAGGAAACACAAATGTCTGCTTGAGAGGAAATGGAAGTTGCATCAAAAGCTGAGGTAAATGGGTTAAATATCTTTGTCCAGACTTACACACATTTTGGAGAAAATCACATGTGCTGGCCATGAGCAGAACATAATAATATATTAGTATACTGTATGCATCAGTTAATCACTGTCACATGAGCAAGAATGCTGATGTTAAATACAACAATAATACAACTTTCTTTTATACAACAATACTAAAAAAACAACTGAATGAGTATCCAATGCTATCTTACGACCAATTCGGACAAATTCGTACAAGGTGGCTAATTCGTACGACCTCACTCGTACAAATTCGTACAATTTGTGTAAACACCAGTGATGGGTAGGTTTAGGGGCAGGGTCAGGGGTAGGTCATACAGTATGTACAAATTCATACGAATTGGGCAACTCATAAAATATGTACGATTTAGCAAAAATCTTACAAATTCGTAAGAGTTAGGTCATATGAATTCGTACAAATTTGCCACCTCGTAAAATACGTACGAATTGCTGTGCGATCGGGTTGTGAGTATCTTACGTTATAGACAAAATACTAGCTACTTTGTCTATTTTACTTGGCCAACGAAAATGGTTCCAGACAAAGCTGATGCAGAATCAACCGCTGCATGTCTCTGAGCAACAGAGTAGTGGTGTTTCATTCCTGAATGAATCTGTGTTTTTACATGAATTGACTGAGTAAATAATTAAGTAACTCAGTCAATTGTGGTCACCTACTGGTCGCAGTGATTTTGCCAAGTAAGACATGTTCCTGGATCAACAACACATTTAGTTGATCCAGGAACAACATTCTTTTCCGAAAAATTTGTCCTAACCATACATATCCTTAAAGGAACACTCCACCGTTTTTTTAAATAGGGCTTATTCACATTCTTTCATACATTTAGGTGGGTGAATGCATTTTTGTCTCAGTGCATGCATTGTTTTAGTTTGACAGGGTCGGCGCTAGCTTAGCTTAGCACAATGAATGGAATCCTTTGTTGCCAGCTAGCATGGCCTGAGTAAAAGTGATCCAAAAAAAACCCCCACGTAATTACTTCTTGTGGCCTGCGTATTCACAACGAGTACAAATAGCGATGCAGATTAACACTAGGCGATTTCCTAGGCAGATATTGACTTGGGACTATATTAGGGGGAAGCACAGGCGAAGCACAGCTACTTAGGCGAAGCACAGCTACTTAGGCGAAGCACTGCTACTTGGGCGCAGAGATATCACGCAACACATGAAATCCCACGACTTCCGTCAACATACCGGTGTGCATTGCAACGAGTCAAAACACAGAAGAAGAAGAACAACACGCGTGACCTGCACCGAGTGTCTTCGCTTTTGGATTGTTTGTTTTTTTGAGAAGTTACAGCAAACATGGTAATTACCTGCGTAGCAAAAGGTTGTGAGAACAAGCAAAGGACATACACGAATGTAATGTTTCACAGAATTCCATCGAATGTGGAACTGAGAAATAAATGGCTAGCAGCTCTGGAGATCTGTACTTCAACGCCTCTCTACAAAATTAAACAGTATTGTGTTTGCGAAGAGCGTTTTGCACCGGAGGACTAAGTTACTTTGAAAAAATGGAATATGGGCCCAGAAAGATGGTACTAACGTTACGTCTGAAACATACGGCCGTCCCATCCCATCTATTTTCAAAGCACAGGCAGAACAAAGTGCACATGTAAGTTGTCTTTTATTACTCTTCCTTATGTTAATCTGTGTCTTTATTCGGTTGTAAGATAGATGCTGAGAAGCTGTATATAGACTACGGTTCAAATAACGTAAGCCTCTTCTAGTATAACCTCATGTTGAATTCAACCTGTTTAGCATGAACAACCAAACTAAAATAAAAACCGCTGTTATCGTTACCTGTAAAATGAAATGACTGAGAGCTAAGTTAGCTATTTCTCTCACCGAGTTAGCCTGGTTCTTTTGACTCAGGAGTTTTAGTATAACTACTAGAGAGGAGAAGGCTACAAGCAGTTTACTATACATGTGTCATGTTTAAAATAATCACTTACTCTGTGGACAGCTGTCCATTTGGTCTATTTGGCGTGGGCCGTTTTTTCCAGTTCACTTTATCACACCGGGAAAAAAAAATCGAGTACTGCCGGATGGATCAGCGCCGTGAAATCCTCGGTAGCTGTGACACAACTGCGGGCACGCTCATCTTGATCTGACGCGTTGAGTTTGGTCATCGATGGCAGCAACTTGTCCCACTCGCCACAGCACAGACACTATTTCAGTCGGTATAGATTGGCATATTCCCCCACATTCACACCATCAGTTCGTGTTGGCTCTCATCCTCACGTCCTTAGGCTGTTGAGTGATCGCAACCTCCTCCTATCGTTCTATTTCCACTCATTTTCTGTAAACTCTTGTATATAGGTATGGTTCTGGCTCACACAAAAACAGCCATGTTCATCGCCATTCATGTACTGTTGGGAAAATAGCCAGGCAGCTACTATTCACACCGGTATGTTGACGGAAGTCGTGGGATTTCATGTGTTGCGTGATATCTCTGCACCCAAGTAGCAGTGCTTCGCCTAAGTAGCTGTGCTTCGCCTGTGCTTCCCCCCAATATAGTCCCAAGTCAATATCTGCCTAGGAAATCGCCTAGTGTTAATCTGCATCGCTATTTGTACTCGTTGTGAATACGCAGGCCACAAGAAGTAATTACGTGTTGTTGTTTTTTTTTTAATCACTTTTACTCAGGCCATGCTAGCTGGCAACAAAGGATTAAATTCATTGTGTTAAGCTAAGCTAGCGCCGACCCTGTCAAACTAAAACAATGCATGCACTGAGTGTCACGGTTCACAGATTCATTGTTTCCTTCTTGTCTCGTGCATCTGTTGTTGTGTGTGTGTGGGCGTGACCGGATCGTTACCACTGATCAGCAGCACAGCTGATTGTCAGTAGCAGCACCAGCTGAAGCTCATCAACTCATCCTTAAATACTCACTGGTTTCTCCTCTCCACTGTCAGATCATTGTTGTATTCCCCGTGATGTGTTGTGTCCTCTGATCCTGTGGTGGCGTTCCTGTTCCGTGCTTTGGTGTCGTGAGTTGGTGTTCCTGTTTGATGTCTCCATTGTTCTTCATTCCTCGTCTGGATTCACCATTTCATTCACCACTGGACCGGTCACTCTTGTTACGTCTGGCAACATACTGAAACCCTCTCATTTTACATCATGGACTCCCCCCTTGCACCTGTGGTTCTCGGTCACCCCTGGCTTATCCGGCATAACCCCAAAGTGGACTGGCTCCAGAGGTCTATTGTTGTTCAGTAAGTCTCGGGCTGCTTCTCTTCCTCCGCATCGTCCCTATGACTGTGCTATAGATTTACTGCCAGGTAAGTCTCCGCCTTAAGGCAAGTTATATTCGCTTTCTGCTCCAGAAAGGGAGGCTATGGAGAAATATATTTCTGATTTTCTAGCAACGAAGTTCATCCACCCTTCCTCTTCTCCAGCGGGGGCGGGGTTATTTTTTGTGGGGAAGAAGGATGGTTCTCTGCGACCTTGTATTGATTACCGAGGGCTGAACAGCATCACGGTAAAGAATACGTATCCTTTGCCGTTGATGTCTTCAGCCTTCGAGAGGTTGCAGGTAGCGTCTATCTTCACTAATTTGGACTTGCGTAATGCTTATCATTTGGTCCGCATCAGGAAGGGGGATGAGTGGAAGACTGCTTTTAACATCCCCAGGGGGCACTTTGAATACTTGGTCATGCCTTTCGGTTTGTCCAACTCCCCAGCAGTCTTCCAGGCACTCGTTAACGACGTGCTGCGAAATATGGTCGACCAGTTCATATATGTCTACCTTGATGACATATTGATTTTTTCAACTTCTCTCCAGGAACACGTGCAGCACGTCCGACGAGTGCTTCAGAGGTTGCTAGAGAATGGGCTTTTTTTCAAGGCGGAGAAATGTTCGTTTCATGCACAGTCTGTTCCTTTCCTAGGGTACATTGTGTCGACTGAGGGAATACGCATGGATCCTGAGAAGATTAAGGCTGTGGTGGAATGGCCAAGTCCAGATTCCCGTAAGGCCCTACAGAGGTTTCTGGGGTTTGCCAATTTCTACCGGCGGTTTATTCGCAACTTCAGCCAACTAGCCTCACCTCTGACTGCCTTGACCTCCCCCAGAACTACGTTCAGGTGGTCAGACGCAGCCGAGGCTGCGTTTACCAAACTGAAAGGCCGCTTTGTTTCAGCCCCCATCCTCATTGCCCCTGATACATCACATCAGTTCGTGGTGGAGGTTGACGCATCAGAGGTGGGGGTAGGTGCAGTGATTTCCCAGCGTTCTTCCACAGACGACAGAATGCATCCGTGCGCGTTTTTGTCTCATCGTTTGTCCCCTGCCGAACGCAATTATGACATTGGTAACAGAGAATTGTTGGCAGTCAAGTTAGCGTTGGAGGAATGGCGCCACTGGTTAGAAGGGTCGGGGGTACCTTTTATTGTCTGGACAGACCACAAGAATCTGGAATACATTAAAGGGCACCTATTATGCCCCTTTTTAGAAGATGTAATATTGGTCTTGGGTGTCCCCAGAATGCATTTGTGAAGTTTCAGCACAAAATACCCCACAGTTAATTTATTATAACCATTTGAAAATGTCATTTTTGGGGCCTGTTTTAAAAAGAGCTGTTTTGGCGTCTACCACTTTAAATGTAAATGAGCTGCATATCCCCGCCCTGCTGCTGGACCTAGATGATGAAGAGACTCCGGCACAGAATAAACACGAATGAGAATGGACTAAACGTCTCGGAATGGTTATTTGATACATTTATGTACTTACAAAGTTTTAATCGCGTCCCCTTTGCCATTATGGATGTGCAACACACACACACACACACACACACACACACACACACACACACACACACACACACACGAACTGTGATAACGTTCGCGCAATTTTTTGAAACTACACACACACACACACACACACTACTGTGATAACGTTTGCTAAGTACAAACGATTTATTTATTTATTTATTAAGGGGAGGGAGATAGACGTTTATATAGCCTACTGTATATGGAGATAGAGCAGACCTTAATTTATTTACATTTGTAAATGCTGCAAAAAAAATGCCTACGTGACATAAAACTGTCTGACGTTGTTTGTTGAGACATCCTATGACGACGACAATAAATGGCTTTAGACGCATTTGTTGTTGAACTGGCTGACTTCGATTGAAATGACTATTTGCTCATAAATCATAAAATACACTTACTTCTTCTGGAGGTGACGTTGGATCGCGAACTGTAGGCAACGATCCACACTTGAGGATTAACTTTGACCCTCGTTCTCTAAACAGTCAGTCAGAAAATGAATCTCGTATTTAGGAAGTTTAAGTGGTGCCTTTTCTTCATAAATAAAATCCATCCGCTGCGTTTTCAGTGGCTCTGATGTCAGTGAAGACTAGTATGTCCATTCTTACATCCCACAACAGAACACCTACACTTCTTAGGAGACATTACCGGCTGTCGTTGAAACAATGGAGGATGCAGATCACCGAGGGCCGGGTCTATGCCAAAACCAGATGTCAATCAAATCATGTCGGTGGGGCTTAGCTCATTTCTACGTCACAGTGAGGGAAATCTAGAACAGGGTGTTCTGAGACAGTGCTTATGATTTATTGAGATAGTAAAAAAACTACTGGGTGGATTTTTATCATTCTAGGGTGGTTTTGCTCACACACTACCAACACACATTTATGTTCAAACACCATGTAAAAGTGAATTTTGCATAATAGGTGCCCTTTAAAACCGCCAAAAGATTGAACTCCAGGCAGGCTCGATGGGCACTTTTTTTCGGACGTTTTGATTTTACACTCTCGTACCACCCGGGTTCTAAAAACATCAAACCCGATTCTTTATCGCACATTTTTGACCGTTCCGAACGCCTGTCTACTCCAGAGTGCATTTTACCTGAGAATCTATTTGTCTCCACACTCATATGGGAGGTCGAATCGAAGGTCAAGAAGGCCTTAGAAGGGGTAACGCCTCCGGCCGGTTGCCCACCGAACCGCTTATTTGTACCGGAGGGATTACGGTCCGACGTTATTCAGTGGGGGCATTGTTCCAACGTGGCTTGTCATCCAGGAGTTAGTCGTACCAAGTTTTTGGTCAAGCAACGATTCTGGTGGCCACTCATGGCTCGTGATGTTCACAGTGTTGTTTTGGCTTGCTCAGTTTGTGCCACTGGTAAGACTTCCAATCGATCCCCAGATGGGTTACTTCAACCACTGCCTGTCCCTTCGAGACCTTGGTCCCACATTTCGCTAGATTTTGGCACCGCCCTCCCACCCTCCCAGGGTAACACGGTAGTTTTGACCGTGGTGGACCGGTTCTCGAAGGCGGCACATTTCATTCCCTTGCCCAAATTACCCTTAGCCAAGGAGACAGCGTTGACCGTCGTCAATCACGTCTTTCGCTTACATGGCCTCCCGACAGACGTGGTTTCCGACAGAGGACCCCAATTTGTGTGCAAATTTTGGCAAGAGTTTTGTAAACCATTGGGGGCGACTGTCAGTCTGTCCTCAGGGTTTCATCCCCAGAGCAATGGTCAAACTGAGAGAGCCAACCAAGATTTGGAGAGAACGTTGCAATGTCTGGTCTCCAAGAATCCTTCCTCATGGAGCCAGCAATTGTCTATGGAGGAGTACGCACACAATACGTTGCCAGTGTCATCCACGGGCCTATCTCCGTTTGAGTGTAGTGTAGGTTACCAGCCACCAATTTTTCCTAGTCTGGAGTCCGAAGTCGCGGTCCCCTCCGCTCACGCCTTCGTCCAGAGGTGTCGTCGCACTTGAACTAGAGCCCGTGAGACTCTACTCCAGGTGGGAGCGCGCACCAAGGCCAAAGCCGATCGCCACCGGTCTAGGCCTCCCGTATACGTCGTCGGTTCCAAAGTGTGGCTTTCGACCAAGAACATTCCTCTCCGCTCCGTTTCTAATAAACTTGCTCCTAAATTTATCGGCCCATTCACTGTCACCAAGATCATTAGTCCGGTGGCAGTCCGCCTCAACCTCCCTCCAGTGTACAGGAGGATTCATCCCATGTTCCATGTATCCAAAGTCAAGCCCGTGTTTTATTCTTGCATTAATCCGCCAGCCCCGGTTCCCCCACCGCTGCGACTCGTAGAAAGAGAACCCACATATTCGGTTAATCGTATTCTGGACTCAAGGCAGAGGGGACGCGGAGTCCAGTACTGGGTGGACTGGGAGGGTTATGGTCCGGAAGAGAGAAGTTGGGTACCTGCTAGAGACATCCTGGATCACTCCCTTATCGATGATTACAATCGACAGGTAAAGGAGTCTGGGAACGCCAGGAGGCGTTCCTAGGAGGGGGGGGTACTGTCACGGTTCAAAGATTCATTGTTTCCTTCTTGTCTCGTGCATCTGTTGTTGTGTGTGTGTGTGTGGGCGTGACCGGATCATTACCACTGATCAGCAGCACAGCTGATTGTCAGTAGCAGCACCAGCTGAAGCTCATCAACTCATCCTTAAATACTCACTGGTTTCTCCTCTCCACTGTCAGATCGTTGTTGTATTCCCCGTGATGTGTTGTGTCCTCTGATCCTGTGTTGGCGTTCCTGTTCCGTGCTTTGGTGTCGTGAGTTGGTGTTCCTGTTTGATGTCTCCATTGTTCTTCATTCCTCGTCTGGATTCACCATCTTCATCAGCGCACTTCACCACTCACCACCTGCTTTCTGTGTTTGGCCATCGAGGTCCCTGCGCCACTCATCATCACCTGACTCAAGTCTTACGAATTTTACATTTTATAATAAAGAGCTGTTTGATTACACTCACGCTCGCTTCCTCGCCTTCTGTCGTGATACTGAGACAAAAATGCATTTACCCACCTATCTAAATGTATGAAAGAATGTGAATAAGCCCTATTTAAAAAAATGGTGGAGTGTTCCTTTAACCCTAAACCTAACCCAACCCGTAACTTGTCCCTAAAATCAGAGGGAAATGTTGAAAGGTGAATATTACTGATGTAGAAGCACCTAACCCTGGTTGTAAGCCTAAACTTAACATAATCTTGTCCCTAAAATCTGATTAGTTGATTGGAATGTTGTTTCGAGTATCAACAAAGATATTGATCCAGGAACATGTTGCACTTGGTGAAATCAGGTTCTGTGGCAAACCCAAACTCCATTAGGTGACAGAAATGGAGAAACCAGACTCAGTCGGGGGGCCAGTTCTCCTCTGTCCAAATGAACGAACATGGTGTGATTTATGAAGAGCATTGAATTTGCATTAAATGAAATCACAGAGATGTTTTACTGTTGGTGTTCATGTTGGTGCTCATCTTTCATCAAAGAAAGACATATTTGGGATGGCATGATGGTGAGTAAATGATTAGATCATTTTCATTTTTGGTTGAAGTATCCCTTTAAAAAAAAGTTGAACTTTGTTGGACCAGTTATGTTTGAGCTTTTGAAACATCTGCGGCATGTTCAACAGTGAGAGGAGCATCATTTCCGCAAGTCTCTGTGGTTGTGGAGTGAAGACATCATCCTGATGAGAGTCGACAGGAAGAGTTGAACGAGAAGAGAACACAGACTAACGAGAGAGAGAGAGCTGGAAAGGAGGTACTGTGAAAGGGCAGATCTCCTCCTATCACCATTCTTTTTTTTGTTCTGTCTGTTTGTCATAAAGATCAAAGAGTTTAAACTTCAGACAGATATCAAAGACTGTCAATACATACATGCACATCACTGCAGCTCTAATAAAGACATCACCTGTGAGACAAAAACTTCAATAGAGAGTGTATGAGTTACATCAGCCCTGCTAACATATGCTAATATGCTGATATACAGATGGTATGGGGTGACGTGGGAAGGTCAGATCCAGTATCATGTCCAAATGGATTTAGAAGACACGAGCTCGCACTACATGAAGTTTAGGCTTGTTGTAAGCCAGAACTTATTTTGACAGTGTAGCCAAAAATGAATGTAAATAAAATAAAACCATGCCCAAATACATGGATGCTGTTATGAAAATGTTTCCACAAAAACACAATAATTTCTGATTTTGGGATTCACAGTCAACTTCACACTTCCAGTCTACATTAGGAGTTGAAATTTGGTTAATACATTGATCTAGTTTCTGTCATATATTTGCGTAACATAAATCATGAAATTGACAGTGCTTGTCATAATGTGCTGGTGTGCCTACTGTCTAATATTGATACTAGCGGAAAAAAATAAGTACTTTTACTGTTTACAAGTTGCAAGTCCGCACAACTCATTATTGCA
Source organism: Scardinius erythrophthalmus (assembly GCF_964197995.2). Classification (NCBI taxonomy): domain Eukaryota; kingdom Metazoa; phylum Chordata; class Actinopteri; order Cypriniformes; family Leuciscidae; genus Scardinius; species Scardinius erythrophthalmus. The sequence goes on from NC_138231.1 coordinate 24,717,682, forward strand.
CAATTATTGCAATGTACTTATTTCTGTTGGACTGGACTGTTGCTGCTACATCTTTACACATATCATTATGAACAATTCGATATTTCTTATGTAAGTACATAGTACTTAAAGACACCTAATCTAAAGTGTGACCAATGGACTTATGTAAGCATTGATTAAACAATTGAATAGTAAATTAAAAAGGAAGTGAATGATTTCGCTGTGAACACCATCTTCCGGCAAGATGCTGGAGTTCATTCGGTGAGACCTGAGAAAAAAACATGGATGTGTTTGAATGTAGAATAGAGTGTATCTGTTGTAATGCTTGCTAATACATTCAATGATGCTTGTCCAATGATCATTGCTTCACCAACAAATAGGTTAAATCTGCAATAAGCAGCTTCACAAGTCATCTTGTTTGTTCTAAACCTTCCAAAACAAGGAATGTTCTGGTTTCTGGCAGATATTTCACACAAAATAGAGTAAATATCTCAAAAAGTTAACTATCATAGTCCTAAAGACCAACAGTACTGACTATGCATAACAACAGAAACATTTCTCACAGCAGGTGGTTTGAGGATGGACAGTAATGAAAGCTTTAGCATTAAGTTCTGCCAGGAAGACTTAATTGTTACGTCACTCTACCTTTTCATCTATCCAATCACATTCCAACACTTGTGGTATAAAAGATCTTAGGTAGATAAAAGGTACTTACTCATGTTTGAGTTCGCAGATGCTGACGCTTCAATTCACCACCATCCTCCCCACCTCCTCCAAATTGAATCCTTCCCTCCATCCTCCTCACCACCACCACCAGGATGGTCCCTTCCATACCTCACGGGTGTCGGCTGCGCGCCTGCCTTGATCTTCAGGCAGGATATGCAGAGTCCGGACCCTCAGATTGCGAGCTACGGACGGGGCCTACGCCAAAGAACTTTATTGCTTGCTGGGTTGCTAATAAATGGATAATGTTGAAGGTGGTGGATTTGTTACAAAAGTAGTGTTTTGACAGCTAAAGGGATTGAATGCAGAGATGCAACATCTCTGAGACAGTTTCATCATGTGGATAACTGAGACGCTGTTTCTCTTAATTTTTATCTGCTTTTATGCAATTATGTTTAAAATGTTAAAGCTAAAAAGACTAGATTCCCTTTCAAGGGAACTTGAGCTGTGTAGAGACGCTGTGGGAACGCCTCTGCGTGATTCACTATCTCACGAGACCTTCACCTATGGCTGTCCAGGCCCACTCCACTAGGAGTATGGCTGCTTTGAAAGCTTTACTTTCAGAAGTTTCCCTGCAAGATATTTGTGATGCGGCAGGCTGGTCCTCTCCGCACAAGTTTGTGGAGTTCTGTAACCTGGATTTGGGCTCCATTCCGGGGTCTAGGGTGCTTTCATCTTAGTGTGCACAACGATTTCACATGGACAGGCACTTGCTAGTCTGGTGGTGTGGGAATAAGGTACCCACAGCATTTCAACGCAGTTAGAGTTTCCTTGAAAGGGAATGTCTCCTGTAACCCTGGTTCCCTGAAGAGGGAATGAGAGGCTACGTCGCCCTACCATACTCTCTGCATGCCTGTGATTGACTTGCTTCAGCCTATCAGAAGCTAGTGCTGTTTTTTTTTTCTGGGTATGCTTTATAGTTTCCTGATCGTGACATCACCCGTCTATGACGTTCTGTCACACCATTGGACTGATTTCACACGTGCTTCACGATGCATGTAGAGGCGTTCCCACAGCGTCTCGACTCAATGTCTCATTCCCGCCTCAGGGCACCAGGGTTAAAGTCATAACCCGAGATGTTTTCCTGACTCATCCCTACCAAGAGGCAGTAGAAGCGACACTGTGCAACCTGAGAAAAATACAGAAGTGTAAGAATACAGAGTACATAGAGCATTATTGCGCTGCATTATGGGATTGAATGAGTGCACTCAGACAAACTACAAGTGGGGGCTGTAACTCCTAAACCTATGACTCAAATGTGTTTTGAAGGAGGCATGGCTTTGGAGACACTCTGAAGGGAGGGTGGGATCTTATGATTTTAAAGCTAGCTTTCTATAGTATGAAAAGTAAGATACATTACAGACTGATGGGAGGGGTCATGCCCAGTGCATTATGGGTTCTGAAGTTTTCCTACCTTTTTGACAAAAGGGAAGAAAACAGCATATTTTCTTTGTTTTCTCTAGTCAGGCAGCACTGATTTTCTACTTGCCTTTCTACTGTATAGGCAGCCAAGTTTTATTGAAAGCCCATTTTGCCAGCGGTGAAGTACCCGTTTTAGGGGTTGATGCCTTATTTAACACCCATCCCCCATTAATCACACCCTTCTCACAAATTATTCAAAAACCATGTGTGAGCTTTCCAACCTTAACCTGTTTTTCTTCAAAACATCAGAATATTATTGATATTGGATGATCTGTTCTGAAGTAAAATTGTGGTATTAAAGGAAAAAGAAACACACTAAAATGATACAAAAGTGAATATTTAGGGTGCAAACCCACTTTGCATTCATAGATTTTATTTTTGTTACCTTCTTTTAAATAAAAAGATAATTTCTTAAAAAAAGAATTGAAATTAAAATACATATTGCAGGCATAGGCAACTCTTTCAGCTATTTTTCATCCATTCACACGCCTGTTTCAACGTGCCCTGTTTCAACGACCACAGCCCTCCCAAACAACAACACCGACAATGACAACAAATTAAAACGCGCAAAGACCAGTCTGATTCTGAGCAGCTGTTTGCCTCAAAACTTTCAGCCGCAGATAAAACCATTCAGTGTTGCATATTTTGTTATAATTTATTCTGTAGATGGAATATATTGTTTTTGTCTCTGGTCTGTAATGAGTCCAGGTGAATCGAACACTGCAGGTCTGTTTCCGGTTGAGTTCACTGGAGTGTGTGTGTGTGTGTGTGTGTGGGGGGGGGGGGGGGTAGCTCTTCACAACCTCTCGATGTCTCTGTATTTCTTGCGTAGGATGGAGACCTGGTCTTTGAAGAGCACGGGATCCAGACGCAACTGAGAGTGTAAGAGAGGCATGAAGCCAAACCAACTTGTGAAAGAGTTCATGCAGGACTGACGCTGTGCAAAGTGGTCTGGGTCGGCCCATCGAGACGCCTTAGAGCCCTGAGAGAGAGAGAGAGAGAGAGAGAGAGAGAGAGAGAGAGAGAGAGAGAGAGAGAGGGGTCTGTGTATGGTTCACCAGGCAGATTATGAATGAGGGCAGGAACATGTTATTGGAATTGGGCAGCACTTTAAAAGACACTGACAAACAGAGCGAACACGGAGTGTTCATTTCACGACTCAGAGGATAGACGACAGTTATGGCCTTACATTCATGAGAAACACTTTGGAAGGATGTCTAGCCCCTTGTTAAAGAAGCTTACAATCAACTAATACAGAACTACATGCTTTGAGAGGTACATACAAATATTTTGTATTGTTCATAACATGTTTCATCACAAAATCTTTAGACATCCTTGACATGTCTGACTTATATTTTACAATTCTGAGATTATAATCAGCAAATAGCCATTTAGCTTCTAGCGTTAGCTTCTAGTTTAAGTTCAAGCAAATATTCAGTAAAACAATAAACTTTCTAAAACTTTGAAACTGTATTTTCCCAAACTCCAAATTACTCCTAACGTATTTAAACTACATTGCATTGAAAAATGCCGTATTGAAAAACCTAGTTAACTAGCCCATGCTACAAGCTAATAACAAAAAGTAGCTAACCTACCTACAGTATTTAAGGGGGAAATAGCTAATTTTTAAAATCAGAGCAGTACAATTTCTGCCACATACAGTATCTCAATAAGGCTTGTGACTCTAAAAGCAAGATAATGATAGCACTTGAGATAAATCATAACAATATGCGACAAAAAACAGAGATGTAGTATTTTGTGGTAGGCCCTACTCCTTGTTAGAAAAGGTAGCTTGTTACAAAAAAAAAACCTGCATTGCTTTGAAAACAGTTAAACTAATGGCAAACTACTGAAAATGTTTTAAAGTTAAAAATAAGAGTTACTACTAAGGGTACGTTTACATGACAACAATGTACTAAAAATGGAAAATTCTGTCCTTTGTGTTTTTCGCGTGCAGATGCTGTGAAAACGATCTTAGCATTACTTCTCAATACTGTATCAATAATCTCATGTCAAGAATCTATTTTTTACATTTTTATACAATCAATTTGCAACAACAGAAGATTCAGAGCAACTCAGCCGAAACATACTGTTGCATTGGGATTTTTTTTTGCACAGATCCACCGATACCACTTTTCCCAGAAAAAACAGTAAACTTCTTGTTCATTGTAATAATGTAGGGAACCACTCCTTATACATAAATCACGTAACAGGTCAAGTTTTTACTTGCATATAAGATTTAGTTTTAACCCAAATGCGGCATGTGTGCTGAGCGATCAGCAATCAAGGGCATGCAACAGAAGTGCACACACTCTCTCTTTTTTTTACAGTCACTTAACATTAGTAATATGTGCCTCATTTTACCTTCTTTGCTATGGACATAATTCAACTGAACTACAAACTTTCCAGCGATGTCTGTGAAAAAGGGATGTGTGATCGACAAGCTTGCGCTCAATCCACTCAGTGTGGTTTTTATCAGCTAGCGCACAGCAGCTATAGGCGTAAACATTTAATTTGTTTAAGATTCTATTAATTTGATACATTTACTTATCTGTTTGCTGTGTTGTCAGTGTTTCTTTGTCACAACCACTGTACTGTACTGTACGTAATGAGTGGTATCGGTTTGTTGGTATCAGAGCATTTTAACAAGTACGAGTTCATGAGTGCAGTATCGGGCCCAATACCAACACTCGTATCGGTGCATCGCTACTTATTACATTATCATTATATTACATTTTCATTATATCGCCTATTGTTTACCTTGCTCTGAAAAGATATGTTGGCTAATCATTAATGCTAAAGAGTGCAGAGTTTTGAAAAAGACAGGTGATCTACAACTGGAAAGAAAGAAAGAATGAAGAAATGTTTTAAAAGAGAAGGAGAGCAGGGGGAAATGGGTAAGGTAGACAGACAGAGAGAAGGATAGTACAGCAACCTTGCTGTCAATCATTAATCTCACCTTACCATGAAGACATTCATCAAATGGACCAATACTGCTGAATCAGATCCACACACACTCACAGCCCTGGAGCGCTCCATCCATCACACACTACACAGACGTTTCTGATCTCAATAGGGAATCGCCCTGGACACACACTCATCTATTTACAATCCATACAAACACGGACTCATACCTGCTGCATCATGGTCTCCTTGTATTGTTTTTTCTGTGTGACTTTGATTGGCGGGAGTTTGGATACTGCAGAGATGAGGAAATTCATGAGGATATCCTCACAGTTGGCCAACTGGTCCACCATTGACAGCAGAGACATCGGCAGGTAGTATGTGTACAGGTGATGGTAATACCTGTCCAAAATAAATAAATTATATATTAATAAAGATATTATTTAGCTGTGTGAAAAATGCCCTTAATTTGACATCACACTGTAAATATTTATGTTCTGTTTGTGGACTCTTATGTTGTGTTTCCTTTGGTTCCCTTATTTCCTCCCTGTGTTTAGTTCCTGTTTGCTTGGTTTCTGATTACATCCTTTGTTACTATGGTTACTCATTGGTTAACTGATTATGTTTACCTATCTTATTTGGTTCCTCATTTAGCCGGTGAATTTAAGCCCTCAGTTTTGTTCCACCTTTTGTCCTGTATTGTCTATGCTTGTGTGTAGCTGTGGCAGTTTCTCCAGGGGGGTATTCCAAAAAGCAAGGTTATCTTACCAACAAACATACCCTGGCCTGAACACTTGGTTGATTAACCCAAACCTTCCTTACTCGAGGTATGGAGTACGGAAGTAAGTTCGGCCAACCCAGAGCAGGTTATTAGACATATCTGCTTTCTGGAATACCCCCCTGCTCCTATGGGTTTGTTTGTTTGTTTGTTTGTTTGTTTGTTTGTTTGAGTGAGTGATGTTGCTGCATCAAAATCCATCTTCTCTTATTTCGCCTGCCTAGCCATGGCAGGCACAGATATTACACACTTCACCATTGAGTTTCTCCAGTAATTTCATGTCTACTCTACAGTAGAGGTTTTCAAACTGGGGTCCAGGGACGGCAAAACAAAGTCAAAGAAAAATTGTATAACAATTTTAATAATATGTTACATCTGACCAAATTACTACTGTTATAGTTCTCCCAAAAATGTAAATGTTATCAATTTCTCAAGTCCATTGCAAATAGATTTGCTACCCTGCTGCTGCTGTAGGTTATTGCTGCTGCAGCAGAGCAAGTACAGAGATTTGCATGTCAATAGATACACGACACACTGCTGTTGCTGCTGCACAATATAGCGTATATGAATTACCTAAGCAGATCTATACAGGTGGAGATGGGGATGGTGGAGGGTTTCTTAAAGCGCGCTGCAACTGCTACAGCAAATGCTGACCAAGTATTTGAAGGTTGAGCAGCGAGTTCATTGGCTACTGATACAGCAGGAACCAATCAGCTGTGCCCCCGAGATAATGATGTGATTGCAAGCAGTAGTTTCATGACAGAACTTTGTATTTTTATTATTTTTCTTCAGGTTCATGCATCTAACATCACTTTTGTATTGTTTTAAACATTTTTGTAATGCTGTCAATATTTATAATATTTTTCACAACATAAATGGATCCTTGTACATGAAAATACATTGCTTCCTTTACCCTTTGATTGGCAGCTGCCCAGAATACACTAGCAACCACATAATACATTAACAAACCATTCTAGTATAATGGCAGTGTGTTTTGAATGAGCAAGAACCCTTACATTAACTTGAAAATATACAAATCTTGTTTTATAGTGTTATTCACTTAAAGGAATAGTTTACCCAAAAATTAAAATTCTCTCATCGTTTACTCACCCTCATGTCATTCCAAATGCACTCTATGCACTTCTTTCTTCTGCTGAACACACACACGCACGCACGCACGCACGCACGCACGCACACACACACACACACACACACACACACACACACACACACACACACACACACACACACACACACACACACACACACACACACTATTTTGAAGAATGTTGATAACCAAACAGTTTGGATTCCCCATTGACTTCCATTGTATTTTTTGTCCATACAGTGGAAGTCAATGGAAACTGAAACTGTTTAGTTACCAACATTCTTCAAAATATCTTCTTTTGTGTTCCACAGAAGAAATACTATTCCTTTAACAAGCTTATAATTATTTATCATCTTTTCTTTTATGAGAAAAAACTGAGACAAATGAAATGAGTGCTTCATTAAGAGAAACCTTTGAGCAATAAAACGTTTTTCTTGGTGGGACTGAGATAGTCACTCATGATATCCTTCACAGACAGAGACAGGAGGAGCCCACCCTGCTGTGAGAACCTCAAAAAGACAGATGTTTTAATTTCTGTGAGTGACACCTCTCTCTCTCTCTCTCTCTCTGTCCTTATTAAACCGAATCTCCTTTCCTGCCTGCAGATGTCTTGTCTGTCATTCTCTTTCCTTCCTTCTCTTTTGCTCTCTCTCTTTGAGGGAAAGCCATCAAAACGTTTCTCTCAGCCCTGCAGATGGCTTATCTCTCTTCACACGTTTATTTATGTCTTTTTCTCCTGTGCACTTTAAGCTCGGGTCATTTTGCAGGTGGTTTGTCAGCTCGCTGACCAGTAGCAAAGCAGTTAATCTGTGTGTCGGGTGTGTGATGTGTCAGTCTGAAGGTCTGTGTGTGTGTGTGGCTCTGTTGTGAGTGATGAGTTCGGAGACCTTCGGCTAAAACAAACTGTGAACTCCATCTCACCTGTGCCATTTATCGTTAAAATATGGCCAGAGAAGCTGTCAGACTGAACATTTATTACCTGCTTTAATATCAGCCTGTCTCTGAGCGATCTCTATTGCAGCAGGTCTCACAATACAACAGTGTTTATATGTGATTGGTAAGGTGCATTGAGTGTTTTAGAGTGTTTCTAGGCTGTTGCTAAAGTGCTCTGTGTGTTTTAGAGTGTTGCTATGCTGTTGCAAATATTTACTATAGTGTTTCTATACTATTGCTAAGGTGCTCTGAGTGTTTTTAGACTGCTGCTATGGTGTTGTGAATGGTCTCCAGAGTGTCTCTGTGTGGTTGCTAAGGTGCTCTGGATGTTTTTAGAGTGTTGCATTTCTGTTGCTAAGGTGTTGTAAGTGGTTACTACAGTGTTTGTGGTTGAATAAATACAATTTATTTAAAGTAACTAGTTGAAAAGTAACTAGTTGTTCTTTATCAGCTTAATAATATATTTATTAAAAGTAATTTAACATGAAGGTAATTTATATAGTATAGTCGAGTCCTCAGTGTCCTAGTATATTCTCAACCTTTTTAACTCAGTTTTTGGGAGCCTGGTTTCAGCCTCCCAATCTGTCCTGCTGGCTTGCGTGAACCATCAGGCTCGGCTATGCGATTCAGTTCGTATGGTCTCCTCCCCGCTTCCGGGGAGTCCGCTATACCATGTTGGCTGGCAATGTCGACTCGGTCGCCATGTACGCGCAGCTTACGAGCAAGCGCGCAGTCACTGCTAAATTGCCTGAGTCAATTCGAGGGCAAGCGTGCGGTTCCACTGAAGTTATTTCAGAGGCTCCTGGGGCATATGGCATCCACAGAGGAAGCCACGCCACTCGGACTGCTTCATATGAGACCGCTTCAGCACTGGCTTCGCGATTGTGTCCTGAGATGGGCATGGCAACAGGGCACGCTCCGAATACCAGTTACTCTGGCCTGCCGTCAGACCTTCACCCCCGTTGAACCTCTCCTTTCTACCGGCCGGAGTGCCCTTAGAACGAGTTTCCAGGCATGTTGTTGTCTCAACAGATGCCTCTGCCACGGGCTGGGGTGCCATGTGCAATGGAAATGCTGCCGTGGGCTCCTGGACAGGACCCCAGCACCTTTTGCATGTCAATTGCCTTGAGTTGCTGGCAGTATGTTTGGCTCTGCACTGTTTCCGAACATTGCTCAAGGACCAACACGTACTAGTCCTTTCAGACAGCACGGCGACAGTAGCGTACATCAACCGACAAGGTGGTCTGCGCTCCCGCCATATGTCGCAACTCGCCTGCCATCTCCTCTTATGGAGTCAGAAGCATCTGAGGTCGCTTCGAGCCATTTATATTCTGGGAGAGCTGAATCGTGCAGCCGATGAGCTCTCGCGATTTTGGCCACATCCCGGGAAATGGAGACTGCATCCCCCTTACGTAGACAGAACGCAGTGTTTCAGGACCTCAGACGAGCTCTTTGTCTGTTTTGGTGGGAAGCTGAAGGGAAAGGCTCTCTTCAAGCAAAGGTTGTCTCACTGGATAGTGGACGCCATTGTCTTGGCTTACCAGATGCAGGGTCGTCCATGCCCCCTAGTAGTAGGGAGGTTAAGCCCAAAAAATAGGCCTTTGACTTCAAGTCATGATGCAAAGGTCGTCTTTGGTATGGAAGTACCTTAGGGTCATACAAATAAATTTATCCTAAGACACAAGTGAGATCACACTTTGTATCAGAAATAAACAGGTTTTTTCAAAAATGGCCGCCAATGCGCCGAAAATACTCTAGAGCCCATATCTTTGCTTTTGTTATCACTATAATGACAAATTTGGTGTCAAAGTGTACATTTTTGGGGTCAAGGAATCCAATAAAATTGGTTTCAAGTTTAAAACAACTAAAATTCTCCCCATACCATGACAATTGGGGGTAAATATGCACATTTCACATAAAAATTGTGTCATCAGAGTGACTTTACTTATCTTTTCCTTCAAAAACTTTAATTTTGTATTTAAGCAGTGCAGCTACTTCTGTACATTACATTTGTCCTAAGTAGCATGAGATTTCGACCAGTCAGTTGTAGCCTATAGCAAATCAGTTCCTGCAACAACACATCCCATCTGCACCAGGAGCTGTGACAGCTGTTGAAGGTCAGAGGTGATAGGTTAACACTTTGAGGTTCGTATGACTTCCTCATTAAATAGAAAAATGCTTTTAATGTTAGATAACTAGTAACTAGCTAGCTAGTAACTAGTTAGCTTCATTATAACTAGGTCGCTAGTAACTAGTTAGCTTCATCATAACTAGCTAGTGACTAGTTAGTGTCATTTTTATTGAAGCAAGCACATAGCCTACATGTTGCTAGCTAGTTAGCTAGCTTCATTATTTGATATTTTTTACTTTTGCGAATGCTTGTTAATGCTCATATTATCTCTCTTATGATGTTAAAGCAACTTAATTTCTTTTTTCAGATTAGCCATAATGGAATGCCGTGACTGGAGTTTATGCTGCCTATGTCAGTCCGCCCTAAAGATTGAAAAAAGATCCCTCTTAAACCGAGGACCGTGACGTCGCACGGTATGGCGCAGCCGGGGCCCCACCCTGGAGCCAGGCCCGGGGTTGGGGCTCGTATGCGAGCGCCTGGTGGCCGGGCCTCCCCCCACGGGGTCCGGCCGGGCTCAACCCGAAGGAGTGACGTGGGGCCGCCTTCCCATGGGCTCACCACCTGCAGGAGGGACCGTAAGGGGGTCAGTGCTGAGAGGATCGGGCGGCAGTCGAAGGCGGGGGCCTCGACAACCCGATCCCTGGACATGGAAGCTAGCTCTAGGGACGTGAAACGTCACCTCACTGGCGGGGAAGGAGCCTGAGATTGTGCGTGAGGTTGAGAGGTTCCGACTAGAGATAGTCGGGATCACCTCTACGCACGGCTTGGGCTCTGGAACCACACTCCTCGAGAGAGGATGGACTCTTCACCACTCTGGAGTTGCCCATGGTGAGAGGTGGCGGGCTGGTGTAGGTTTGCTTATAGACCCCCAGCTCAGCCGCCATGTGTTGGAGTTCACCCCGGTGAACGAGAGGGTCGTTTCCCTGCGCCTTCGGGTCGGGGATAGGTCTCTCACTGTCGTGTGTGCCTACGGGCCAAACGGCAGTGCAGAGTACCCGGCCTTCTTTGGGTCTCTGGGAGGGGTGCTGGAAAGTGCTCCAACTGGGGACTCCGTCGTTCTACTGGGGGACTTCAATGCCCACGTGGGCAGTGGCAGTGACACCTGGAGTGGCGTGATTGGGAGGAACGGCCCCCCTAATCTGAACCCGAGCAGTGTTCAGTTATTGGACTTCTGTGCTAGTTACAGTTTGTCCATAACGAACACCATGTTCAAGCATAAGGGTGTCCATCAGTGCATGTGGCACCAGGACACCCTAGGCCGTAGGTCGATGATCGACTTTGTGGTCATTTCATCTGACCTGCGGCCGTATGTTTTGGACACTCCAAGAGAGGGTAAAGAGAGGGGTGGAGCTGTCAACTGATCACCACCTGGTGGTGAGTTGGATCCGATGGCGGGGGAGGAAGCTGGACAGACTCGACAGACCCAAGCGTACTGTCTGCTGGGAACGTTTGACCGAGTCTCCTGTCAGAGAGATCTTCAACTCCCACCTCCGGTGGAGCTTCGATCGGATCCCGAGGGAGGCTGGAGATATTGAGTCCAGGTGGACCATGTTCTCCACCTCCATTGTCGAAGCGGCCGCTCGGAGCTGTGGCCGTAAGGTCTCAGGTGCCTGTCGAGGAGGCAATCCCCGAACCCGGTGGTGGACACCGGAAGTAAGGGATGCCGTCAAGCTGAAGAAGGAGTCCTATCGGGCATGAAAAGCATGAAGAGTCTGTGAGTCCAGTAAAAACATGGCGCATGAGTGACAAGTCCACCACACTCGCTTTACCCAGACCCTCAACATCATCATGTGAACCATTTGATAAACTGTGTCTCTTCTGTGGTGAAGTGGGCAAAAAAAAGGAACTGAGGAGGGCTGCCACCCTTGGCTTGGATAGAAAAGTGAAAGAATGTGCTCAGGTGGTGGGTGACAGGCATCTATTGGCTGAACTAGCTGCTGGTGACATGGTTGCTATTAATGCTGTTTATCATCGTCCATGCCTGACTAGGCTCTATAGAAAAGCAGAAACTGTTGGATGTGACTCAACTGAAAGTAATGCAACTCAGGTCATCAGAGCACATGTCCTCAATGAGTTGCTCGAATACATCATGGACTATCGTTGCTCAGGGGAATCACTGGCAATGTCTGACTTGACAGCCCTCTATGACGAGCGCATTGCTGATCTTGGATTTCCAAACATCAAATGCAACACCACACGCCTTCGGAAGGATATTGAATGCCTGATTCCTGACATCAGATCAGTACAAATAAATCGTGTCTGGTCCATTGTATTTGATGATGACCTGAGCAAAGCTGTTGCTAACATGAAAAACAACACTTCTACCGATGTCTCCATCATCTTCAAAGCAGCCAAAATCCTTCGGCAAGAGTATCTCCCCATGAAGCATGCTTTTACAGGTGCCTTCTCAACTTCCTGTGAAGCTGATTCTATCCCTCCCATGCTGAGATCGTTCTTACACATGCTTCTTGATGGATCAGGTATTGATCAGCCACCTCCTGGACCTGAGAAGTTCCAGGCTGCAACATCCATTGGGCAGCAAATAATTTTCAACTCTGTAAGATGCAGATCCAAGAAACATGGCAGTGTTCCTCGTCACATAAGAGAGAGGGAAACACCAGCTTCGCTATATCTGGCAATGAAACTACACCAGCAAAGTGGTAGTAGATATCTGGTGGAGGCCATGCATAAAAGAGGAATGTGTGTCATATGACCACTTGAAAACATTTAGCATAGATATAGCGAATTCAGTGATCAGTCACTAGGAGCAGATTGGTGTCGTGGTCCCACCTCAGGCAGTCCACTGAATAAAACGGCCAATTTTGTCAAATAGGGTGTCAAATTTCGTTCAACCTACCCTCCATTAGATGGCAGACATGTCATACTTCATCCGCGACTCAAAAAAACGTCATGCTTCTATACAAAATCTTTGAGCTAGAGTGCATTGAATCAGTGCGAACAAAAGCGGAGCTAGTGTGCGAGTGAGCCATTTTATCAGAGCAATATTGTCAGCGTCAGCGAGTATTTGCATTATATTATTATTATTATTATTATTATTATTATTATTATATCTAATGGCATCAATAAAGCTTACCCGCAATGAAGTGTTGGGTCTTCTATTCGTGGACCCTGATTATGAAGGGGAATATCTGCCTGATTCTGAAAGTGAAAGTATAGCCCTACACCAAGCACAAACGGTGAATCCTTTGCCCAATTTAGATGGTCCTTTACCCAATGTCAGTGGTGGGAACAATGTTTCTCGGGGTCGGAGTGTTCATCGCGAAGTTAGCAGGCGTGTTAGTGTTGTGGGGAACGAGGCGGGAGATTTTTACCGTGTGTGCCTCTCCACAATCGTGGCGACAGTATTGTGGTGGAGACTTTGTTTGTCTAATGCCACTGGGTATGTGGGGCAGGGTGGGGAGTCGCAATGACAATGACAGTAGTCCGAGCTGTGCACACTCGGCGCGTGCGCGAGGCAGATCTGGCCGTGCTGCTCCCAGCAGGAGCAGAGACGGTGTGACACTGGGCAGAGGGGCTATTATGCATAGTCTATCGCAAGCTGATGGGAATGCCGGCTTTTGAGTACTTGGCCAATGAGGATGATTTACTATATGTAGTAAATAGAAAATCTCTACAGCAAAAGGCCAACCGCTACTTGCATTCGGTTTGTTTCTACCATTTATTAGTAATGATTTACACAGTTTGTTTACTACTTACTATTTACCTGAGCATTCAGTATTGTGCAATATAGCATACAGAAGGTGAGGGACATTTTGGGGGGAAAGAAGTGCTGCATTTGATCATTTTATCATTTAAACGTGACTTTTCATGAGAATTCTATAATCCAAGATGGCCGCCACCATAATGACGTCATAATATGCAAATTAGATGGGGAAATGTAATCCCTACATAAACTTTGGGTCTTCCTTAATATTTCTCTAATTTACAGAAAGTCTCTATCTTTTATCACTTTTAAGATATAGCCTTTTGAAATTAAGATGTCAAAATCGAACATTTTAGGAAAAAACCTCCCACCTCCCACGAAACACTGTGTGTTTGGCATGTGTTTTTTAATAAAAAATTGCATACTTCACCTCCAATTGTCATGGTAAGGACAACATTATTGTTTTTTAGTCTTGGAACCTATTTTATTGGACTCCTTGACCCCAAAAATGTACACGTTGATACCAAATTTGTCATTATAGCTATAACAGAAGCAAAGATATGGGCCTCTCAAGTATGGTCGGCGGCCATTTTTAAAAAATGTGCGTATATAAGATACAAAATGTGATCTCACGTGTGTCTTAGGATAAATTTATTTCTATGGCCCTAAGGTACTTCCATACCAAAGGGGACCTTTGCATCATGACTTGAAGTCAAAAGTCACTTAACCTCCCTACTATAGGGGTGAAGGCACACTCCACCCAGAGCCAGCGTGATCTGCTCGCTTTTTTCCTTATCAGTTGAATTGAGACCCGAAATACTCTTTTGACTTTGATTTTACAAACAAGTTTCATACATCAATCGATTCTGTTAAATGTGTATTATTTTTGTGTATACTCACAATAAAAACAAAGTGTTGTGCTTTTTGCCAAATAAAGAAAAATAAACACGAAGCGAGTTCTGCCTTCTCTCTGCCAGTGTAGTCCATTCTGAAACGCGTCCGAAAATGAACAATAACTCAGCGAATACTCAGTCAAACAGGCATACAGACACACAGGCATGAAGCTTGAATTCTCTTCTTTTAAATGAAGTAATTTATATAAAAAACAAATATTCTCATCTTGTGAAATCTGTATTAAAAGAGAGCGATTCCAGTCGACCTCATTACAGCTCATTTAGATGTAATGTGACACGCCCACGGAGAGCGCGCGCTATTCAAACGCAAATGGCTGAGGCAATCCACGCAAACCTGTGAACGCCCCCATATCAGCTCGAGAAAACACAAGTTTATTCAGATCATTACTTGTTTACACCGTCTCGCAGCGCTGTGAGGAATAATAATAATGGAAAATGTACCTCAGAAGTGCGGGTATATCGAGGCGCGAGCTGAGGAATACTAGTAAGTTTTTTTTCCTTCTGACGTGAATCGGGTTTCTGTTTATGAATAAATGAACGGCAGAGATGCGCGCTGTTTACCACAGCTGGCAAAGACAGTTTAAATTTAAATCGCGTGTGTGAATGAATGATGATGTTTTAGCAAACAGTATTGCTATACTGAGATGAGTAAAAATCGACTGAAATATGTTGAAATAAAATGTAGGCTATTTGTATAAGCAACGTATTAAACTGCAAATTAACAATATGCCCTAATATTTCATGAAAACAACGTTACAGTCAGGCGAAATTTGGGTACAGTTTTTACTGTAGAATATACTGCCACGTCAAATAAGCTTTTGTTTAGAAATTTCTATATATAAAATACTATTTTTGTCAAAAATAAAGTCATCAACTAAGATGTTAGCTGTTCCAATGTTGGCTATATTCAAACTAATGAATACATAGATAAAATGTAGGCCTATAATCATTTTTTTTACAAAGAAAGAGTACACTTGAAATATTGTTGAAATTGTAATTATTGTTGTAATTGTAACCTTTTTAATAAAATAGCAAAACATATTTACAAGATAGATGTAAGAAAAATCTTAAATGGTCAATATAAGTCTTCTTCTAAATATATCTTTTGTCCTTGCATTGTGGCTCAGTCAGTGTCACACCTGAATGAATGGCTAATTATGCAGAGTGGGTGGGACATTGTATTCTCAGGTGTAAACCACTCCTCGTTCACGCCCCCCTCGCATATTGGCTTTCCAAGCAAAACCTGTTTTACATCAATTTAAATCAATGTATGGTTTTATGTGAAAGATAAAGCAAGACTATTTTCACATAATTTTGAAGATAAAACTCTAGGCGACCACATCCATTAGTCAAAAGTCTTATTGCCACATATTTAGTATGTGTTTTGTGGCCTTATTTCAAAAACTTTAATTTTTAGTTTTTTCGATAACCACGCATAAACATTATTCTCTCAAAAATGAAAACATGTACATACATGTGGCTCACATATTATTGTAGTCCTGTTTGTGCTATATAGAGTGAATTTACACCTTTGCCATTAATATGTTTATAAGCAACTGAAAAAAGCACAAATGTCAGAGCATGTCAGAACACCCCCAGGGCCCAGAAAACCGCTCAGACTCCAGAGGGTTAACGCATGGCGCCTCGCTAACAGACATCTGTAGAGCTGCAGGCTGGGCAACACCCAACACTTTCGCGAGATTCTATAATCTCCGGGTAGAGCCAGTGTCCTCTCATGTACTCGCTTCCACTAGCCAGTAAGTAGGACCTGCTTGGTGTCATCGCTTGCTGCGCCATTCCACTCCACGGACTGGATATGTGCGCTATTTCACTCAGATGAGTTCCTCTTAGACCCTGAGTTCCTCATGCACTGTCGATGCCGTCACCAGAGTGCATGCCCCGTCAGTCAGCCCTCGTGATTCGCTAGGTGCTTCCATGTGCATGGTTCCCCGCTTGGGTAAACAACACATGTGTATTTCCAAGTCTCCTCCGAGCACGTGTTTTCTCTCTGCAAGACCTCTTGCCATCTCGAGGTTGAAACATTCCACCCTGTGGTCTGTATACCTCTGAGTTTTCCATATGCATCCCGCTCTAGTCCTCCCTACGGGTAGGCGCTTTGTTACATATTCCACCTGGGATATGCCATCCAGTGTACCTTGATATTCTTGCGTTAAGCCTTGCCCTTCGTCCGTGCTAGTCTCATGACAGGGAGCTCAGACTTACGCAGGGCACTGGAAGACAGCCGCTATGGCGTGATTGAATTGGGATCCCCATTTCATCATTCACTGACGTAACTCGTAGTGACTTAAGTCCCCCTGCCACAACCGATGTACGGCTGAAACAGCCGGGCACACAGTTTCGGCCAGTATCACCACACTGCATTACACAAGATCCAGGGGGCGGAGTTGGATCCAGATCTAAGGGGTGGAGATTGGTAGGTTTAGGGGTGGGTTTAGGGATCAGGGGGTGGAGATTGGTAGGTTTTAGGTATATGTAAGGTGGGAGGAGTTGGGTTAGGGTTAGGGTTAGGATCTGGATCCAACTCCTCCCCCTGGATTTCGTGTTCTGCAGTGAGGACCATCTCGTTTCGGCTCCTCAGCAGGTAACATAATGCGAGATTGCACTTGTGGCTTCGCGATGTTCGCGATGCAAATTCCGCAGACCCATGGTATTTTCATACTATTAGCTAATTTTCTAATAACTCAAAGGTGATAGGGCTCTCTAGCAAAACCCCCATTTTGTCATTCACTGACATAACGTCTCCTTTCCCTCCTCAGGGAACGAGGGTTATATACGTAACCAAGACATTTCTTATACCAAAAGATTGCCCCCGGTTTTGTGTCGAGAGAGACGACACAAAATATTTATGTGCTAGATATTTAATTAAACTACTTTACTAAATCTAGCTATATGTGTAGCTTGATTATTCTTGGTATATCACTTGTATTTCAGAGTTAAATTTAACAAGCTAAAGAAACAAATCAGTCCTTTCTTTCCACAGGGAAATCAGGGTACTATATACAAGTATTTTGTGGTTTCTTCAAAGGGACTTCAGACTTTGACTCTGAATGATGGTCCAGTTATGAAAAATGTTATAAATTCAATTTCATAAGTGCAAATGTTCAGGTGTATGTTTTAATGGCATGTGTGATTGTTTAGACATTTTTTTCTTCTACATATAGCTTACTGAGGTGTGAGGTGCCATAACACAAGAAAAGGATAAGATGAATATATAATAAGACATCATAACAACACTTTTCTTCACGGTCAAGTCCGTCCATGACCGGGGGTTTGTTAAGCTCCAACAAACATAAATAAAACACATGTATCATAACGATTGTGGCAGGATGGGCTATTACCCCTCCTAATGTTATTTTTTATAAAATAAAATAATAATTTTATAATTTGGCCAATGGACTGGGACCATGGGTGTATAAGAGCACGGGGTGCCAGTTGCAGGTGTGTGTCATTTTCCGTGGCCGTGACGTCATTGACGCGCCTTGCTGCTTGTGCTGGAGTGGAGTGTTGACGGGTATTGTCAGTCATTAAGACCGCTGAAGCTCAGCCACTGACTGTGCTGTTTACTGGTGTGTTGCGGGTTGGAGAATTGAATGTGGACATTTGAGACGGTAAGGAAAGCATGTATGTACGACGACATTTGTGTAATGAGGTTGCTTTAACTATTACTAATATTACTTTCCCTGATAACTAGTAGTGTAACTAATTACTAATAAAATTTAAGTAATATCACATTTACCATCCAAAAAAAAATGGCTAGTTACTAGTTATCACTAATGATTTGAAATTCAAAAATCCAATCATACCTATAATTTATCATTTTTATATTTTTTAATTGGTAAATTATTTAAAAAAAAAATTATCAAAGCCATTATTTTAATTTTGTAGGGAGAAAGGATGACATCAAAAACATCAATGTCACATGTAAATTGTGTAGTGGTACTAAGACTTTGTCTACTGCGATCAACATGAAATTCATTGAGAAAAAAACCCCCGCCAAAGATGAGGCCGAGGGATGATGGCTGTAGCCCTAAAAAGGCTAAACAACAAAAAATGTATTTTTATCATGCTGGACAGCAGTCTACAACAAGCGAAAAAGAGCTAATGAAGCTTGTGGCTAGTTATGTGGTTGATGAAATGTTGCCTATCTCCACGATTGACTCTCCGGGCCCTATCTTGCACCCAGCGCAATTGACTTTGTACACCGACGCATGTATCATTCCTATTTTGCACCCGCGCAAAGCGGACTTTTCCCTCCACAGATGCACGTCGGTAAGTTAGGAAATACACTTACAGTTTTCATTTTTGCAAATCATGCATTATTAAAATAGATAGATAGATAGATAGATAGATAGATAGATAGATAGATAGATAGATAGATAGATAGATAGATAGATAGATAGACAATTTATTATAAAAGCATACACCTAGCTTACACATTTACCCAAATTATCATACGCCTGTTTAACCGAAGTTAATTTGGGTGGGTTTCTCCATTTCAATGTAACTCCTCTCTCTTTTACGGCCGTGATGAGACGAGAGGCCGATAAAAGGTTTGAAAAGCTCCTCCTGATGAGATATAATCGCGCTTCAGATGTGAGCAGTGAAAAACTAGTGGTGAGCAATAGGCTAAAAAAAAAAATAGTTTAAAATTAAACATGAATGCAAATAGTATATTACTTATTGTAATTGAATTTAACTTAATTGTTGCTGTGTGCCTACTGTTTTATTTGTCTTCTGTAATATTTTTAGGTCTTATTTAAGTGAAACATTCAAAGACCACATTCCATTAATTGTTGTTGCCAGATGTATACATAGCATACTACTGTATAAACCTATTTCATCATCAGATTAAATGTTCTGGTGCTTGTTGGCCTCTTTTTCATTCAACCAACATGTTTGGTTGGTTCTCTTACGAGAGGTTCTCTCGTACTGTGTAATAGCTTATGCTATGGGGAAACACTCTTTTCCTCGAGATACTGAAGCCAAAAAATTATCCTTAATTTTGTATTAATGTAAAACGCGTTGCGGCAGCACGCAGACATGGGCGAGACAGCTCGACAGCAACTGCAGCAGCCTATCGAGAGAGGCCCCTCGTGACGACTGATCCAATGAGGGCGCTTCGCGCCCACTAAGTCACGTCCCGCCGAAACGGGTGGGGCCTTGGGCTATAAATATAGCATTCGGGAGGCTGGTTAGCTGATTTTTCATCTCTTCAGCGAAGCTCACGCATCGCTGGATCCGGAGAGAGAAGCCGCGCCGTCTGAAAAAGCCTTTTCAGCGGGACGAGCCATTCTCTGAAGTCACTGGCCGCGCCGCCTTCTATCGCCGTTCCCGCTGCGCTATCCGGCGGCAATTTCCTTTCTCTGCTATGTTTTTTTTGTATGTGTGTGTGCTCGCCGCCGCGACACACACTCTCATTGCACTAAAAGAGCCGGGCGTCTTTTTCAAGACGCCCTTCCCTTTACCTCCCCCAACCCTCAAGGCTCGCCGGTGCGCCCGCTTGCCTTGCCTGCTTCGCTAGAGTCTCTTCCTGATGGACAGCGGCC
The DNA here is from genome assembly GCF_964197995.2 of Scardinius erythrophthalmus. Classification (NCBI taxonomy): domain Eukaryota; kingdom Metazoa; phylum Chordata; class Actinopteri; order Cypriniformes; family Leuciscidae; genus Scardinius; species Scardinius erythrophthalmus. Next base: position 24,737,805 of record NC_138231.1, read on the forward strand.
GCCGTCTGCTGCCGTTTCCGTCGTGGATATCGACCAGAAGCCGTGGGGGATGATACCTGCTCTCCCTCTGTTTGAGCCGCGCAAACCACGCCGTTCACAGGGGATGTCAGGAGCGGACGGTCACGGGGCTAGCTTTCTTTCTCCCTCTGTTCGAGCCGTGCAAACTGCGCCGTTCACAAGGGAGGCAGGAAGCGGACGGTCGGGGTTAGTTTTTTCTTTACGTTACAAGAAAGCTTCCCAGCCCCTGCACCCCATTCACGCGTCACTCACCGGCGAGAGGAGAAAAGAGTGTTTTTAGTCCCGCCTAGGCCGGACTGACCTCAATTTCTCACACATTTCTCAGTTCCCTGAGTCAGGCGACTGGAAATATCAATATTGCAGCAAACGAGCCTATTATAATACAAGCACGCCTGCAAACAAACGCCGAAGAAAACATGTTGACGCTCTCTTATATGCTTGTGCATCTCAAAGCCTATAATGTCCAGTTACTAAGTATTAGTACATAGTGAAAGTATTTTAAAATGCCCTGTGTCTCAGTGGCGGAATCTTAGGTTTTTCGCACGAGAGACCTGATCCCGGTTTGACGGCGGATAATTATGCCGTTAATGCTTCGCTCTGTCAGTTCCCTGAAAGGCGACTGCAGATGTGTATTTTGCAGCCAACGAGCGCGTTGTACAACCCGCTCGCCTGCACCCAAACACCGTTTCTAAGGTTCCCGCGAGTCACTGGCGAAAGGAGAAGAGAGAGTTTTTATTCCCGCTGTGGCCGGACCGACCTCCATTTCTCACGCATTTCTCAGTCCCCTCTGAAGTTCGGGCGACTGGAAATGTCAGTATTGCAGTGAACGAGCCTGTTGTAATACATGCACGCCTGCAAATGAACGCCAGTATGTTGACGCTCTCTGATAATACACGCGCTAACTGACTGATTATGTATCTTCCCCTGTGGCCTAGTGGCACATTCTTAGTCTTTCGCGCGAGAGACCTTTGTTCGATCCCGGGTCTATCAGCAGTGAAAATTATGCCGTCAATGCTTTCGTTCTGTCAGTTCCCTTGAAGGTGACTGCAGATACGTATTTTGCAGCCAACGAGCACATTGGACAACCCGCTCGCCTGCACTTAAACACTGTTTCTATGGCAACTTCTCGCTCGCTCAGTTCCAGATAAATGCGACTGTTCCAGTGTATTCTGCAGTAAACAAGTCGGCGACACAGCCCACTTGCCTGCACACAAACGCCGCTTTTACGGCTACCCAGATAAATCCCATAAGAGTGTATTTTCTGGTGTTCCGGCCTCGGCCGATGGTGTTATGAGTGTAGAAAAATGCCCACTGCCCAGTGCTCATTCCTACACACAAGCACAGCCCGTCACACAGGGCTCGCGAAAAAAAAAAAAAAAAAATCGACCCAGATCGATTGCGCATTAAACGTAGTAAATGTGCCCACTGCCCAGTGCCCACAAACACTACGCTCTGCATTTCTCAAGGTTTCTGTAGAAACGAAACCAGCGCACATTCACTCTGCTCAGGCAGACAATGCTCTCAGTGCAGTAAATGTGCCCGCTATCCCGCGCCCACATTCACTCATAGACATGACAAGTCCTACGGGACTCGCCCAGCCCTCCCCCTCTCGGTTGACCGCCGCAGAGGAGTCGAGCGCGGGCAGTCTACCCGCTATGATCAGCGCGCCCCCTGCCTCAAATGTCATAAGCGCCACGCTTATGTTACAGCACACTGAAGCTCCTCTGTCGCTAAGCGACCAGAGCGCGCTCCGCATTCGGCCCCTAGCCATTCATGCAGATGCATGGGCAATGCTTCCCGGGGTTTTTCAGAGTGGGTGCTAGACATTATAAAGAGGCTATTCGCTACAGTTTTGTCGACGCCCTCGCTGCTGTGCGACGCGCGTCAAACTTACGGGAAAAACAGAAGTAGCACACCTACTTCGAGCCGAAATATTGAAACTGTTGAGCAAAGGGGCCATAGAGCCTTTATCTCAAGCTCAGAGCGAAAGGCGGGCTATACAGGAGATACTTCCTGGTACCAAAAAAAAAAAAAAAAAAAAAGACGGGGGTCTCAGACCCATACTATATCTAAGACAGCTGAACAAAGTGCTTGTGAAGCGACAGTTCAGAATGCTCACAACCAGAAAATCCTCGTGCAAATTCGCAGAGGAGACTGGTTTATGTCAATAGATCTGAAGGACGCGTATTTTCAAATACAGATAGCATCACGTCATGGGCAACATTTGAGATTCGCCTTCGAGGGCCAGGCATATCTGTACACAGTCCTACCGTTCGGCTTGTCCCTAGCACCCCGTACATTTACAATGTGCATGGACGCAGCGCTCGCACCCCTCAGACTCCGGGGCATGCGAGTATTGAACTACTTGGACGATTGGCTGATTTCAGCTCAATCACACTCGGAGCTCATAGAGCACAGGACCATTTTTCTCGAACACATCGAGAATCTGAGTCTCAGAGTCAATTGGGCAAGAGTTCTCTGTTCCCCAGCCAGATAATATCTTTTCTGGGCACAGAACTGGACTCACTGTCTATGATAGCACGACTGTCACCGCAGCGCACACTGGATATTCAGCGCACAGCGAACACTTTCCGCTGCGGCACGTCTGTCCCGCTCAGAAATTTCAGAGGATGCTGGGTCTCATGGCCTCAGCATCATCAGTACTTCAGCTGGGTCTGCTTTGCATGCGCCCGCTACAGTTCTGGCTGAAAGCGTGAGTACCGCGCAGAGCGTGGACTTCCGGTATGCTTCGTCTCAAGGTCAATCAGAAATGCATCACAGCTCTGAAACCTTGGAAAGTAACCGACTGGTACCGATCAGGTGTAAGCCTGGGGACTTCCTCGAGTGTTAGGGTGGTGTCTACGGACGCATCCACCTCAGGATGGGGAGCGCTGCTCGAGGGCAGACCGTTCTTTGGCCAGTGGTCAGAACGGGAAAAGCTTCTGCACATAAACTGCCTGGAAATGCTGGCAGTCATCCCCAGATAAAAGATCACCACGTTCTGGTCCGCTCGGACAACATGTCAGTGGTGGCTTATATAAATCACCAAGGAGGCGTCAGATCCAGAGCCCTTCACAGGCTGACGCACGTGCAGGGTTTTTTGGACATAGGACCAGACAGACTGTCAAGGAACAATGTTCCGGCAGGGGAATGGTCTCTACATCTGCAGACAGTCCAACTGCTGTGGAAAACATTCGGCAAAGCGAAAGTAGACCTATTTGCGTCTCAAGAAAATGCTCATTGTCCGGAGTTTTTTCTTCCAAGAGCAGGGATGCACTGGCCCATGACTGGCCCCGCTACCCGCTCTATGCGTTTCCCCCCGTCACGCTCTTACCACAGGTATTAGAGCGAATCAGGGAGAGTGGATGCTCAGTGCTACTCGTGGCCCCATTCTGGACGAGTAGTACAGAGCATCCACTCTCCCTGATTCTCTCCTCACTGGTATCGGCCATGGGGCGGTATTCGTCAACCGCTTTGGAACCGGGAACCATGCTCAGTACTACTCGTGGCCCCATTCTGGACGAACCAAGCATGGTTCCCGGTTCTGATGCGGTTGACGAATACCGCCCTATGGCCGATACCAGTGAGGAGAGATCTCCTCTCGCAGGCCAACGGCACGATCTGGCATCCCTACCCGGAGCTTTGGTCCCTGCATGCGTGGACCATCAACGGGTACCCGTTAAACTCCCAGAGGGAGTGTTAAACACAATCACACAGCCCAGAGCCCCGTCTACAAGGCGGCTCTATGCCTCGAAATGGTCAGTGTTCTCTAACTGGTGTGCAGCTAGTGACATATCACCCTCACACTGTGGAGTGTCGGAGGTTCTTTCCTTTCTACAAGAGCTACTGGATAAGGGCAGAGCCCCATCCACGCTCAAGGTTTATGTGGCGGCCATAGCAGCGTTTGCTGAGCCAATGCTGGGTCAGTCACTGGGAAGAAATGATTTGATCATTCGCTTCCTTCGAGGAGCTAAGAGAATGAATCCTCCCAGACCCCCCTCAGTCCCCATTTGGGACCTTTCCACGGTCCTAGAGGCCATGAAAAGCGCCCCATTCGAGCCTATTCAGTCGATAGACCTGAAACATTTGTCTTTTAAAACAGTGTTTCTTCTGGCTCTCGCTTCAGTGAAGCGCATAGGGGACTTGCAGGCGCTTTCAGTGAGCGCGACGTGTATAGAGTTTGGGCCTAACGACTCTAGAGTCATACTCAAACCGAGGCACGGGTACATTCCTAAATCCCTCAACACCCTGTTTAGGGCGCAGATCATTTCCCTGTCAGCCCTACCGGTCTCTGACGAGGAGGGAGATGCAAGCTTCCTTTGCCCAGTCAGGGCATTAAGAGCTTATGTGTCTCGCTCAGCTGTCTTTAGACAGACGGAGCAGCTCTTTGTTTTGTTTAGCGGACGTTCTAAGGGACTGGCCGCGTCGAAACAGAGCCTATCCAGGTGGATAGTTGATGCTATAGTGCTGGCTTATACATCAAAGGGCTTACAATGCCCGTTAGGTGTCAAAGCGCACTCCACGAGAGGCATGGCCTCGTCATGGGCTTGGTCTAGTGGGATTGCTTTACAAGATATCTGTATGGCGGCAGGCTGGGCCTCACCGTCTACATTTATAAGGTTCTACAACCTAGAAGTTCCCGCTTTGCAGGCCAAGCTGCTCTCGGTCTAATAAACCAGTATTATCTGCCCGTCACTACCGGCTCAGAATACTGAAACCGTTACAGCGTCGTTCACTGAGCGACTATATTTTCTGTGGGCAGTGTGTAAGTCCCCCTGATATTATATCAGCCCAGGCTGAGTTCACCCTGGCTGTATGGAACACTTGATATAACCTGCTCTTTATAGAGCACTATATTCTAGGGAATGATGCTAATCAGCCTCTCTTTCCGGACTCTCTGTGAGTCCCTGATGATTATGCACTGTATGAGCCCCGGGCACCTACCCGTGGGACTTTAGTGTGGGATCTCAGCACGCACGGCGTTTTGCATTGTGTTCCCCATAGCGTAAACTATTACGCAGTACGAGAGAACCTCTCGTAAGAGAACGTACTCGGTTCCTAACGTAACCTCGGTTCTCTCTAGAAGAGGGAACAAGTACTGCATATCCTGCCGTGCATGCATCAAACTCTGGTTCGCTCCGGCGATGAAAAACCAGTTAACCAGCCTCCCGAATGCTATATTTATAGCCCAAGGCCCCACCCGTTTCGACGGGACGTGACTTAGTGGGCGCGAAGCGCCCTCATTGGATCAGTCGTCACGAGGGGCCTCTCTCGATAGGCTGCTGCAGTTGCCGCAGAGCAGCCAATGGGCGCGTGAGCTGTCTCGCCCATGTCTGCGTGCTGCCGCAACGCGTTTTACATTAACACAAAATTAAGGATAATTTTGTGGCTTCAGTATCTGGAGGAAAAGAGTGTTTCCCCATAGCGTAAGCTATTACGCAGTACTCGTTCCCTCTTCTAGAGAGAACCGAGGTTACGTTAGTAACCGAGTACGTTCTACCTGTTTGAGCCCTGTTGCAGATTTTACTATGCTGCTGCTTTATTAAATAACAGAAGTTGTTTAAAAAATAGTGGCTTGTCATCAGTTTGAGCTAGTTGTACTCTGTTTATCTGAAACTTTCATGGATCCACAGACTTCAAAAACGATGCAATTACCAATTTTTTGGGCTGTAATGGAAAAGTAAAGTAACCAGTAGTGTAACTAATTACTGTTGGCCTGGAGTAATAAGTAATGATATTACTTTTCAAAGGAGTAATTAGTAATGAGTAATATATATATATATTTTTTTTTTTTTGAGTAACGAGCCCAGCACTGATCATACCTCTCAAATGGCATTGCACTTTCGCATATTCAACAGTCTATTACAATACGCACATTAATAGTATTTAAAGTCAAACCTGGCTCTATGTATTTACATTTATGCATTTGGCAGATGCTTTTTATCCAAAGCAACTTACATTGCATTTCAAGGTACACATTTACATTCTTATCAGTTCATGCTTTCCCTGGGAATTGAACCTATGACCATGGCGTTGCAAGCGCCAACGCTCTACTGTTTGAGCTACAGGAAAGCTTGTATCTTCACCAATTCACCAAGCTTGCATCCCCTAGAGGGCGCTATGGGGAATGCCTCTGGCGTGACTGGTGTCTGAAGCATGAGTCTAAACACGACAATGAACTTGACACTGGCAGGTGGCATCCTATGACGTAACTACTGGTGCGACCGGGAGTATAAGGGCACAAGTGACATACGTACCTTTCTTGCCTTCTGTTTGAATGTGTGTCTAACTGGAAGACTATGGCTAGCATTAGTGCTAAGTCCTTTAGAAAGAGTATCTGCATCCATGTCAGCGTTTTCTGACACCTGATGACACACACAATATGTGCATTATTTGCATGGGAGTGGAGCATGCATGCTCAGTCCTTGATGGGGTTGTTTGCGTGCATTGTAAGCGTTTTTCTATGAAGAAACTTCACTTTTGTCTGTCCCTCTCGAGGGAATTAAGACAGCCATCTGTGCTTCGTGGTTCAGGACCTGCTGAGGCGAGTAGGAGACTGAGGTTTTGGAGCTTGCGGATGAGTTTGAGAAAGGTATGAATAATTCTCATTCATCTGCGGCTTATGAGAGCAAGCTGCCAGATTGTGATGATGTGTTGTCTCTCACGTTATCTGATTCGGCAGCGAGCGTGCTCCTGGCTTTGAGCCAAGACGAGCAGGACGAGGCTGATGAGATTGAAGATGTTTCTGAGCGCTCTAAGCCCGCCTGCCCCACATATGACGAGTTAGATGCATGCCGTGCCATGGCGAGATTAGATCTGCCGTGGAAGCGCGAGAAGCGTAAGGTTGCTCGTAGTCACTTGGATGAACGTTTTTTTGTCAGGACATAACAATCCAGCTCATACTAGCCTTCCCTTTCTTCCAGATCTTCATGCTGAGGTGGACAGATCATGGGGAAAGCCATATTCAGCCTGCATCCATCGGACTCAAGTGAATTATGCTGATGTGGAGGGGATGCGGGAGTATGGTTATGCATTTATGCCTCCGATCGAAGAGACGCTGGCTAGCTATCTCTTGATGGGCGAGGCATCTGCATTGAATGCTCCATCTCTCCATTCTCTGGGAGAAAGAGAAAAACGTTCTCCTCGATGCATCAGTTCCACCCTCCGAACTTTTCAGCACATCCATTGAGACAGTGGTTTGGTAGATTTAGGGAGGTCAAGGTGTGCTCCGCAGCTTTTAAGACCTTTATACCTTGCCGGTTCAGAGGGGTACAGCGCAGAGGAGGTGGAAAGCCAGAGGGAGAAGAAAGACCCGAGGGAAGTGATCCAAAAGAAGTGTTCTAGGGTCCCAGAGGCTAAAATAACATCTGACTCCTTCCTTCCTAAGGCATCCAACTCCCTCAGATAGCATCATCAAGTAGTTGGCTTCCTGTAAGCCTCCTTGGTATGCTGTTCTGAGTATAGGACATTGGTAGGCCTCCTCTTGCTTTAGATAATTGTTATGTTGAGGTCTCTCAACATAATTGTTATGGCATTGTTAAAAACATTGTTAGGCTTCTTCTCGTTATGACAATCTTCCTGTGAGGCAGTGTTGTCAAGCCGTTAGGCTCCCTTTGAGCATCTTTGTCTACTGCGTTTATAGAAACTGCTCCTCAGTGCTCAGCCTGGGGCAGCATCGAGCTGTTAGGCGCACTACGTGCCTCCTTGATGGGAGCTTGACAGGGTAGCAATGCTGAGTTGTTAGGCTCTCTTGAGCCTCCTCGGCTGTTCTTTTGATAAAGTGTTGCTAGGCCTACTGTTAGGCCTCTGCTCCCAAGGAGCTCCACCCTTTTCTGGAATTCCGAGTTGTAGAGTCTCTTTGAGCCTCCTTGGAGTTGCCCTCTCCTGAAGACAAGAATTGGATGACGTATTTCACAATTGCCCTTTTATACTCATGGTTGCACCAGTAGTGATGTCATAGGCATGCCGCCTGCCAATGTCAAGTTCATTGTCATGTTTAGACTCATGCTTCAGACAATGGTCATGCCAGAGGCATGCCCCATAGCGCTCTTTAGGGGATGCAGTATCTCGTTCCCCTTCTCATGGAACCATGGTTACATAACCTGAGACGTTTTGGTTATTGTGTATGTAATGCCCTGTGAAGAAGATAAGCAAGTAAGCAGATTAAAATAAGCAAAGGATTTTTCTTATTTTTGTAAAGGATTAGTAAACTCAGCTAATCAGGTTGTATTAGCTATGGCAAACCGACTACGGATATTTTCAGATGACACAAACTTTAATCCACAGCTGTGCTTGGGTCTCAGAAACAATTGGAACAAATAAAAAGGAACTAAAGTTCATTGCAAAAATTTTATACATTTGTCTCTCTTTTTTTTCATTCTATCCTACCTTGCAACATTGTGCAACATAATTATTTATGTTGATTAGCCCTCAAAGGCCTACTATTATACTGCAATTATACTGTTTGAAAGTATTTTAATTAAAAATCAATAATACTGTTGAATTCAAGCATTTTCCCAGCTGGTGCTTTTCAACGGTGGGACGGCTACTTTTAACAAGCTAATAATGATTTTAAATTCACCTAATTATAATTTAAAAATATATATATTATTCATTATTGGCCACTTGTTGCAAGTTCTTTTCAGGAGCACATTCAAGCACTAAATAAATAACTTGGGCTTCCAGGCAGGACAAAATACAATGATTTAAAGCTCAATGTTCAATGAAAAATTAGATGTACATCATCATTTGAAGAGTACACCGTGTCTAGTTTTATGAAAATAAAACTTAGCCTGTTAACTGTCAGCGTCCTGGTGTAGTGGGACACTTTTTTATTGTCTTTTTTTCTCTATCGCATATTTTAGTAATCCTTATAAATTAGCTTTAACACATCACATATTTTAGAAATCATCATAAATTAGCTTTAACACTCAAAAATAATTCTATGAAAACTGTTTTGAAATGGGACATTGCTTTACCATGAAAACAGTACTTTAAAACCTTTAAATTCTCAAAAAACTCAACTTAGACATACGCTCATCGGCCACTTCAGAACTGCCTTAATTCTTCATGGCATAGATTCAACAAGGTGCTGGAAACATTCCTCAGAGATTTTGGTCCATATTGACATAGCATCACACAGTTGCTACAGATTTGTCGGCTACACATCCATGATTCGAGTCTCCCATTCCACCACATCCCAAAGCTGCTCTATTGGATTGAGATCTGGTGACTGTGGAGGCCATTTGAGAATATTGAGTTACTCATTGTCATGTTCAAGAAACCAGTTTGAGATGATTTGAGCTTTGTGACATGGCATACTATCCTGCTGGAGTAGGAAACCGTATCATGGATAACACACATATGGGATTACAGAGGGGGAATCACATCATATGGGCATCTAGCCAATACAAGAGCTGACCGGTCGTGCATACACACAAGTACTGGGCCTGGTGTCAGATGCCTCCGGTGTCTCTGACTTTGTGCGCACAGGAGATTCCCAGAGTTCTCTTTTGTGTCTTATCGCGCTTGAATGGTTTAAAAGCATTTGCTTGAATAAGAGCGTGATCATTTAATCATGTAACGCTGGCCAAAAAAATGATGGAAAAAAAACAGATCCTGCATTACTTGAAAAAAAAATGCATTGCAATTGTCAAGGCATTAATTCTGACAGCCCTAGTTAAAATGCAACTACATATTATTGTTGAAATGTTGAAAAATAGAAGGAAATAATGCAGAATAGAACAGAAAAAAATACATCTTTAGGTCAGTTTTGTCTGTGTTGTATTGTTCTCTGGAGATTACCTGTGGTAGAACGCAGCTCCTGTGAGCACCATGGAGTATTCGTTGGTCCATTTAGAAGTATAACCCCACCTCCCCTTCCCACTGTCCCAGTAATGGCTGCGTGCTGGGTAGCCTACAATACGATCTGGAAAACTTTGCCATACAATGAAGGCAAATTCCACCTGCAAACACAGAGAAGTGCACAATTTAGATTACAAAAGTTCTGAAATAAACTAAATAAAGAAGTTTCATTTTTGGTTTTCCTTTAAGAACGAAGACATAATGTTCCTGTCCATTATCTCTTCAGACTTAAGATAAAAACAAAGTGAACACACTGCTTAAGAAACTCATCAGAGGAGATTAAAGAAGTAGAATTAACAAAAGCAACATTTGCTCTCTTGATTGTCTGTTGAAAGAACTGTCATGGGCTAATTTCCAGTGAGATAAATTATCAAAAGAGCCAATGGGAGTTAAAAGTGAACAAGCCTTTTTTAACTCATCTCTTTATTTATAGCCTTGGATTTTCTAATGCCTCCAGACATGCTTCAACGTCAACACATCTGACTTGTCTGCATGCAGGGGATGAGAGCCATTCTTGCTCTGTCAAAGTCAGCGTGAGCACATATTAAAAAATGAACCCTCAAATCAGAAGAAAAGGTTGCAAACATCCCCCTTAATGTTACAATAGATTAATCGCTGCATTAGTCATAGACTCTGAGCTAGATTTATGACATCATGCAAATAACGTGGCTGTAAGGAATTACGGCTTTAAGGCACACCATTCCAGCAATGCATTGTGGGTGACACAATGAAATTTGCTGCATTCATTATGTGTACCGGACCTTGATTATGGATCTGGGTGAGTGGGAAAGATGAATGGCAGATAGAGTCACGGCTGTTTTTTTTCAAGAAGAACGGCACTCCAGCCCGTGGCATCTTGGTGGCAGAGTCACACCGGGGGCAGGATGTGCTTTATGGCCTCCATCTGCTTCTGGACTGCCGAGAACTGTTGGGCAAAGTCCTCGACAGTGTCGCCGAAGAGGAAAGCGAATTTTGTCAGCGTCCTTCATCTCAGCCAGGTCCAATCATAGTTGATGTTCCTGGCCCACCAGAGTGGACATCTTCTGGCTGAGGGTCTGGCTTGCAAATCTCACTGGCCAATGTTCATTGGCTCATTTTGTTACCACTTGGAGGTGATTGGATGTAACGTCGAACGTTACTGACTGAATGGGAACTATAGCTTTCTAAGCTACAAGCTACTCATAATCTAATGGAGTTTAAGTCGTGATAAAACAGGCACAACAGATCTTTTCTTTCATATTGTGACGTACATCCAAGTGAAACATTGTCGTAAAAGAAAAAAGGTATGGTGTATGAAAGGGCTGGAGTGAGTAATTAGTCACATGAATTTTGTGGCTCAGATGATTGACTTAAACATTTTTTTTTTTTTAAACACTCTCCAAAACTTGAGTTCCCACAAGCAAAATTGGGGATCCAATTGAGATGAATGGGAATCCCATACAGAAAAAAAAAATTGAAATATATTTTAAAGTGTCAAAAATATATGTGGCATATATTCCAAATACATTGAAATATATTTGCATTGTTGTTCACTTATATTTATCATTTTGAAATATATTCTGAAATATAACAAAAATATATGACGTTAAGTGTTAAATGTTAAATGATTTAGATGTTAGATGTTAAAATGTAATGTAAAATATATGACAAAATATATGGTATAAAATGTTTAGCTTGCTAAAGAAGGGTCGAAAATGTATTTTGATCATAGTAATTCCTCTACCTTTTCCCCTATACACAACAGTAGGCAGTATACCCCCAGACACAGTGTTGAAGAAATTTCCACAGGCCACCAAAGGACAACTGGGGACAGCTGTCAACTCAAAAATAGCTGAACTCATATTTAAAATGAAATAAATAAAAATGTAAAAAATAAATTGAAAATGTGTTGTTTGTTTGTGAAAATGTTAACTTTTTAAATTTCAAAATATATTTCAAATGAAACAATTTGCAAAAGTTAAAACATATATGAACATATATATTTTGATAGTAAATATATTGACATCTAAATATTTTCACATATTTAACTAAAATATATTTTCAAAAAAAATAAAAATACATTTACATATATTTAACTAAAATATATTTATTGGGCCAATTTCGAATATCTGCATATATTCCAAAAATATATTTCAAAATATATTCTGAAAATATATTTCAAATATATATATTTTTTTGTGTATGTGATGCTAACATTTGTGGCAAGCACACATACAGTCAGATGTGCATTAAAAACAAAATGGGAAAACAAACATACAATAGATGAAGACACAAATTCACCTGCGGAAATAAGCACACACTAGATTAATGCTGTAATTTATATTACTCTGTCATTGTACTATAACAATTATTACCCTTTCTGGTCAATTCTTCAGGCCATTAACTGCAGCACAGACATCATAACCCATGGGCTCTGCTTTGCCGCTGTTACACCACACATGTACCTACAGTCTAATGATGCTTGACGCACAAGAAAAACTCAACCCCTATATTACATTTCCCATTTTAATAAGCTAGTTAATGAGTTGAAACAATGCAATTATCAATTCCGTGGGGCCATAGCGCTGCACAGTCTTAAAAAAAAATAAACTGCTACTGCTAAATATGCCATATTCTCACAATCTCAGCACTATTCAATTAAAACCCTCTCAAACGCTTAAAGGGCAATTACTGTGGCAGATTACTGTGCGAAACGAGTAGAAGCTTCTTTCCAAATGTTGCTGGATTTGTCTAAAGCCACAAGAGCTTCCTCACTGAAACTGAGACTCATTAAACTTTTGTAATACGGGTTCTGTAATCTTGTACCCCTATAAAAGTTAAGTGGATATTCTGGCCAGGCAGAGGTAAAGATGCACTAGCTGCAGTTAATAAAACATCAGTTTGTTGAATTATGAAGAGCAGGTTTCAAACACACACTGAGCTTCGCCACATGTAATGAACCTGAGAAATTAGAAGCTTTCTACATCTGATTGTGATTGGATGAATTCTCCCCGCTTGTAACACTGAAATGGAATAATATCTTACAACATCATCATATTTTTATAGTACTATTATACCATTTAATATATATATATATATACATATATATATATATATATATATATATATATATATATATATATATATATATATATGCAAAGCTTATAAGTTGTGCCACTGAGTCTAATAGTGATAGTGAGCTTTGCATTCAAATGTAGGAAATTCATTAATATATATGGTACAACTTACCCCACTGCTTCTGGCACATTATATATAATAATTCATGACTAACCTTTACTTATGACTAATGGTTTTATACATTTGCAATTTACCAACATAATTAAACATTTACACATAGATAAATTTACTTTGACATAAATCAAATTTTACCTGCCATTTACAACATTTACAAAACAACAACATCAATAAAAAAAGTTGATCACTTTTCTCAACTACAGGCAGCTGTGAAGGGATCTTTGTAATTGTATGGCCACATGATAAACAATTCTCTGTCTCATACAAGATTCACAGTTGTATAAATCTAAAGAATTTTTATCTTTATTTCCTTAAACTTCCCCCTGGAATTAGGATAGTGTCAGAGAGTCGTGATTTTGCTAACTTCTACTGTTGGATGCTTCAACATAAGACTTGCACCATCAGAGGATCAACACAATCTTTCAAGATCCAACTGCAATGTACATTCCCTAACAAGATTAATTCCCACATTGTTTTTCTCCAACCCCTGCCTAGGAATTTACAAACAAGCTTCATATTCCCATAGACTCTGCCAGGAAAGCTGGCCAAAAAATGTGTTTCTTTTGTTTTTACCTAGAAAATGCCCTACACCCTGTAAACTGCAAAGGGAGAATTATCCTTGCGTTGCCAACAAATCCTTTCTGGCCTTTGGATCATCTCAGCCTTAATCAAACTTAGACATACGACACTCTAATCATCACAGCACCCAGTCTGTCTGAGAATAAATAAATCCCAGAATACTTCACATTGCCTGAAACATCTTTGCCAGATGGTGCAGCCATGTTTTGTGAATTGGCACTGCAGCCAGACTGATTTGCATATCACAGCTCGAGGAATGATAGTTGTTAACATTTATAATCCTTTTAAATAATAATCACTCATTTGGCCAATTTGCTGGAAAACTGGAATATCATTCAGGTCTTTGAAACATTAAACTATTCTGTGACACTTTATTTCTATATAGACATAAGTAACTTCGCCACTACATGTCAACTAACTCATGGAGTATTCCACTGATAAAAATGATTCTGTGGTGAAGTAAATACTACAGAAAAACAAATGTAATTTCAAACCTGAATAAGTTAGTTCCGGCAATAATTAAAAAAAGTATACATTCTATATTAGTACTCAATTTAAGATTGTAGAAATTAAAGCGTAAATATCAACGTTATAAAATTAAGAAAACTGACTCAACTTTCTGATACTAGTGTTGCCATCATGCACAGCATTTCCCACTGTTTTCCAGCTGTTTTACACTGTTTTATCATTGCTTTATTTGTTAGGTTTAGAAACTTGCTGTTTTGTGACATCTGGAGTTAATTGTCTACTCAAAATGAGCCAATCATTCTCAAAAATGATCCATCGGATGTTACTTGTGTACTGTGTACCAAGTATTGAGATCTCTGTGTTCGAGTAGGTACAGCATAACTTCTATTATGTAGATATGTTGTCCAAACAATATCTACTGTATTATTTACTTAGATTTTTTTAAAGCATATACTTAATAGTATTGCGAAGTAAACTTCAACTAGGTAAAAATTACTCAACAAACTTTAAATGACCAAGCTAGAGTTTATTTTCTTTGTTAATTTTACTTAACTTAATTAAGTAGATTTTTCTTAATTCCATATGTGAATTTTACTTAAAAATATGCTCGCTAAAACGTGCAAAAGAAAAATTTAATTTTACTTCATCAATCAAAACTAACTTTAGCTGAACAATAACTTTATCCTAGAGCTGCTGTAAAGCCAAAACAATCTCTGTTACTGTAATATTCCTGTTATCACTGTAAATCTGCTTTTAAACAATTCATATTGTTAAAAGCGCTATATAAATGAAGGTGACTTGACTTGATTTGACCTATTGTAAAAAAACACTTTATTTTGATGCTCCCCAATAGACATTTTACTGTCTGGAAGAATCTTTGCAAGCATGTCAACTTATTCAACTAACCATAACCTGATGTCTTTTCCAAGCAAAGAACAGCTCATTTTAATGTAAATTAGGCAATTTGCATTGACCAACAAATGAACCCAGGTGGTAAATGAAATTGTTTTAGGCTATCTCTAAAAGAAATGTTTAAGTGCACTTTCTAGCGATCATGGCAGTGGTAACTAGCAAGGTGAGGAAATTGCTAGTGCCAAAAGGGATTTTATCATGGTGCAATTCATTCTTTGTGAATCTGCCCTTAAATTTTTTAATTAAACAGGAAATTAAACCAGTTTAAATTGGCTGATTTTTTTAAAGCAAGAGTAAATTACATTAAAACACTTTTGTGACATGTTAGGAGCATGTTATAATTAAGTTATTTGATGATTATTTTCACACCATGGTCAGTGTAAATACTGGTCTTTCCTCAAATATGATGTCAAACACGTCCCTTGACTTTTCAGTTACCAAAACGATTTAAATATTAAAGAAACTAAATGACAAATCAGACACAGTGTGAAAATGGGTCACAGTGCAAAAAACAATGAAACATAACATAACTGACAAACCCCAAATGAAATATATCATTCTATATATGGTCAGTGTAAATACTGGTCTTTCCTCAAATATGATGTCAAACACGTCCCTTGACTTTTCAGTTACCAAAACGATTTAAATATTAAAGAAACTAAATGACAAATCAGACACAGTGTGAAAATGGGTCACAGTGCAAAACACAATGAAACATAACATAACTGACAAACCCCAAATGAAATATATCATTCTATATATGGTCAGTGTAAATACTGGTCTTTCCTCAAATATGATGTCAAACACGTCCCTTGACTTTTCAGTTACCAAAACGATTTAAATATTAAAGAAACTAAATGACAAATCAGACACAGTGTGAAAATGGGTCACAGTGCAAAACACAATGAAACATAACATAACTGACAAACCCCAAATGAAATATATCATTCTATATATATATATATATATATATATATATATATATATATATATATATATATATATATATATATATATATATATATATATATATATATATATATATATATATATATATATATATATATATATATATATATAACACTTTATTAAACAATATAAAATGCACTCTATATTGTCATGAACGTTAAAAATGATAAGGTTGTAAAATAATTTTTAAATGAAAGAAATTCTAATTAAAATGATTATCTATTTGTATAAAAAACTGTACTTAAATAACAAAAAATACTTGACTCTATTCTGTTGTATTGCTTTCTTTAAAAACATACCTGAAAAAATAAATAATTATGAAATAATTTATACAAATATTGACTTATTTTTATTATTTATTGTCACTAAGTAAAATACTAAAAGAAAGAAATTAAAAGTACTGTACTTCAAGGTCAAGTTCAGTGTACATGGAAAAATATGATTTACAGTTTTTCTCAGTCGCTTTGGTGCATTTCTCACATCACTATTTACATTTGCACAACAGTTTGTTCAACCTCCACAACATTTAGTCATTTGTGCACATCATAGTAGCAGTTTCTCATTCCTTCCAACAAATTGCAAAGGCTTTTGGACATGCATCAATTGCTTTCATACAACTCTCTGCTGTTTTATAACATTATCATTTGCTTATGTCATGTCAGTCAAAATTAACTATACTTGTGAATGCTGAATAGTCATTCCATATAAAACTAATAGTCCTCATTTCATTGCTTGAGTCATTA
Organism: Scardinius erythrophthalmus; assembly: GCF_964197995.2. Classification (NCBI taxonomy): domain Eukaryota; kingdom Metazoa; phylum Chordata; class Actinopteri; order Cypriniformes; family Leuciscidae; genus Scardinius; species Scardinius erythrophthalmus. Next base: position 24,754,592 of record NC_138231.1, read on the forward strand.
CATACAAAAATGTTGAACTAGTTGTCAAAATCTGTCATTTAAAAAAATAAAAATAAAAAAAAAATCCTGAAAAAGTCTCCTAAATTGAACAATTTGCAATTGAGCAAGAGATGATATTCGCTGTGATGTAGATTAAATTATGTGACCAGACAGAGAGGAACGTCTGGATGTGCATGAATGATTACAGCAATATGTATGTTGTATGTTCAGTTCCAATACAGTATATAGGCCTACTGCAATATTGTGTACAGTTGTGCACAGCTCTACCCAAAGGGAGTTTATGTTCGTTGTAAATAATGGTGTATTTTTTTTTTTTTGCACAATGCTGTGAACAAATTAGAATTGCAAAGAGCATATGCAGTAAAAATGTGAAACATACATATATTCAGTGTCTTGTACTCAGTTACCTCACTAAATACAGTAATGTGTAACTTTACTGTATTTTTTCAAATGGCTGTGCAAATAGTATATAGTGCTGTATTGAGCATTTTCAGGTAGTGTCACCAAGATCTGACTCTTATCATTGGAAAACATTTACAGAGTAAACTGTCATAATGAAAACATGACAAAGCCATTTGACTATCTTGTTCATAAACGATGGTGTCAGGACTTTTTATTTTGATGACACTGACACTTTCATTGACATAAATACTTGCTTTTGAGGAATGGGCTATCCATTTTGAGCAAGTGACACGCTTTTGCAGGTTATCAACTAGGTTTTGCAGTTTGTACTATTTGTTTTGAGAACTGCATTAACTGTTGTGCAAATGTAAATAGTGTTATGAGAAATGCACCAAAGCGACTGAGAAAAACTGTAAAGGTAAATGCATTTACTGCAATCAATTGCGTTTTGAAATGCTTTTGATACCGTCTTAGTAAATTCAGTTGTGCATGATGTTAACAAATATTTACCATCAGCTTTTATGAAGTTGAGATCAAAAGCATTAAGTCAGAAATTCACCATTTTTTGAAAATGACCCAGGCCTGCCTCTCACCACGATCAGGATACAGATACATACCAACATCTTTTTGTAAGTTTGGACATCAGAGTAGAGATAGCCTCTCTCCCTCTTTCTCTTTTCTTTGTCTAGCACATATTTTTGTCTGATTAAATTATACAGCTGAGAGAAATTAAAAATGAGCCCAGCAGGCTGCTGATGCTGCAGTGTGCAAATATCATCTCTTCTCTCAGGGAAAATGAAGACAGAGAATTGACATTAACAAAGTGCAGTACAAACACAAAATATGCCAGCAATGGACAATACATGCAGCATCACAAATACCACTGAATAAAAGAGAATATAATGAGGTGGAAAAAAAAAGACAGGACAGAGGGAGTAAACTGACGCTACGTTTACACTAGCGTTTTCGTTTTAAAACCCAAAACTTTTGCTACGGTTATGCCTAGCGTCCACACTACTCCTACTACCACTACTTTTGGAGTTTTGGAAATGCTGCAGACCTCGTTTTAGTTTGAAAACTCAGTTGTGTTTCAGGTGGACCAAAACGGAGACTTCTGAATCATTGCCTATCCTTCCCTGATCCGTCAAGCCCTTATCACATGACCATTACCAAAGTCAAGTAATTTCACTCGGTGGCCATGTTTGAAACACCTCTTGGACAGCTCCTATGTTTTTGAATGGGAAAACATCAAATTCTCCAAAACTGTTCACCAAGCTTACGATTAAAATTCATATTTGAAATTACCAATGAAATTTGACAACAACTGTCTCATAAATTTTGTTTCTAAACGCTCCATTCATGACAGAAAACTAAAATTTTCAGGCTGGATCAAGCTGATGCGCATGCGCAGTGGAAACGCACCTGACAGTTTATATAGTAACTGGAGCTGCAGTGACGCGATTACTTTAACAATCGGTGATTGGCTCTTATTTAGAAGGCGGGACTTATTCCGCCATACTGAGTGTTGCACTTTTCCCCATTTAAAACAATACGAGTGATGCATCTTGTGTTATTCTATAGTCTTTGCCATTGCGCTCCAGAAAAAAAACAACAATAACAGACCAGCCTAGGCAACCGTGTAAACAATAACATGGAGACTTTGCTGACTTTTTTTCCTTTTTAGAAGTGATTGTGCAGTAAAGCCAGGGACACACTTAACGACTGTAAGGCCGATTATGAATGTAATTCGATATGTACGACTGATCTTGCCAAAACGCGCAAGAGACAGTTGCGTTCAGTCCGTGTTCACAGTTGGTGTTTCAAATCTGCTCCAGTCGTTAGCAACAGTCTGTAACTATGTTCAGTTCAGTCTTAAAAATGTTTAAGCTAGTCGTTAAGTGAGGTCCCGGCATTACACTCTGCATATTTTAGGATAATACTGCAGCTGCCTACATGCGCAAGAGGCAAGCTATTACTAGAGTAATCGGCAACTGTTTACATTGTATGTAATACAGTATTTGTATGCGCTTGCCTAAGTGTGCCTGAATGGTCATGAGACATGCATTTTTGGTTGTGTAGTGTGGACAGAGATCTTTTCTGAAACGAGGTGCAAACACCGGTATGGATGACGATCGTTTTCATTTTAAAACACTGTGTCAAAACAAAAACACACTAGTGTGGACATAGCCTAAGAGAGTGAATGTTTATGTGTGATACCATGAAGCCATTAGCTTGGCAACAAGCTAAAACTCCACTGAAATAAGTAGTTTACTTTGCAATTTATGTGAGAAGTGCTATTTCAAAATGATAATTATATTTCAATTATATTTATATTTCAATTATAATGTCAATTTTGTCACTTGATGAAGGTTTGGGATTCTGAATGACAGAACCATGAAGACCATATGATATTCCTTAACATTTCACTTAACCTTTATAGTAATGAATGAATGTGTGATTTCTCACCTCATTGGTGGACAGAACCGAGTCCTCGTCCAGACTGAGAACTGCATCAGTTTTGATAGCTTGATGAGGGAAAAAACGGCCACTCATCGTCTGAGGGGAAACAGGAAGTGACATTAGTGATTCATAGATTTTCACCACAGGTTCTGGTTGAAATGATTTAATTTACACAAATTTTTTTTTTTTGACTTTGCAGTACTTTTTTGTTTTTACACTGTTTAATAATGTATTTATTAATATAACTTTTCTTTGACATCTTTGTCAATCATCGCCTACAACGCCTGTGACATCTGTTTGTGTCTTATCTGTTCATCAAGGGAACATCACAATAGTTGAACATCTGCCAGAACAATATGTTAATTTACACCTTGCGACTGGAAAAAGGACATAAAAAATGAAAAGGGTGTAGTGAAACTTTTATGTCATTTGAGGTTATTGATCATCCACTTTAATGGTGGATTGTTGAATTTACTGTAACATGGACTGTAAATGTAACAATTCTAATTGTGTCCTCAAAGACACATGGTTTGTTCGCCAATGCATTTGTGTCTGTATACCAGAGTCAATATTTGTGTGTCTCAGGGTGACAATTGAGTGTGCCATTTGGCTCAAGAAATTACTATTTATTTTCTGCCAAATTCTAGGGTTAAACTTTAGACATTCTGTTGATAACTACAACTAACGGTACACCTACATGTCAACTACCTCTCATAAGAGTTTTAGGTGATTATTTATAGACTGTTAGGGATAGGGTTGGGGTTGATAGGATAAGTTGACGTACTTACAGTCAGTATGTCTGATGGGGAACATCAAAATAAAGGATTAGCAGATATTAAGCCAACAGTCTACAAATACTCTGACTGGTAGTTGACATATAATAAGAACTTCTAAATTCAGGTTCATAATTAATGTGAATAATGTAAAATTAATTCTGAAGTGAAGGTCATAATAACCCACTAGTAATGACTCAAGAATAACTAAATCCATCCAAAGGAATTACTAATTATTTGGATCAGCATTCTAAGTGAAAAACATAATAACTCTCTAGTAATGACTGAAATATTGTAAGCTTTTGAGGTGTTTGTATGGTTTTGGATAATGAATGACTTAAGTGTTACTACATCCGTTTAAAGGAATTACTAATTATTTGGATCAGTATTCTAAAGTGAACATCATGATAACTTTCTAGTAATGATGGAAGCTTTTGAGGTTTTTGTAAAGTTTTGGATAGTAATTCCTTCTGATTGATTTGGTTACGCCTGAGTCAGCACTATCCAAAACCTAAGACCCATTTTTTTTTAGTCACGACTGATCAGAGAATGACTGATTTCCAGTCAAAAGTACTCAGAACAGGTTTTTGCCATGGCAAATGGGATGTCAACAGAGCGATGTCCATAACATTGCAAGTTTTATCAAAATTGACAGCGTGTTATTAAATAAATAAGTTGAGTCATGAGTTCATCCATCAAATATTTTAAACAACCAACAAAGACTTAAATGCTTAGTAACCGCCCAACTTCAAAGATCTTACAGATTTTCTCTAGGGTCCTGTTAAAAGTCCAAGTCGTTGAAAGGTTGACTGATCGTAGAACACTGTCATAGCAAGTCATGTTTAGCGAATAGTGCGACTTTGTGATATCAATGATAGAGAGCAGGAGGGCTGTGTTTTCCCATCATTCCCTCTGTCAAGTCAAGTCAAGTCACCTTCATTTATATAGCTGTCACGATTCCTGTCTTTTGTACCCCTTGTCTTGTGTGGAATTTTATGTTATGTCCTGGTTTGTGCCATGTTTTGTAGTCCTCTGTAGTTTTTCTAGTTGATTAGCTCCTGATTGTTCCCAGGTGTGTCTTGTTTGCCTATTACCCCTTGTGTATATATACCTCAGAGTTTCTCATGTTCTTTGTCTGGTGTTGTGCTTCTATGGATGTTATGTGTGTGCTTGTTGTCAGTTTTGTTTCCTTTCCCATGTCTGTATTTTTCAGTTTTGCCTGGATTTACTTTTATTATGTTTGTTTGAATAAATGTTTACTGCATCTGGATCCTACTCTCGTTCCTCTGAAACAGCTACCGTAACAATAGCGATTTTTACAATACAGATTGTAGCTTTACAGTGCTAACAGGAAATGAATGCAACAAAGACTGTTTTGGCTGTACATCAGCTCTAGAAGAAAGTCATTGTCTAGTTGATTCATTTTCAGTTGATTCAAGTTGATTCATGAAGTAATTGATTCATTTTCGTTGTATTAACTCAGGGGCCGCTTACACAAGACTGTTTTCAACTGAAAACAGAACATTTTTAATGCATTCTGGCTGTTCATTTACACGACAACAGCATTTTGGTGGCCTGAGAATGCAAACTTTGAAGTAGGTTTTGAAAGTGATACCGTTATCATCACCATGTAAACTTAAAAAAAAGGTGAATCTGTTAAAACGGCGACAGCATGCACATGCGTGTTACATGTTTAGTCTATAAGCATGCGCGTTTGAATGTGTATGCGCGTCAATCAGACTCAATAAGTCTATACCTCAAATCTAGGTAGTGGATAAACTTTGGATCTTTAAAGATCAAAGTGGGCAATGCATACCAGGGCTGCATTTCTCAAACGCATTGTGAGCTAAATTTATATTTTGAGCATCGTGAGCTAATCCACTGGCGCCAATGGTTCAATGATCTACTTATGCTTATTTTTTTATTGTTGAATATATCCAATAAGCTGCATGGACTTAGGCCCTGTTTTACACCTGGTATTAAGATGAGTTTTGGTCGATCACAAGTAGACGAGGGAGACACATACCCATTTATATCTGGTGTTTTAATCCGTCTCTTTTGTGCACTTTCAACCACTTCTGTCCTGATTTATTCAAGGGAAAGGTCTATGGGTGGGCTTTGGGCTATATGGGCTTTTTCAGATCTTTTGGCCTAATGGACGAAATAAGCTCATGCAATATATATATATATATATATATATATATATATATATATATATATATATATATATATATATATATATATATATATATATATATATACACACACCTAAAGGATTATTAGGAACACCATACTAATACCCCTTTCGCCTTCAAAACTGCCTTAATTCTACGTGGCATTGATTCAACAAGGTGCTGAAAACATTCTTTAGAAATTTTGGCCCATATTGATAGGATAGCATCTTGCAGTTGATGGAGATTTGTGGGATGCACATCCAGGGCACGAAGCTCCCGTTCCACCACATCCCAAAGATGCTCTATTGGGTTGAGATCTGGTGACTGTGGGGGCCATTTTAGTACAGTGAACTCATTGTCATGTTCAAGAAACCAATTTGAAATGATTCGAGCTTTGTGACATGGTGCATTATCCTGCTGGAAGTAGCCATCAGAGGATGGGTACATGGTGGTCATAAAGGGATGGACATGGTCAGAAACAATGCTCAGGTAGGCCGTGGCATTTAAAGGATGCCCAATTGGCACTAAGGGGCCTAAAGTGTGCCAAGAAAACATCCATGTTCTCATTCTGTTTACGCCAAATTCTGACTCTACCATCTGAATGTCTCAACAGAAATCGAGACTCATCAGACCAGGCAACATTTTTCCAGTCTTCAACTGTCCAATTTTGGTGAGCTCGTGCAAATTGTAGCCTCTTTTTCCTATTTGTAGTGGAGATGAGTGGTACCCGGTGGGGTCTTCTGCTGTTGTAGCCCATCCGCCTCAAGGTTGTGCGTGTTGTGGCTTCACAAATGCTTTGCTGCATACCTCGGTTGTAACGAATGGTTATTTCAGTCAAAGTTGCTCTTCTATCAGCTTGAATCAGTCGGCCCATTCTCCTCTGACCTCTAGCATCAACAAGGCATTTTCGCCCACAGGACTGCCGCATACTGGATGTTTTTCCCTTTTCACACCATTCTTTGTAAACCCTAGAAATGGTTGTGCGTGAAAATCCCAGTAACTGAGCAGATTGTGAAATACTCAGACCGGCCAGTCTGGCACCAACAACCATGCCACGCTCAAAATTGCTTAAATCACCTTTCTTTCCCATTCTGACATTCAGTTTGGAGTTCAGGAGATTGTCTTGACCAGGACCACACCCCTAAATGCATTGAAGCAACTGCCATGTGATTGGTTGATTAGATAATTGCATTAATGAGAAATTGAACAGGTGTTCCTAATAATCCTTTAGGTGAGTGTGTATATATATATATATATATATATATATATATATATATATATATATATATATATATATATGAGACAACGGAAGATTCTTGCACAACGGAAAAACATACGGAGATCATCATCTTTCGTTTCTGCTCTGACAGCCGTAAGAACACGCAGAACTCTGTGAGTGTGTGTTAGAAATCAGGAATGGTGAGAGAACATTGTGCTTGGTACGTTTTTCATCTTCAAACTTAGAAGACCAAACTTAGGTCGACCAAACCGACAAAGTATAAATCCCATCTGGCTAGCGCGCTTCCCATAATGTTTACGCATTAGGTCAGTAGGCTGAGATTAGGCAGTCTTTTGTGGCTGTTCGAACTCATGCGACCACATGAGTGTTTACACTACAAAAGCTATCTGTTCAAGTGGTACCTCTGGAAGTGGTCGAAAGTGGACAAGCTCAAAAAGTTTTAGACCCCGTTTACACCTGTATTTAGCATCGCTCATGTGTGATCCGAGTGACCAAAACGCATCTTAATAAACAGGGCCTAACTGACATAAGCAGTAAAGGAAAGTTGTCACTGTTGAAGACCAAGTTATTAGTCTTAATCTGGATCTTGACTCAAATTCTCCAAATAAGCAACTGTGAGTCCAGCTGCCTTTAATTAACAGAGCACTGTAGAAATGAACATTTAGTAGCGTAAAAATAACTGTTTCCCACAATCGATCCGCCACGCCATTAGGATGACACTGTTTTAATCCATTACAGTAAATGGAGGCTACAGGGGGGTTCAAACTTAATTACACTATTGACTCTTCATTAATACCTCTGAATAATTAATAAAACTGTTCATGTGAAAAGAGTAACTCTACAAGTACCCCTGGTTCAGGAATGTATTCTCATCAGCATAACAATCTCCGAACCACCAGAGGGGCTGATATAGATTCAGAGAAAAACAGGGAGTAGAATAAATTGACTGCTGAGTTTGTGTCATTAGAGAAGATCTTTAAAAGTGTACAAGCCAAGTAAATCATTCAAGTAATGAAAATGATATCATAATTTCACGTTATCCAGTAAATATAAAATTAAACGGTGAATCTATTTTGCTTCTGGTGGTAAAAATAAGGCATATAAAACATAATTATTGTATTTTTGGTGTATTTAAATCATTCCCTGTCATATATAATTCCATTGTATGTGCATTATAAAAAAAAAATGCTGTGAACCGAGCATATAATATATGCATATCACTGCATTTTTCATTCCGAGTCTTCTCTCATATATGTTCTGGAAAGGACTATGTAGTTATCTGGGAGGCCAGCTGTCTTTGTTGACACATGGCTCCTTCCACTGATATCACTCCTTTTCCCTCAAGACACGGTTTATTTAACTGTAAAGCTCACATAATCTTCCACAGGGACTGTCTGCCCTTTACTGTTTCCTCGCCTCTTCTCCTGCATTTTATATATATATATATATATATATATATTAATATATATATTAAATATATATATTCATTATTGTAGAGATGTTTGGTTTCAGGTTCACTTGATTCTAAACCAGACATGTTTCTTAGGGGTTATTTACATAAAACATGTCAGGAACAAAGTTGGAGTGCAATGGAATGAAATGGAACAAAGGGGATAAAGTTGTGACAGTATACAGCCAAAGACTTCATGGCATGGCAACATTGCTGTAAGACACTTCCTTTTAACTTCCCTGAAAGGGTTTTCCTAAGCAAACATGCTAGAATTTAGAATGCTAATTTACCACCGCCACTTAAGAAAACTAAAATGCTAAAATCCAGTTTAGCCAGTGGCTTTCTTCACTGGTACCTCTATGGTGTTTGTATTTAAAAAAAAAATCATTATGATGCAAATGCTTCTTCTTTCTATGTAAATATATTTATGTTTTTTAGTGATGGGAAGTCCGGTTCTTTTCCGTGAACCGGTTCTTTCGGACAGTTCGTTTCAATGAACCGGTTCAAAAAACCTTGGATAGGTTTCTTACATTTACATTTTGAAAATGAACCCTGTAGTAGGCCTAAGGCGTAGGCCTTACATAACCCTGTAGTAGGCCTTACATAACGCTGAAAACAGGTGGCCGGTTGGAGAAACGGGCCAACACATGTACAAAGCCCTTCACTTCGTATATAGATAGAGCGGCACAGTCAGTCTATACATATCAATGTAAACAGTGCGGCCGGCAGCACGGGCCCACACAGTACATAAGCACATATTAGGGAAAGAAATAGAGCGGCTTTACCAGTCTATTTGTGGGGAGAATAATCCCCGGCGCGACAGAGTGTAAGACGGGCGGCCAGCAGCGCGGGCCAGCACCGGTAAACAAGCGCGTAACGGGGAATAAGGAACAGAGCGGCACAGCCGGTCTGAGTGCAAAATACTCCTTCCCTTGGTGCCATACCAGAAATATCACCAGTATATGAACGTAGTCTGCGCATGAGCGACTGGGCAGAGCATACATGCCACTTATACTGATAACAGTTTAGCCTGCAAGGCAGGAACTTCCAGGTTATAAAACCTCACAAATGTCGATGGGGAGGCCCAGCCCGCCGCCATACAAATATCGTGAATAGAAATTCCGCTGGACAAGGCCCACGAAGAGGCCATGCCTCTAGTGGACTGGGCTCTGATACTCAAAGGGCACTGCAGGTGTTTGGAGGCATAAGCTGCTGCAATCGCGTCCACTATCCACCTGGACAGGCTCTGTTTCGAGGCGGCGAGACCCTTAGTGCGTCCGCCGAAAGAAATGAAGGGCTGATCGGAACGCCTGAAAGCGGCGGAGCGCGTGATGTAAACTCTCAGCGCCCTAACAGGGCATAGGAGGTTATCACTGTCCCCGTTACTGGATGCTGGCAGAGCCGAAAGAGAGATGATTTGTGCCCTAAAGGGGGTTCCAATCGCTTTGGGGATGTAACCGTGTCTCGGTCTGAGAATGACTTTTGAGTCATTTGGTCCGAACTCAAGACATGCAGGGCTAACAGATAGCGCGTGCAGATCCCCACGCGTTTTACTGAAGACAGAGCTATCAGAAAAACGGTTTTGAGCGAAAGGTACTTTGGATCCACGGATTCAAGCGGTTCAAAGGGAAAAGCCTTCAGGGCCTCCAGGACCAAGGACAGATCCCAAATAGGAACCGAGGGGGGCCGCGGGGGATTCATCCGTCTTGCTCCTCTGAGGAAACGGATAATTCGTTCCTTCCTATTGCTCGGCTGCGCATCGTCTCAGCGAACGCTGCAATAGCCGCCACATATACTTCGAGCGTGGAAGGGGACCTGCCCTTATCCAACAGCTCCTGTAGGAAGGAGAGCACTCGCGGAACCCCACATGTACGTGGATCCAAGCTCTTAGTAGCGCACCATTTAGAGAACACAGACCATTTAGACGCATAGAGCCGCCTCGTGGAGGGGGCTCTAGACTGCGTGATCGTGTCCACGACCCCTTCTGGCAGGTCAACGGTTATCCGTTGATTACCCATGCATGCAGAGACCAGCGCTCTGGATGGGGATGCCAGATCGATCCACCGGCTTGAGAGAGGAGATCCTTCCTCACCAGGATCGGCCATGGGGGTGAGTGCGACAGCCTCACTAGCTCTGGGTACCAGATTTGGTTCTCCCAACACGGGGCTATAAGAAGCACTGGGTGGTGCATTTCCCTGATCCTCGCTATGACCTGTGGTAACAGGGTGATCGGAGGGAAAGCGTACAGCGGGAGGCTGGGCCAGATTTGGGTCAGCGAGTCCTCGCTTTTCGAGAAAAATATCGGGCAATGAGCGTTGTCTTTCGACACAAAGAGGTCGACCTCCGCTCTGCCGAATAGGCGCCAGAGGAACTGGACTGTCTGAGGGTGCAGGGACCATTCTCCGACATTCAGGTGGCCCGGCACGTGCGCGGCTCTCAGCGAGCGCAACGAGCGGTGAGCCCACACGAGAAGGCGTTCTGTCAGTTTGTACAGGTTCCTGGACCTGACACCGCCCTATCGATTCACATAGGACACCACGGACATGTGGTCCGAGCGGACTAGCACATGGTGATCCCGTATGAATGGGAGAAAGCGCTTGAGCGCGTTCTCGACCGCTATCATCTCCAAACAGTTTATGTGGAGGCATTTCTCCTGGTCTGACCACAGGCCAAAGACTGGTTTGCCCTCGAAATGAGCGCCCCAACCTGAGGTGGAAGCGTCTGTCGAGATAACTTTGCGGTGTGAGATGGCTCCCATTGTCACTCCCCGCTGGTACCAGTCGGCCGCTAACCAGGGCTTCAGTGCTGAAACGCAGCTCTGAGTCACTCTGATTCGAATGCCGCCGGAAGCCCAGGCTCTGTGAGGTACTCGGGCGTTCAACCAGCATTGTAGCGGGCGCATACGCGATAGACCCAGCTGAAGCACTGCTGCAGCTGAAGCCATACAACCCAGCATCCTCTGAAATGTCTTGAGAGGTGCGGTGCTGCCCGGCTGGTAGGACGCGGCCAGGAGTCGAATGCAGCGCGCGCGCTGAGTCGACAGGCGGGCCGTCATTGCCACAGTGTCCAGATCCAAACCCAGAAAAGAGGTTGACTGACTGGGCACTAATGAGCTCTTGGTCCAGTTGACCGTGAGCCCCAGGCTTTCCAGGTGGCTGAGAAGCACTGTCCTGTGGGCGATGAGTTCGGCCTCTGACTGTGCTAGAATCAGCCAATCGTCCAAATAGTTCAAAATTCGCATTCCCTGACCTCTCAGGGGAGCGAGAGCCGTGTCCATGCACTTCGTGAATATACGGGGTGCTAAAGACAGGCTGAACGGCAGGACGGTGTATTGATATACCTGACCGTCGAAGGCGAATCTCAAGAATGGCCTGTGACGGGGTATTTTCTGGATCTGAAAGTACGCGTCTTTTAGATCAAGAGAGATAAACCAGTCCCTCGGGCGAATCTGCGCGAGGATCTGCCTGGTTGTGAGCATTTTGAACGGTCTTCTCATAAGAGCTTTGTTCAAATATCTCAGATCCAAAATCGTTCTGAGAGATCCGCCTTTCTTGGGAACGAGGAAATAACGGCTGTAAAAGCCCGACTCACTCATAGAAGGGGGAAACCGGTTCTATAGCCCCTTTGCACAGAAGTGTCGCTATTTCTGCTCGAAGTAGATGTGCTACTTCTCCATTCACTCTCGTCTCGGTACGCGCCTGAAAGCGCAGGGGTTTCGCCGGTGAGTGAGGCGCGCGCTGAACGTTGCTCGTCACCATCCCCACTGTCATCCCTTGTGAGCGGCGCAATCTGCGCGGCCCAACAAGGGGGAGAGCGGGTTCGCTTTCTGTATGTAAGAAAAGCTGGCCGCAAGCTTGGAGAAGCGAACAGCATAAATTTTTAACTGCCGCGAGAGCCGGGATCGAACACGGGTCTCTGGCGTAAAAGCCTAAGATTCCACCACTGAGCCACAGGGGACAATACCGTGACAATACTTGTGACGCCGTTTGCTTGCAGGCGTGCGTGTATTCATAACAGGCTCGTATACGGCGATATGAACAATTCCAGTGGCCTGAACTTAAGAGGGGACTGAGAAATGTGCGAGAAATGGAGGTAGGTTTGGCCACGGCGGGACGAAAACACTCTGTTCTCCTTTTCGCCGGTGAGTGACGCGCGAGGACGGAGTAGCTTTCTTGTAACGTAAAGAGAGCTCCGAGACCGTCCGCTTCTGCCATCCCTTGTTAGCGGCGCAGTAGCGCGGCTCGAACAGAGGGAGGGTGTCTATCTCATTCACCTCATCCCCTGACGCGGCGGCGGCGCGGGCGAGAGCCGGCGGTTGAGCGGCCGGGAGGGGGGCGGAGAGGGCGAGAGAGAAGCTCGAGGGAGAGGTTCCGGCGAGCTCCTAAGTCACATCAGTCTCCGGTGGTCTCTGCGAGCGGCGCTTCTTCTTGCGCGCCCCGGCAGGGACAGGCGGAGCGACAGCTTGGTCGAAAACTTCAAGTCGAGCCCGCAGGGTCGACATTGAAAGTTCTTCGCACTCGGGGCAGCCGCCCGTAGAGAGTGCGGTGGCGGCGTGCTCGCGGCCCAGGCAGAGAGCGCAGATGAGGTGGCGGTCTCCGTTGCTGGGCCGCAGGAAAAACGAGGCATTTTGACAAAAACGCCTCGTGCTCTTTTAGAACAGTGAGAGAAAGTGTGTGTCGCAGGGCAAACACACACAGCAGTAATAAAAGGATATGTCGCCGGATAGCGTAGCAGGCACGGATGGCTGAAGGCGGCGAAGGCGGCCGGCTTCCTCAGGCGCTGTCCTAAGCTTGCTGGTCGCTGGTTTCAACGGCAGCGGCTCTCAAGATCCAGCGATGCGTAGAGCTTTGCTGAAGACTAGAAAATCAGATATTTCAGCCTGTGAGCCCTCCTTATATACACACTGGCCACACCCATCTTGACGGTTAGAGGGGTGTGGAGGGCACATCCCTCATTGGATGTGACGTCACACAGGGCTCACTGGTAGGCTTAAGCAGTTGCCGCTGAGCAGCCAATGAGCACGCTTATACAGCCTGCCATGGTCTGCCGGCTGACGCACTGCGTTGACAATGAATACAAAATTAAGGATAATTTTTGGCTTCAGATCTCGAATAAAGAAGACTTTCCCGATGCGTAAGCAACTTACGCAATACGAGAGAACCTCTCGTAAGAGAACTCGATGCATGTCTCCAGAATGTTTAATATGTTATGTTTTGATTAACACATTATAAACATTTACTTTGCACCCTTTAAAACCAAAAATGTATATCAACTTTAATTTATCTCAGAAATTAAATTATCTGTTCCAGAAAATAATGTTTTAGTAGGCTATAATAATAATTGTTTACATTTATTCATTTAGCTGACGCTTTTATCCAAAGTGACTTACAATTGCTATACATGTCAGAAGTCGCACGCCGCTGGAGCAACTAGGGGTTAAGTGTCTTGCTCAGGGACACATTGGTGTCTCACAGTGGATTCGAACCCGGGTCTCTCACACCAAAGGCATGTGTCTTATCCACTGCGCCATCACCACCCCCAACTGTGAAACTGTTTAGTTTTACAATCCATTCATTGTGTTTCCAATCTTTAAAATAATACAGTGAAAAGGCAGTAGCCTATGTGATAAACATGTTTCTAACATGTTTTATTTTGTTACACTTATTGATGTTCAATAAAATACAAGAAACATGCATTTCGTCCCTCTGAAAGAATTGCACGCATGCTCAGCTGATCAGCTCATCGGTTCTCCGTATCGAACGTGTCCGAAAGAAAGTTCTCGGTTCTGTACTGGTGGTCCGAGAACCGCTATACCTGTACGTTCAGTAGTGCGCGCATGCTCAGTATCAACTGCTCGTGCTCATCACTTCTCTCAGCACAACATGTCTCAGTTCAGTGAACTGTTGGATTTACTGGAGTAACATATATGCCTACTCCGGGATATTGGTTTATTTTGAGTCGAAGGGACTGTCAGGACTCAGGCATGTCCGAAAGTGAGTAACTTTAGTAACTTGTTGTGGATCAGTGCTGACGCAAGACGCGAACTGTTTCGAACGATTCAGTCCGATTTAGTGTACTGGTTCGACCAGTTCACTAAAAAGAACCGGTTCAAAAGAACAATTCGTTCACGAACCGGACATCACTATTTTCCACAAAAATCTGAGCAAAGCAGTGTTGGGGAGTAACTAAATAAAAGTAGCTTCACTTAACTACAATTTTCAGTTGTATGACAGTAGGGCTGTTTTCGACTAAGGATTTTCATAGTCGAATCTGATTCGTTAGATTTTGCCGTAGTCGACTGATAGTCGAACCTTTTTTTTTTTCTTTTTTTTTTTTAGATAGCAGCTAGATTTTTTCCATTTCAAACAAAAGAGCTAAAAAAAACACATATATATCACACATATATCATAACATTTCATAAACATGAGGAGCAATATGAGAGAGAAATTTGGTGATGGTTGTTTAGGTACATTAAACCACGTAAAGCTTTTTCACGCCCATGAGAACCGCGTGGAGTCAACTCACAGCCGCTCCGCTGCCCTGCTGAAAATGTGAAGCAGAAACGCTTAATATCAGATAACGTCCATAATAATTGGACTCTGGGTTCGATTTTTTGACCATTTTCAGGGGTTATGAGGAGCAATATGAGAGGGAAATTTGGTAATCGTTGTTTAGGTACATTAAACAACGTAAAGCTTTTTAACGCACATGAGAACCGCGTGGAGTCAGCTTTTTAACGCACATGAGAACCGTGTGGAGTCAGCTTTTTAACGCACATGAGAACCGTGTGGAGTCAGCTTTTTAACGCACATGAGAACCGTGTGGAGTCAACTCACAGCCGCTCCGCAGCCCTGCTGAAAATGTGAAGCAGAAACGCTTAATATCAGATAACGTCCATAATAATTGGACTCTGGGTTCGATTTTTTTTTATCATTTTAAGTGGTTATGTGGAGCAACATGAGAGGGGAATTTGGTTATCATTGTTTAGGTACATTAAACCATGTAAAGCTTTTTAACGCACATGAGAACCGTGTGGAGTCAACTCACAGCCGCTCCGCAGCCCTGCTGAAAATGTGAAGCAGATTTTTGAATACATTTTTATTTATTTACATTAGTAAGCTACAGGACATCGTCTTTCAAAACATGACCTGAAAAAATAAAATAAAAATGGTACCCAGCCCTTCTGAAAATGCGAATGCATCTCTGTCCCCAGCACATTTCAAACCAAACTGACGCCCATGTATTCGACTATGAGGTTCATAGTCGAATCAGACCTCTCCGAATCGAATCGTCGAATCCTCGACTATTAGAAGTCAGCCCTAATAACTACTACCTCCAATGAGTAGCAGTGTAGCGCAACCAAACGCAACATCGTTTTTTTTAATGGCTGAGCTGAGGGAATAATCAAACATGCTCACCTAAATGGTGGACACTCTTATGAAGTGGAATTAAAATGACTAATGCTGCGACCGAAATCGAATACTTCCCTACTATATAGTATGCGAAAAACAGTACACCAACAGAGCAGTATGATACATACAGAATACATACAGTAGTATTAAAAAAAACAATAGGTGAAAAGTCCCCGGATGACCTACAGTACTAACTTCCGGCGAGATTCTGAAGTTCAAATTCAAATGTAGTACCTACTCAGACAGTGTGCGATTTCGGACGGAGAGTAAATCATTCTAGTGAAGTTGTTTGCTCGGATGGTTCATTTAAATAATAAGATTTAAAAACAAGGTTTACAGATTTGAGTCCCTGTATTGTTACTTTTTTCAAGTTACTGTTTTTCTCAGTCGCTTTGGTGCATTTCTCACATCACTATTTACATTTGCACAACAGTTAGTTCAACCTCCACAACATTCAGTCATTTGTGCACATCATAGTAGCAGTTTCTCATTCCTTCCAACAAATTGCAAATGCTTTTGGACATGCATCAATTGCTTTCATACAACTCTCTGCTGCTTTATAACATTATCATTTGCTTATGTCATGTCAGTCAAAATTAACTATACTTGTGAATGCTGAATAGTCATTCCATATAAAACTAATAGTCCTCATTTCATTGCTTGAGTCATTACATGCAAAAATGTTGAACTATTTGTCAAAATCTTTCAAGCTAATTTTACAGATTTTTTTTCCTGAAAATGTCTCCTAAATTGAACAATTTCTCTCAGGTGAATCTCAGCTTTCACTGATGAGAAGGGATGTGTGAAGCATTAGTTGCAACCAATGATAAGCCACTTCTCTACAATCACTGTCAGAGCTGAATCCCATAAACCCCCACTTTACAAGCATATATGAACCAAGCAGGACATAGTGTATACCATTTCTACAATACTGTGACACAGAAATGGAAGGTCAACCTCGTGGAAGAGGGGTGAGGGGTGAGGGTGCGGGGAGGAAGGGGAAGGGGAAGGGGAAGGGGAAGGGGAAGGGGAAGGGGAAGGGGAAGGGGAAGGGGAAGGGGAAGGGGAAGGGGGCAAAATGGGGGAAGAGGAAGAAGAGGCCAAGTACATAGGCGGATCACTGATGAAATCAGGGCTACAATTGTAGATCATGTTGTCAATCACGGCCTCACAATGGCTGAGGCTGGTCGAAGGGTGCAGCCAAATGTTGGGAGAACCACTGTAAATTCAATTATTCAAACATTTCGTCTGGAGAACAGGTGTGTATACTGTAAATGGACAGTAATTCAGCACTAAACAATCTGCACTGCACTACTGTCATTGTGTCATACATGAAGCTTGCAGTGGGACAGTATGTACAGGTAAAACATGTATGTGTTCTATGCATATTCTAATGTTCAGTGCTGTAAACCGTTTACTTTGTGTAGTGTCATGCACTACACTTACATGACAGTTCTGTGTATGTGTATTCACAGTGCATACTGTACAATATGTCCAAAATGCATTATGTTACACAGGAAAAGTTGTTATAGTTTTTCTCACTCCCTCTTTTGTAATGAAGCATGTACTGGAGCTGGAGGCCAGGGAACCGCTGCATACATTCATATACCTTGATGAGGCGGGTTTCAATCTGGCAAAAGGTAGAAGACGTGGAATGAATCGCATTGGACAGAGAGCAACCATTGATGTCCCAGGCCAACGAGGAGGGAATATTACTATGTGTGCAGCCATCTCAGAAAACGGCGTCCTCACCCATATCCCCCGTCTTGTTCCATACAACACACAACATCTGCTGACTTTTTTAGACACTCTTTACAGGGACATAATCCCTGAGAATGAGAGAGGTCTAACTGGAGACCATCTGAGCAAGCATGTTGTTGTTTTGGATAATGTGCGTTTTCACCACTCAGATGTCGTCAGACAGTGGTTTGCAGCACATGATAGGATGCTGGTGGAATATCTCCCTCCCTACTCACCATTCCTAAATCCAATAGAGGAGTTTTTCTCTTCCTGGAGGTGGAAGGTATATGACCGGCATCCACATACCCAAATGGCCCTGCAAGCGGCCATGGATGCAGCATGTGATGACATCACAGCAGAGTCCTGCAGAGGATGGATTCGCCACTCGAGGAGATACTTTCCTCGCTGCATTGCAAGAGATGATATTCGCTGTGATGTAGATGAAAATATGTGGCCAGACAGAGAGGAACGTCTGGATGTGCATGAATGATTACAGTACAATGTATGTTGTATGTTCAGTTCCAATATGTACTGCAGTATTGTTGACAGTTGTGCACAGCTCTACCCAAAGGGAGTTTATGTTTGTTGTAAATAAGGATGTATTTTTTTCTTTTGCACAATGCTGTGAACAAATTAGAATTGCAAAGAGCATATGCAGTAAAAATGTGAAACATACATATTCAGTGTCTTGTACTCAGTTACCTCATAAATACAGTAATGTGTAACTTTACTGTATTTTTTTCAAATGCCTGTGCAAATAGTATTTATTGCTGTATTGAGCATTTTCAGGTAGTGTCATCTGACTTTTTTGCATTGGAAAACATTTACAGAGTAAACTGTCATAATGAAAACATGACAAAGCCATTTGACTATCTTGTTCATAAACAATGGTGTCAGGACTTTTCATTTTGATGACACTGACACAATCATTGACATAAATACTTGCTTTTGAGGAATGAGCTATCCATTTTGAGCAAGTGACACGCTTTTGCAGGTTATCAACTAGGTTTTGCAGTTTGTACTAATTGTTTTGAGAACTGCATTAACTGTTGTGCAAATGTAAATAGTGATGTGAGAAATGCACCAAAGCGACTGAGAAAAACTGTAATTCAAAGAACTCATCAGAGATCCCACCATTAATCATCAGCGGGGACTGTGTGGAGAGGGTGGCAGACTTCCGCTTCCTGGGAGTCCACATTGAGGAGAGCCTATCCTGAAGCGTGAACACCTCTGAGCTGCTGAAAAAGGCCCAGAAGAGACTGTACTTCCTGAGAATACTCAGGAGGAATAACATCACACAAAGACTGCTGGTGTCCTATTACCGTGCCTTCTTTGAGAGCATACTAACATACTCTATGTGCGTATGGTACACCAGCTGCACGGCGGCTCAGAGGAAAGCGCTCCAGAGGGTCATCAACACCGCCCAAAAGACTGTCGGCTGCCCTCTCCCCACACAGGAAGAACTACACAGTTCCCGTTGCCTCAAAAAAGCCCAGAACATCATAAAGGACACCCACTCAGACAGATGGTACAGATCAATTAATGCAAGGACTAATAGACTCTAACACAGTTTTTATCCAACTACAATAACCCCCCTCAATGCTGCAAAAAAATAATTTGCAATTTGGAAGCTGCTGTGAAATAGATCAATGCAATGACAGAAAGTATGCATGTCTGTAGATGTATTTTCACAATGTTTTTATGCAATGACTGTGTGTTCATGCCTTTTGTGTGTGTTTATGTATGCTGCTAATGCTGTTATATGTTCCTAGAACTAGCACTAGCACTTACATTATATTTGTATAGACTCAATGAATGATGCACTGACTGGAGAGCACTTTAAATTTCGTTGTACCTGTGACAAGGACAATAAAGAACTATTCTATTCTATTCTATTCTATTCTTGTCACGGTGTGGGTTTTGTGTCTTGTTCCTTGTTCTTTTCTGTCATGTAATTCCCTGCTTGTCATGTGATCCTGCCATGTGTCTTGTCCCATGTTCAGCTGTTCCCCGTTATGTTGATTAGTCTTCCCAGGTGTTTCAGTTTAACCACGCCCCCTTGTTATCTTGTTTAGCTAGTGTTCCCTTGTATTTAAGCCCTGTGTTTTAGTTCAGTCCTTGTGAGTTCTTGATGTTGTAACGTTTGCTGTTGTCTCCTTGTTCCCGTCCTGAGTTCCTGTCGTGTACCCTGGATTACCTGTTTGTTTGTTTATTAAAGTGCTTGCGATTGTATTCACTCTCTGCTTCATTCCTGCCTGCATCGATTCTATTCTTAATTAAAAATGGCAACGGCCACTAAGTGCAAATAGCAATATATGCCATAATATATGCTAGCGATATATGCTCTTTACACTAAGTTTAAATAGCAATAGATTCTATTTTTAACCTCAACCTACCCTACCCTTAACCGATAAACACACGTTAGACACTTTATTTCCAGTTTTCGAATATTTTCTTTAATTTTATTGAAAATAAATGCCTTTCCGATCTGATATGTGATGGGAAAATGGAGTAGAGCAAACTCAGAAAAAGGCAGACTCCAACTTCAGGTCATTTGCATCAAAATTCCCTAATTTTGTCTGGCCCAACCAGACGTCAGTGGGCAGAGTAAGTGATACAATTTGAGTTAGTGTAAATAGAATTTGCCAACAAGGTGGGCTATTTGCACTTAAATAGACACTCCGATTAAGAATTTACCCTTTGTATTTTCTAAATTCATGTTATTTATCTTGATGTGACCAATTAATCTGTGCCTTTTTAATTTAAGTATTGATTTGTTTTTGTTTTGAATTCTTAATCAAAATGTAGCAACTCGACCTTCTTGTGAAATGACAAACTTCTCTCTGGTGACGTTTGCTGGACTTCCTCCAATCATTTACTCTGCTTAAATCCCACCCCTTTCTTACAATCGACTGCAAGCTCACATTCACATCTGCCTCCATCCAATCAACCACCGATGATTAAAACCAAGACCCATCTTCCTTTCTTTCTTTTAATGATAATCCGTTTTACTCGGATGTAATATGTGATGCTTATCGCAATAGGGAAGAGAAGATCTGTCGCTATTTCCATTTCATCGGGACTTTAATTTATCTGTTCAAGTTCACTATTTTTGAACAAACAAAATATGACTGTGATTTATTTATTAATTATATAAATGGATAGTTATATTGTATTCATAAGATCATATTGGATGTTTGAGGTGTGCAACTTTTTGTTTGTAGCATGCACACTGTAAAAAGATGGTGAAAAAAGATGTAAACAAAACAAAGATCATTCGATAACTGGAGTATATTCAACACATTCTCATCCTTGGGCGTCATATACTGACGCTTTTGACATTTCGTCTATATCGAACGCACATGGCAACCTTTAGCGTCAATATGAGACGCACAGAGCTTTGTTCGGTTATGGGTAGGTTGAGGTCTGGTGTAGGGTTAGGGTTAGACCGCTAGGAGGCGCCTTCTGGCCCATATCTATCTGCGTCTCATATTGACACTAAAGGGTGCCATGTGCGTTCGATGTAGACGAAATGTCAAAAGCATCAATATATGATGCCCTAGGATGAGAACGGGCTGGTATATTTTACAGGAAAATATTATTTCAGTCTTTCTACTACAAAATTCTAAATGTGTTTCTTGCCATTTATTTGTAATTATTTGTGAAATCTACTTAATATTAATTTTATAATAATAATAAAAAATTTGTTATATTTATATAGAGCTTTTCTTTCTCTGTACTCAAAGTGCTTTATGGAAGGGAGGAATCTCCTCAACCACCACCCATGTGCAGCCATATTGCGCCAGAACGCCCACCACACACCAGCTTATTTTTCGATGGACATCCTGGGATTTTTAAAAGTAGCTTCCCAAAACTGCATAAAGTATGTCAAATTGTGGGAGTGTGTTTGATCTGTTACTTGATTTGCATAATTCCTTTAGTGAACAGGTACTAAAACAACCCAGACAGCACATGCAAACAAACTACGTATCAGCAGGTACGATTCTCTCTTTTTTTAGCGTCTATCTTTCTGGGGTGTGTTTTGCAAAGCTAACTATGGTCGCAAGTTCCGTTGTTACAAACACAATTTAACGGAACTTGAGACCATAGTTGGCTAACAATGCTTTTGGGAAACGCATCCCTGTTTAAGACATCAGATAGGT